>NC_091621.1:81140370-81482870 GCF_027580195.1 Bos mutus | reverse complement strand
CTGGTAAGAGGAGATAGTTATAAACTTGAAAATGAATATGTATGCCTTAAGCAAAGACCTATCTTTGGAGTATATAGAAAGTAATAAGAAGAGAAACTTCAGCACATTTGTACATAATCCTTAAATTCAGTAAAATGAAAGGCTAAGATATTTTAAAGTACACTTTTATAACTAAAACGAGTTTTCTCCGTAGCACCTTTGAATTCATTAGTTTAGAACTGCTTTTAATTTGGTCTTTCCCATGAGAGCCATTATATTTTTCTCCTGTCAGCCTGATGCTGGAGAAAAAAGAAAACTGGCAGACGTGGTGTTTTTCATCTAGTTTGCTTCCTAGTTAAAAAGTGCATTAGCTTGTATGCATGGAATATTATTCATAATAACTTCACCACCATTAACAACTTTAAAGAAATTTGGTTTAAATATTGCCAGTGCGAATGGATAAAATATTTTATTTCCTGCCATTATTAAACTATAGAGACATTTTATTTTGTACTGTTTTTTTAGGTCATTACAATAACTATTGTCAGGAATACAGCAAATAGGTTTGTGGGTTTTTTTTAATAAATATCTTTTTTCCCAGACAATTCCAGTAGCTCTTACAGTATATTTCAAGTCCTGGTCTAGCTATTTATAGTTTACAGCCTCATTTACTTTAATATGCTACCTGAATAACATAATCATAGCTATAACCATGGTATAGGGCCACAGGGTGCATGCAACGCTAATGTTTTTTGACTATTTAAGGGCTTGTTCGTAAACGTTCCTTAATAATAATGGCAAAGCTTTTAGTAACTAGGTATCAGAAAATAGTGAGTCATTCAAATGGGTTTCTTTTCCAACGAAAATATTTAATAGGAGGCATTGAGATCAAAGTTATATTGCTTTTATATTTTATATTCTAACAAGTAGAAGGTTTTTGCTGTGAATTCACCCCTGTTAACTTCTGTTCGGTGCAGTTCTGTAAGCTTCCTAATGTATTTGTCTTTTCCTTTTCTTCTCAAACAAGATGTGATTTTCATCAAGAAAGGTCAACTGAGTATGTATCACTGAAGAATATTTATGTATACACGTAGGACTTGTGTATTGATAGTTTTACAAGGTATTATTAGCATCTTTTCTGGTCACCAAATCAGATTTCCCTGGAAGAGTCTGAAAAAAAAATGTTTATTGTTCTAGGCTCTTCGGAGTAACAGGAAACTGTGCTGCTTGTAGTAAGCTCATCCCTGCCTTTGAGATGGTGATGCGCGCTAAGGACAATGTTTACCACCTCGACTGCTTTGCATGTCAGCTTTGTAATCAGAGGTAAGCACAGTTCATTCTGGCTTCTAAAAAAATGGTAAATCTCCCTTTGCTGGCTATGTGTTTAATGGTGGGAATTATTTTAGTACCCTTTACTTAAAGCAACTTATCTCAGCATTTTTGTTTTCTGCAACAACTCATTCAAGGCCAGAAACACATCACTGAGAAGGAGAAAGGTTTCATTATCCTTCTGTCCCTCAAAGAACTGCATCATAGAACAGGATATGATAGGAGATGAAAACTTAAGTGTATGAAAACTTTATAGAAAACTTTCTCTTCTTATTCATTCTTTTCTCTTGTTTTTCTTTTAAAAAGTAAATTTAAAATATCTTTACTACTTGAGCAAACACATTTTCAAAGGAAAACATACAGAAATTTGTGGCAAGCAGTGTGTATTCATCTTATTTTCCTTGTATACAGTTGCTCTATCTCTTGATTTCTTATCTTGAATTTTAAACTTGTTGTATATGTACTTTTAAAGTTGCTTCAAAGCTCTTTGGGAACTAGGTTGGATATAGTTATCAGTATCGGAGAAGCAGCATTGAAGGATGGAAAGAATGTTACAGAGGGGATCTAGAAACCTAAATTCCAGTCTGGACTCTCCCTAGCAAGGTATATGAGCATAAACCAACCATTTTAGTCCTCTGGACCCTAGTTTTTTCCTTTATAACAAAATAGAGTTAGATTTGTCCATTTCAGAGAACTCTTTCATCTCAAAGTGTTACGATTTCATTCCATTTTTTCTAAAGTGAAAAGTATAACTTTTATTTCTAGTCGGAGCTATATACTATGATACCTGTTTTATGTGATAAATGCAGAGGATACTAGAATATTAAAAGATACATCATCAAAATACATTTCAAAAATTACTGTGCTTGATGGAGTTTAATGAAAATAAATTCAGCACGTGGGTGAAAAAAACCTGAATGTAATATTCAGTTAGTTTTGTCCAGTTCTCAGTTACTGTAATTGGCCTTGTTTCAATGCAGTATCTTCTTATGAGGTGCTGTAGAATAGTGGAAAGAACAAGTGTTTACAGTAATAACTGGATTCAGATTTCAACCCCACCATGTACTGGCTGTGCAGGCTTGAGTTTGTTTCTTAATTTCTCTGAGTTTGGTTTGTGCATCCTTAAAATGCAGACAATAACGCCTATCCTGCAGATTTTAAAAATTAAATGAAAAAAACTTATAAATACGAGGAATATAATAGGTTCTCAAAAATTAGTTTTTACCTTGATATCTATGATTTATTTTTAACCATATAATATTTCACTAACTTGGTTTTTACACGAGATATCTCTTGCTAAATGTAGATGTTCAGAATGTTGCCCGATATACTTCACGATGTATAATTGACCCAGGAAATAATTCAAGAAGTTACCCTGCAGCATCTTGATTCTTCCCAGTAGATGTTTGGAATCATAGTAGGTTGATTCAGTCTATAGTGACATTTAGCCAAAAATAAATTGGCATATGTACATATTTTTATTATAAAGATAGGAATACAAAAATACAAATACCCGCACATCCTTACAGATTCATTACCTTGCATATGTATGTCTTAAAGGTGTATTAATACTAAATTTAGAATTTTTTTGTTTACTTATCAAATTGATCCACTAAACATTTACTAACAATAGAGGTATCTTCTATAGCTCTAATATTTACTGCTTTTCTACTTATAGAATGTTATAGATTAATAATGGAAAATTTAGAAAATAAAGATGTAAAATAACATTGTCCCATGTCTCACTACTCTGAAAGAAATTATTTCAATGTTTGGTGTGTAGCCTGTCATACATTTTTCTATGTACATATGACAAGTGATACATAACATATGCTTTATATTATACCCGCACTTAAACATCTTAAAGGAAAGTAGCAAGGAAGAATCCCAATATTTGATACTTGTACTTTTTCATTAATATAGTGAGCCTTTTTACCTGCCTTTAAAAATTATTTTATGATAGTTTAACTTTCTTGTGTTCAGCTTTATGGATAGAGCCTCATATATTGTTAAATCAGTCTTTTATCATCAGATGTGTAGGTTTTATCTTCTGGTTTTTGTATTATCAGTATCATCAATTTAATATGGACTTTATAAACAAATACTCAAATCTGTGTCAAGCTAAATTCGCAAGCACATGGTTAATCAAAGCATATAACAGTTTAAGGTTTATGTTATATAGTGCCAAAATGCTCTCCAGAAAAATTATACCAATTATCCTTACTCCAGAAATGAAAAAATAATGCATTCCCTTATAGAAGTTCTAACACTGGGAATTATTATTTTTAAAGATATCCTTGTCACCTTGAGGGTGAAAGATGACATCTTATTATCATTTTTAATTAGCATTTATTTGATTACTAGTGGCCCTTTGATATTTTTTCTATTAAGAAACTGCCTGTTTATTCCTTTCATCCATTTTTCTATTAAGGCAGACTTACCTATTTTATCCATGTTCTACACAGAAAATTAAAACATCATTCAAATGCTAAGCCCAGCCTAAATTCTATTATGATGCAAAGTAATTGTAGGTTGTTAATGCTATTTACAAATCGTATATCAATTTTATTTCACCATTGAAATAAAAAGTTGCATTCACAATTAAGTTTGTCTTCTCAGTGGAACTCAGTCAAGTAAGACAAATACTCCTAAATTTTGACTCTAAAACTGTTCACCTTCTTATTGCTGCAAAATACTGTTCTAGTATCATTATTAAAGTACCTAATATATTTCTGTGTGCGCTTCATTTATTACATGCCATAATGGGACTGCATATCTTTAGTGCTGGCTATGCACAATTAGCACTTAGTTATTGTCTTGTCACTTCCATCCCTACAAGACAAACTCCTTTAATGCAAGAAGTCAGCTAATCTTCATCAGTCAAGCAAAGCAGACGAATTGTGTTACTCTGAATCCAGAAGGTTTTCAGTACAGGAGACTCTCCTTTTACATTGATGTTTGCTTGGGGAAATCTCCCCAGTAAAGCCATTCACCACAGGAGCCTGTACTCATAGTAGCCGAATCATTGTCCCAGTACTACACCTTTTCAAGGGACACACAAAACCAATGGGTAATTTATAGGCACTTTCCCTTAAGCAAACTTTCTTGATGCTGAAATTGTGATATTATAAATGCTTATGAGTATTATTTAGCAGTGGGAGTCCCTGCTGGCTCAGTGGTAAAGAATCCGCTGGCCAGTGCAGGAGACATGGGTTCGATCCCTGGGTTGGGAAGATCCCCTGGAGAAGGAATTAGCAGCCCACTCCAGTATTCTTGCCTGGAGAATCCCATGGACAGAGGAGCCTGGTGGGCTACAGTCTATGGGGTCACAGAAGAGTCGGACATAACTCAGAGACGGAACAACAATAAGAACAATCATTTAGCAAGCCATTTCATCTTAACTTTTAAATCAAAGTATCAGTAAGATATAAAGCATTGCTGAATGTCTAAAAAAGATAGTAAAAGGACTTCCCTGGTGGTCAAGTGGTTACAACTCTGCACTTCCCCTGCAGAGGGTGTGGGTTCCATCTGTGGTCGGGGAGCTAAAATAGCACATGCTGCATGGCCAAATATAAATAAATAAATGACATTTTTGAATAAGGTAGTAGTAACAGTGAACTTTCAGGATTGGTGGTCTTCTCTGTCCTTCAAGTAAAAGGGTATGGCTAAAAATGGGCTTTTTAGCTCTTTTTCCCCTGGGGCTCAGATGGTAAAGAATCCACCTGCAATATAGGTGACCCATATTCAATCCCTGGGTTGGGAAGATCCCCTGGAAAAGGAATGGCTACCCACTCCAACATTCTTGCCTGGAGAATCCCATGGACAGAGGAGCCTGGAGGGCTACAGTCCATGGGGTTGCAAAGAGTCGGGCACAACTGAGTGACCAACACTTCTTCACTTCATGGCTAAAAATGTGTGAATCTGAATTTTAAAATATCTAAAAATATATCTATTTTGAAAGGACCAGAAGAAGATTATTTTGAGCACCTTGTATGATAACTGTAATCTTATTCAGAATTGGGAAATTCTGGTTAATTTCTTAAAGATGAGTACCCCCCCCCGCCCGGAACATTCTAGAAAGCTAAGTGATGGTTTTATAAGAGATGAGAAAAAAGTGCTCGTTTGTAATGAAATGGCCTCAAATATATATAACTGTGTGACATTTGAAAAAAAAAAAAAAGCACTGTGCTAGGCTCTGTGGAAACAGGTGAATAAATTCTAGTTTCTGTCTTAGAGGTGTTCAGAACTATAGAACAGACTGGAGATCAAAGAATCACAGAAGAGAAGAGTGTAAATATCTGTTTACTAAATATACAAAGCAGATCTATACTGAGGGAAGAGAGGTCTGTCCCTTATGTCCTTCTTATGAAAGCATCAAAGGGTTGATGTGCTGGATTTTAAAGGATTCTCTAAGACTGCTTAAGGTGTAGGAAGTGTGTCTGGGGAGGTGACACAGCCTTGGTGCAGTGAGGAAAGGGTTTTGCAGATAGATGGAGCAGAGGCAAGACATGGAGGTGTGAACCCATGGAATGTGTTCTGGAAATGAACAGAGGCTCAGAGATGGGTAGTTGTGGAGTAGTTTGGTGAGGATATGGAGGAGTAGGGAACAGAGAGAGGAAATTGTGAAGGTAAGAAGTCAGTGAACTAAAGTCAACATGAATCCAAATTTAAATTATTCATCAAAAAGAGCTCTGTTATTTGAAGTATTCAGTTCTAGAATAAGTCTGTCTTTACCAACGTTTATGGAACACCCACTTCAAGTGGTAGTATAGTTTATGGTGGTATTTCAAAGGGTTCAAACAAAATTTAACTCATGGTCATTTACCTCAGCACTACCACTCTGAGTGGGAAATCTGTTACACATTCATGAGAGAATTTGAAATGCCACAGTAAATGATACACCAAAAAGTAAGTGCTTTGGAAAAGATCAGAATGAGTTGATGGGGTCAGGGAATACTTACCGAAGGAACGGAAACTAAAAAGTCTTTATTCATTTATTGAAGTATGTGCGTGCTAAGTCATATAGTTTCTGTGTAATAGTATGTAAGTTACAGGTGTACAATATAGTGTGTGATCAGTTGCTTCAATTGTGTCTGACTCTTTTTGTGACTCCATGGACTGTAGCCTGCCAGGCTTATCTGTCCACAGTGTATTCCAAGCAAGAATACTAGAATGGGTTGTCATGCCCTTCTCCAGGGGATCCTCCCGACCCAGGGATTGAATTGTGTCTCCTGCATTGGCACACGGGTTCTTTATTATGGAGTCGCCGAGGAAGCTCCAATATCGTGATCCACAATTTTAAAGGTCATACTCCATTTAAAATTATTATAAAATATTGTCTATGTTCCTCATGTTGTAAAGTATATCCTAGTAGCTTATTTTATACCTAATAGTTTGTACCTCTTACTCACCTATTCCCATATTTCCCCCAAAAAAAGAATTTCTAGTAAGTAGGTAGAAAAAAAGGAGAAATATCCCTGAGTAGGGAACAGCTAAGCAAAGAGGAGAAGACTGTCAGTAGCAAATAATAATGGTAGCAAATTCTCATACAGTGCTGATCAGACATTGTTTTGTTTTACATGTGCTAGCTCATTTAGTCGGAGAAGGCAATGACACCGCATTCCAGTACTCTTGCCTGGAAAATCCCATGGGCGGAGGAGCCTGGTGGGCTGCAGTCCATGGGGTCGCTAAGAGTGGGACACGACTGAAGCGACATAGCAGCAGCAGCAGCAGCAGCAGCTCATTTAGTACTCAAAATAACCCAGAAGTAGTCACTATGATTAGCCTCATTTAACAGATGAGGAAATGAAAGTATAGAGCATTTAAATAACTTGCCCAAGATTGCACAGATAGAAAAAGGTAGATTCAAAATTTGAACCAAGAAAGTCTGGTTTTTAGTCTCTGGACTCAGATCCAGTATGAGGACCCTGGCCTGTTTCAAGGTGGGTATTTTCTTTGCTGACTGTACTGGTGGTTTAGTCACTAAGTCGCATCTGACTCTTGCGACCCCATGGACTGCAGCCTGCCAGGCTCCTCTGTCCATGGGTGAAAGTCGCTCAGTCATGTCCGACTCTTTGCGACCCCATGGACTATACAGTCCATGAAATTCTCCAGGCCAGAATACTGGAGTGGGTAGTCTTTCCCTTTTCCAAGGGATCTTCCAAACCCAGGAATTGAACCCAGGTCTCCCACATTGCAGGCGGATTCTTTACCATCTGAGCTACAAGGGAAGCTCCTGTCTAGGGGTAAGTGGATATAAATGTGAGTAGATAGAGTGGAGTTAAGTGAGGTAGATATTAAATAATTTATAGCAGGATTTGGGATACGGGTAGTGTAGTTTGGTACAGAGAAGATTGTTTCTGTGTGATGACAACTATGCTGTCATTGGGAAAAGACAGTAAATTTGTTCACAAGTGTACAATGAGTGTATAACTTCCACTTCTTACTGAAGTACAGTATCAAAATCTCCACTTTTAGTAGCAGAGGTATGCTAAATAGGACAGTAGAAATATTGTAGATATGGACTAGATTCCCTTTCTTTCCAAAGTGCTGTGGAAATGGAAATTAATTATAATTGACAGTCACTCATCTTAGGGAAGTAAGATGACTAGGTTAACATTTTCATTCTCAGAAAGGATGTCACAAATGAAGGCTTCCTTGCAGAGGCATTTGATAACCTGTTCAAAACCACTCTAAGCCCCACATTTTATAGGGATAATTTCTTAATTATACTTATTGTCTGTACTTTTCTAGTATCTAAGACCATATGAATTTAACTATAGTTACTCCAAAATACCAGGTAATTAATTCTATGATTAATTCTTAAACATTAAGATTAGACGGTTTAATAAACTGATTGGACATTTTTTTATTCCTTAACATATTTTTTAATGATGCTGGAATTAATTGAACTGACTGTATCACAAGCAGTTAGGGTTAGATTATAAAAAAGAATATGTTTATTTTCAAGAATTTTAGCCTGACCTGTTAATATACATACATTCAACATCCTCTGGCCATCACTATTTTTATAATGTTTTTCTGCAAATGCTAAATCGCATTAGGATCTGGTTATAGAACATTGGAAATAAGCCGTTCTTACAAAATCACAGTTGTAGATCATTTTGTTAGATGTCTGATAGCTGCTGTGTTGCTGTTTCTCTAATTTTGTCATGTTTGTGTATAGAACATTTTAAAGGAGGATATTAGCTCTTGTTGCAAAGCAATCATAATCAGCTCTTAACCAAAGCTTTCAAGGCTGTTTTAAGTTTTATGTGTGTGACATTCCTCACCTGTGTTCTGTTTCATTTTGACCTTTAAGTATAAATTGATACACACATAAAATGTACTTTATCCAGTTGACAACATATTAGTAACAACATATTTCAGGAAGGAATGTTTTAGATGAATTCCATTTATATCTCACTGAATGATAGGCACTCTTCTTTAAAGATTATTTTAAGATTGGCAACCACAAGTCCATACTTTATTATTCTGTTTCTGTTTTGTAGATGTTTATTGTGTCATAGTTGAGATTCCACGTGTAAGTGATATCATATGATATTTGTCTTTCTTTGCCTGACTTAAGTCACTTAGTATGATAATCTCTAGGTCACTCCATGTCGATGCAAATGGCATTATGTCATTCTTCTTTATGGCTGAGTAGCATTCCAGAGAAGAGAGAGAGAGAGAGTGTGTGTGTGTGTGTGTGTACACGTACCATATCTTCTTTATCCATTCCTCTGTTGATGGACATTGAAGTGTTTCCATATCTTGGCAATTGTGAATAATAAAAACTTGAATCTTGAATCCAAAGAGATCAGGGTGCTTTTCATTCCTCTACCATACATGTTCTAGCTATGGAACATTGAGCAGGTTTTAAAAATTCTGGAGAAAGCATTAGGTTTTTCATCTGAAAAGGACAATGTTAATATTTTATCGGTTGGATTTAAGGAATAAATGCAATGACTATATATACATGTTCAGCCTTAGTACATGGTAAGTACTTTACAAGAGGTGTCTATTTTAATTACCTACGTTCCAAACATTGAGAGAAGGCTTTGCATACTGTATTTCTCTACTCTTTACTATCAACTTACAAAAGTTACTGATGTTGAAAACAAAAATCCTGAAGTTTCATTTTTAAAATCGTGAGTAGAAGACTGGGATTTGAACTCAATCCATTGCAAATGTCTCTCTGCCTTTAATATACTTCTTACTGTACCATTTCTACTGAGCTGGTGATGGACAGGGAGGCCTGGCATGCTGCTGTCCACGGGGTCGCAAAGAGCTGGACACGACTGAGCAACTGAACTGAACAGAACCATTCATTGATGTAACTGTTTCACCTTACCCACAGAGAAATGACTCAGAGAAAGTATGAAATACATCCTATATCTTGCATTGGGTAGGTGAGAACCACAGCACTCAGTACCAAATCCCCAGGCTCTCGGTTCAGTGCTTTTGTTGATATAATTACTCTGACTTTATTAATCTACAAATAAAATTACCTACATTTCAAGGCCCCTGAAGGTAAGAATGGCATGACACAACATGGCAAAATAAAATATTTTTAAAACGACATTTTTATTTGACAGCAATAGAATTTGGAGACTTATTTTAAAAATTAAAGCATAATTTTAGACAGTACAGAGTTGAAAAAGTATTTCTAGTTTAGTTGGTTTTTAGGAAAAGATAAGATTCAATAACATCAGCTGGAACACAAGAATATTTTATTAAAATTATTTTTGATGTGATAGTTTATTAATTAGTTAATTCAAATTAATTTCATCATTAATATAAAGTGAAAAATTTGAACAGTAATTAAATGTATTCTGCATGTTATTTTATATAATCTCACATAAAAGAAAAGTATCTAATTTGGCTATTTAGGCCTGCCCAACAAAAGAAATATTTCCTTTTATTCAACATAGCCTAATGATCAGGATAATCTACAAAAACTGGTTTATCCAAACACCACTTTTTAAGCACAATATTTCATGTTTATAGTTTGCAACTAATAAAAAGAAGATATACTTGAAGTCCAGACTTGAATGTCCATTGTATCCAATAGCCTTGACCACAAACAACTGCAGGATTTCAAGATCAGGGCATAGTCTGTACTTTCAATCAGCATCATCAGCAGGCAGTAATCCTGGGGAAAAAAAAGTAAATTCCACAAATAAACAGACCAATCTTCCTTTAAGAGGAAAGCTAATTCTTTTCAATCTACTTTTTTTATTACACTATTTTCCCCTCTATCTACTTAGCTAGAATAAGGATAAATTTCCAAAGCTACCCAGTTGGAAAATAAATAGGTTCACTGTTTGTCTAGCATTCCAATCTTTGCAAATGTAAATCAGCCCAACTGCTCCTCATTTAAACCTTCAACTTCACAAAACATTAAAGTGTGGCTTTCACGACACAATTTAATCTATCCACTAAGATTTCTGCCTGAACATCATTTGAAATTGACTATCTGATAAAGAGAGACCACTATCAAAGGTCAGTGAGGTCAACTTGTACAATTACAAGTAGTTTTACTGGGTCAACTCTACCAGACACTGCTGTTTGAAGGTTAAATTGTTGCAATTAAAAATATATACAGATCGCCTTAGAGTTACTTTATTGTTAAATGTACCGGAAACAGCACGGGCATTTATTTCTGACCTTAATTGTGTCCAAAGTGTCACCACTGGGAAATTATACAAAAAGAGCACTTATTAAAAACATTATGATCTTGCACATTAAACAATGCTTTATAGAATAAAATTTATAATTAACTACTAGAGACTAGTTTATTTATCACATCAGTATTAAGTTCATCAGGTTACTCCTTTAGGTCTAATTGGAAGTGCCCTAAGAAGTCCACTTACTATTTCATAGTTAGTGAACTTGCCACAAACAAAGCACCATGGCCCAGCATCTAAGTCTGATGCTAAAACAGCTTTCAGTTCAGAACAATCACTTCCAAATTACCAGAATTTAATCACATTTTAATAACAGGAAATAAAAGGAAGCTTTAAATGAGAAGCTCTAAAATTGGCTATTCCCTAATCATTTGATTCATTTTAATGTTTTTACTTTTTTTTAATAAGGTGGATAAATGGGCAGTGATGAAAGCTTCCATAATCACTGCCATGAAATATTATCATTCTTTCTTTTATGTGTGTGTTAGTTGCCTAGTCATGTCCGACTCTTTGCGACCCCGTATGCTGTAGCCCACCAGGCTCCTCTGTCTGTGGGATTCTCCAGGTAAGAATACTGGAGTGGGTAGCCATTCTCTTCTCCAGGGTATCTTCCTGATCCAGGGATCAAACCCAGGTCTCCTGTATTAATGAGTGTAAATACACGTTAGTTCTTTTTTTTCTTTCCAATATATGAAAAAAATATGACCTTTGCTGCTCAAGGTGTTTTCCTCAATGTTCTTATGATTTTTATGTATAAAAGTAGGATCTTAAATTTTGTGTGCAGTGTTTTATTAAATGACCTGGATGGTTTAATTTTGACAATAAAGGCAACTTTCTAAGCCAAACTTTCAGACTCAGGGAATTACCATATGAAATGATGATTAGGAAAAGAAATCTTCAAAATTAGAGATCTGAATGAAGTCATCTTAACCATTTTATTTTTATAAATATTTTCAGATTTTGTGTTGGAGATAAATTTTTCCTAAAGAATAACATGATCCTTTGCCAGACGGACTACGAGGAAGGTTTAATGAAAGAAGGTTATGCACCCCAGGTTCGCTGATCTATCAACATCACCCCATTAAGAATACAAAGCACTACATTCTTTTATCTTTTTTTTGCTCCACGTGTATATATGAATTGACACGGGAACCAACTGAATAGGGTAGATATAGGAAAGCAGGATGGTTATGGAATAAAAGGCGGACTGCATCTGTATGTAGTGAAATTGCCCCAGTTCAGAGTTGAATGTTTATTATTAAAGAAAAAAGTAATGTACATATTGCTGGATTTTTTTGCTTGCTATTCGTTTTTTTGTGTCACTTGGCATGAGATGTTTATTTTGGACTATTGTATATAATGTATTGTAATATTTGAAGCACAAATGTAATACAGTTTTATTGTGTTACCATTTGTGTTCTGTTTGCTTCTTTGTATTGTTGCATTTAGTACAATCAGTGTTTAAACTTACTGTATATTTATGCTTTCTGTATCTACCAGCTATTTTAAATGAGCTGTAACTTTCTAGTAAAGAACTGAAGATCAAATCTCACTAATGATACGTATAGATTAAACACGTCTATCATCATTAAAAATACAGAAAAAGAAAGACACACAAAGCATTTTAGCAACATCCACTATTATTGCCGCTATGATTTAGAGTCTTTATCAGTGTTCTCATTTATAACCCCCTATTTTCAGGGGGTTAAAGATCAGCTTTAAAATAATGCATAAGAATTTCATCTTAAAGCACTTTCATTTTTTACCAACGTGAAAAGTGCCATTTTTAGAATAACTTTAAAGCTTAACAGTTTTCCTTTTAATATCCTTTTTTGTGCTCTTTACCTAGTCAATGGCTTTGTTTTGTTTCCTTCAGCGCCATTCACCCCTATGTGAACTAGTGCCTTTGGGTATCATTTAAAAATTTTCCAAAGGGTTACTTTTAAAAAGTGTTACTGCAATTATGAGATAATCTTAAAATGATAAATTTCTTGTGCAAATTTTGCCCAGACCTCTCCATAAGAGCTAAGGGTATAATAACATTATGGCTTGAAACATTTCTGGCACTAAAAGGTTTTGAGTGTGAATCTACTGAAATCATGATAATGCACACTGAAGCTATGATGATATTTGAGGATTGAAGTCACTTTTGATCAGAGCAACATAGTGCTCACAGAATCTTCTAGAAGAAGAGAAACAAAGGGATTGATAAAAAGCTGAGAACTGGTGATTATATATTTTTCTGTATTTACCTGCCACTTATTTTAATGTTCCAAAGTGAACACTTTCAAAGTTTGATGTGTCTTACTCTTCGTTGCTTTCTCTAAGTAATTACCATTCAGAATTGATCACACTTAGGCTGAAATCTGTCATTCCATTTTTGAAAGGTGAAAAATTATTCCCTTACCTACATGATAGCTGATAAAGAAGAAAGCTTTCTAGAAAGAAAAATTATGGAGACTGATTATTTAAATTACAATTAAGGAAATAAAGATGAGACTGTGTTCCCTTCTTCTGGGTTGTTCACACTTTGCTTCTTTGCTTCTGCTCCCTGTATTCAAACTATTCAACAGACCTAATTCCACAACAGGCACAATGAAGCATATTTTACTAGAGCAAATTTTAGTTCTTTGGGCTTTCTCTTTTTTTATATATATATTGATCACTTGTATAGGAAACAATATTTCCCAGTGTTAGTTGCATCCCTGCTTTGTCCTGCCGAATATGCACTGCAGATGAAAATTAAATGTGATACCTGAATTCTTGATTTGGGGCCAAAATATTAAACTGAAAATAACTCTGGTGTGGATTTGAGTTGTTTTAAAACAAAGCTTTACTACGAACATGCGTGTGGATCTGGATATTGCCTCTCATTTTTAGGAAGATGGTTATGTGAAAAGTGAACGGTATGTATTTTTACAAAGGATTCATGGTTAAGAGTGTTCAAGTCATGTGTCTTCCAAATTTGAGATATACCCCAGAGATATTTCAAGAATAGCAGTATGCGGTCCACAAAATTATTATTTTAGCCTTAGAAACTTACATTTGTTTCATGGAAAGACTTGCATAGCCAAAACCAAAAAAACAAAACTGAACAAATGGGAGGAAGGTGGGGGAAATATGTGACAAGTGGTTTTACTAAAGCAGCCCTCCTAGTCCCCATTAAGAGTTGTTTGAAATTCATGTGAATGTAAAATTCGAATTGTCAGTATCTTTTTGCAAATGATCTTTTTTATATTTAAATGATTTTGCATATGTTTATCAATATGTCAAAATACTTGTAAATTGGGAACAAACTTCTCTCAGCTTCTTGACGCTGTTCCTTTATTCCTGCCACCCAAAGACCAAACAAGGTTTTTACTGCCTTTTCTTTTGCTTAATCCTTTGGGAATTCATTCTTATGCTTTTTCTATAAACAAAATGACTCACCTGGATTAAAGATTAAGGCCTTAATCTCTTTAGATTATCTTTAATCTCCATAAGATGGTGGAACAAGATAGAAATAGGCCATCTGACAGCTAATTGCCTGAAAATAGTAGCATTTTTGACCTGAAGTACTAAGCTTATTGTCTTGACTCCTCAGAGTCCCTGAACTGTTGTCAACTTTCCTCTTTGTGTTGTGTAACCCTGACGTCATTTAGCTTATTGTCTGAAGGCTCCAGTAAGACACCTCCGATGGAGTTTGGTTTCCTCAAGCAGCGGAAGCTGCCTACCTGCATCTCGTGTAGGCTGACTGTGATGAAGGACCAAGCTCCTCCACCCACCAGAGTGCTGGCTGAGTTGAAAAGCTGACCTGTGTTTGTAATTTCACTTCCATCTTGCTTAATAAATATCTGCTGGCTTCTTTCATTCACTTTTTTATATTTGGATTTTTTTTAAATAAAAGGGGCATCACACTATTTGATTGCACTTAATTGGCAAAAGTCTAAGATGACATCTAGAAAGCATAGTATGCAAAAGGAATAAAAATGTATAAGGACATTTACTTTCAAAAGGTATTAATAGATCAGAAGCAGAAAAAAGTACCCCAAATGCTTTCTCCAAATGTCATATGCAGGATCTCCAATCCAGGTAGTTTATTGCTATTTACTTCTGTGTGGAAAATAAAACTGTCAAAATGAAGGTAGCAATTGGTGGGTATAAATTTGTACGTTTATACAAATTTTAAGTGATCTTTCTGAAAGCAACCATGTTGCTCTTGTCAGACTAAATTTCAGATTTCCTCGCTCCTGCATAATGAATTAAAACACAGAACTCAACTAAATCCTACCTCTTCAAGGAAGAAATGTTTTACCTTCTCTGAACCAAGGTGCTGAAAATTACATCTGTAGTCAAACACACCATTCACAAGTGGTTTCCTTTTAACTGTCACTTGAGGCAAACCACTCTCTGACTAGCCACTTAAACAATTTCATAAAATGATACAGGCCAAACATATTTAGTGTTAACTATGTTAGGAAAACAATCTGCATGTTTATTGTAATAGACCATTAACGCTGAATACAGTTTTAGCAAAAGCCCTTTGATTATTACTTTTTCTTTAAAAATGCCATTACAGATACTTCCTAAATGTGATTTTAATGCAAGGCAAGGTAAATGGGAGCAAAGCTTTAATACAGCCATTTTTTCACGTGACATTAATTGAGTACCTACTATGCGACATGTCTTGCCCTGGGTCCTCAACCTCCTGAGGGTTGCCTTAGGATACTTCCTACGTTCCACCACCTTAGGGAGTGTTAGCACTGATTTGTCCTTATCTCAAACCTAGGAGCAATGAGCACAGAAAAGCACATACCATCTTCTACCTATTCAGCATGTCATTGATAACGAAAGCCCCAGAAAATATCTCAAGTAATCAATGTGTTCAGAGAATTATTTCACACAAATTACTCATTAACTCAATAGCACATAATAAAAAAGAACATCAATTAATTAATGAGTCACCCTCAGATCACTATGATGACAATAGCGCTCTGTTGAAACAGCCATTATAAATGGAGCTGCCTCCATTCATTGTTTGCAATTGGCCTATTATTTGACTGAAACTAGGGTCATATTTAACACATGCCTGTAGGTAATTGTGTGATTAGTATCATAAATGAAGAATTCTGAAAGTCTACTACAAATAAAACAATATACATCATTGAAAAAAAAATCAAGAAAAATCTCATTTTTTGCTTGTAGCTTCTTTTGAAGCCAAGTTACTGGAAGAGTATCATTACCTTTCTAAACAGTATATTTTTATATTTACAATCAAGTTGTAAAACTTTCATGTTGAACACTGTGGATTAGCTGCTAAAACATAAGTACAGTTTTACAGTGTTTTAGGATGCACATAATGTCAGAAAACTCACAACCACTAAAATATGCATGACCAGTTTTGAAACATTCAGCAACCCCCCTCCCCAAAAAAAGGACATTTTTGCCTTTGGGGACCCAGGCTGGGTAGGGTGTGTGGGGACTGGCAGTAATAGGGAACAAGATTAAAAGAAAAGCCAAATATTACAAAGTCACCAACTAAAGTTTTCCAACTATCATAGTAAATGCCATTTCACTAAGCTTATAGAATAATTATAACAGTTCCCTTAGGTAAGAAAGAAACATCTGTTGGCAACACATAGCAGGTGTTAACAATTACACATACTGAAATTTTTAAAAATGTTGTTAATTAAAAGAATTCTGTTTCCTGAAAAGGAAATTCAAAGATATTCCTGTTCAGAGCATGCCAATCAACATAATGCTCTACACTGTAAAGCGCAAGTCCTCTTGGATCAGCTAGGTTTCGTGTTTAGTTCAGATCATTGCAATCAAAAGTGAATTAGAATTCATTGCACTTTTTACACAATGGGTATTCTGGGCTGAGGAGCTGAATACTCATGAAATTGGCATAGCAGATATTTTGGCTTTATTGGCAAGGTGGTCATTGTTAACTATACCAGATTTAATGGACACAATACAAAGAAAAATAGGAGCAAGAGGCATTCAGGTAATAGATGACACAAGTCTTTTTTAACCCTGTTTCTGCAAAAGACTTTAAATCACATAAAAGAAAACAGTTCATTTTTAACACATAATATTATATGCCTCATTATCAGTAGTGTCTAATAATAGCTAACACTTACTCAACACTTAGGGGCTTCCACAGTGGCTCAAGCAATAAAGAATCACCTACAATGCAGGAGACAGGAGCCATGGGTTTGATCCCCCGTTTGGGAAGATCCCCTGGAAAAGGAAATGGCAACCCACTCCAGTATTCTTGTCTGGAAAATCCCATGAACAGAGGAGCCTGGTGGGTTACAGCCCGTGGGGTTGCAAAGAGTCGGGACATGACTGAGCACATGCACACACACACACATGCCTACTAAGCATGCCATGTGTTGGGTTTTCATTACATGTAAACTCACATCATAGGTTCTATTTATCCTTATTTTGCAGATTTTAAATGAAAGTAAACAGATTACTTAACTTGTCCAAGGTCATATACTAAATAGATTTAAATATAAGTTTTCTGACTCTAGAGCTTAACCATTGCACTGTTTCATAGTATTTTCATTCTTGTTACTATTATTTTGTCATTGTCATCATCACCATTATTATTACGTTCTAGCCAAAAACTAGAAGTAATCTGTGCTTGAGCAAAAGTTCCAAACATTTCAGAGTGAATGCCATCTTTAAAGATGAAAATAGGAAATAAGAGTGATCAGTTCAGTTCAGTTCAGTCGCTCAGTCGTGTCCGACTCTTTGCAACCCCATGAACTGCCACACACCAGGCCTCCCTAGGTTTTCCTAAAATCAGTCCACTTGGTAGCTCCTTCTTTCAACCTTTAAGTAATTTATTTGAAGCTGCCAAGCTAGGAATAATAGAGGATCCCTAGTAGAGGAGTGAGAAGGCAATGGCACCCCACTCCGGTATTCTTGCCTGGAAAATCCCATGGACGGAGGAGCCTGGTAGGCTGCAGTCCATGGGGTCGCTAGGAGTCAGACACAACTGAGCGACTTCACTTTCACTTTTCACTTTCATGCATTGGAGAAGGAAATGGCAACCCACTCCAGTGTTCTTGCCTGGAGAATCCCAGGGACAGGGGAGCCTGGTGGGCTTCCGTCTATGGGGGTCTCACAGAGTCGGACACGACTGAAGCGACTTAGCAGCAGTAGCAGCAGAGGAGTACTGTGTCAGACAAGAGGCAGTCACCATAGACTGGAGAGCATGAGTAGAAACCTTCAATTTTCTGCATCAGCATGAAAATGCAGTGATGAGGTGAGGCTAGACTGCTCTCAGAAGTCAAAACACTGAAAGTGTGTTACCTGTCTTTGATGTTTTATAACTTACTTCCATAAGATGACATGAAACAAACTGCAAGTTAGAGGAGCAATCTGTGTCAGTGTTTCCACTGGGCTAAAATACACAAGGTGTCGGGGATGTTTGGTCCAGATCAGTGGCCAAATAATTAGGGAATTCTCTAGTTTCTGATTTACAGTGGCAAACAAGGTTGAAGCCATAGTAGGCAAAGTGCATGTATGCTCAGTTGTGTCCAACTCTGCAACATCATGCACTGTACTACCAGGCTCTTCTGTCCATGTATTTCCATGGCAAGAATACTGAAGTGGGTTGCCATTTCCTTCTCCAGGGGATCTTCTCGATCCAGGGATCAAACCCTAGACTCTTGTGTCAGCAGGCAATTCTTTACCACTAGTGCTACCTGGGAAGCCCAGTGGACAAAGCAGCTATCCTTAACATAGACTAGAGCCAAAGTAGCTATCAGGAACATAGACTAGAACCAAACTCAGATAGCCAAATGCAGCATCCTCATTTGACCACAGAAAGATCCCCGAGACTTTATTCCTTCCATTGCTTCAACAGCTTACTACTATCACCGCAGCCACTTCCATACACTGCTGCTAAGTTACTTCTGTCTGACTCTGTGCGACCCCATAGACTGCAGCCCACCAGGCTGTCCTGTCCCTGAGATTCTCCAGGCAAGAACACTGGAGTGGGTTGCCATTTCCTTCCCCAATGCATGAAAGTGAAAAGTGAAAGTGAAGTTGTTTAGTCATGTCTGGCCATCAGCGACCCCATGGACTACAGCCTACCAGGTTCCTCCGTCCATGGGATTTTCCAGGCAAGAGTACTGGAGTGGGGTGCCATTGCCTTCTCCATACACTGGGATCCTTCCAAACAAATCATTCCAGATTAAGTGGTTGTAATGGGAATTTCCATCCTGCAAGCAGCTCCTGTATTTTCAATATATAATTAGTACTTAATCAGAAAGCTTAGAGCTCTAATGATTAGGGAGAGAAGTGGTCAAACACAATTGCATAAACAACATGTAATTCCTCAACTTAGGAAACACAGTGGAAGCCCCAAGAATTTTTAATTGCATAATCCTTGGGTTAAATTCAACTCACTAAATAAATTGACTCACTAAAATATCCCCAAATCATCTAGCTCTCATAGCCCAAGTTTGGTGGAGCTGGAAGTTTGTCTCAAAGTCAGTCTTGACCTATAATTCCTATATTATTCTTAGAGAATCCTCAATTTAGTATGAATAATATCAGGGGCTCAGTGAAAACACAAACTACATCTGCAGCAGTTATTGATATATGAGAATAAGATATGGGAGAAAATCTGAAAATGGAATAAAAATTACATGGAAAGAGCCAGGAAACTTTGTAAAGAAAAAAAATAAATCACACACCTTCCATGTGTGTAAGCACCATATAAGGCCTTTCTAAGCTTTTGTGCCTGAGAAACTTTGGTGCATAAAATATAATGTTCACTGCTATTTCTTGTTTGTTTAATGCTCAATTTATTAAACATACCACTCTAACAAATGTCATTTCTTTAAACATTTGTACACTATTTAAACAGCTAATAAGCCAAAACTTGTAAATTTAATAAATCAAACCCAACCATTTAAACATTGATTAGAATCTTAGTCAAATTCTTCTGAACATTTCAATAAAGTACCATCTAGTAAGCTTCAATTCTTTAAAGCCAGACATTCTCACAAGTCAAAATTTCTTTTAAAAATATTTAAATATTTTTTTAAAAACTGTAAAAAAAAAATTAACATTTCTGTATTTTGCTTCATATCTTTCTAAGGTGTAAATCCTTTTAAAATTAGAGAATTTGGAGGACTTCCCTGGTGGTTCTGTGGTAAAGACTCTGGACAGTCTTCCTGTGCAGGGATCCCTGGTCAGAGAATTAAGATTCCACATGCCACACAGCCAATAAAAACAAAAAAAATTAGAGAATTTTGTCTCAACTAGCTGAGGTTACAGGATCTGTGGTTTTGACTCTCTGAACCTTGTTTAGGGCACAAGAATGAACTGCTTTGATCTACTTGATTCAAATTTGAGTCAGTGACATCAACTGGCCGATAATTTAATAGCCGTGCTCTTCTTTTACATCAATGTAACTCTTCAAAGTCTAAGTCTTTCACCTAGGTTATAATTTCCCACAACTCAATGCTTTTCCTAAATTGATATGTGCTGACATTATTGAAAGCTTAGGTATGCCATTTAATATCTTATTATAAGCTATAGGATCATTTAGAGATTTTTATCTCCTAAGAAGTAAGGAATTGAATCAGTCCAGTCAAATTTCCTATTAGGACACATGACTAATCCTCTTCCTTGCACAAATTATTGGAGCTTCTTTTGAACTGATTATAATGCCTCGCTGCCTATGTTGATTAGTACTTTGTGTTCTTGGTATGATTTCACTTACAATTCTCTACTCAGAAAACAAACAAATACGAATTGACACTGTATGCATTCAGGAGAAACCGGCCACTTTATTTAACTTTATAAAACTGTGTACCATTTTATTTAACTGTTCAATATTGTAACTGTTATGTATTAACTTTTCCCTATTTGAGTACAGTTGTAGACCCAGGCTTTCATAGACTCAGATGCATTGCAGGTGGATTTAGTAGTAGGTTATGTTTCAACTATTTGTGTGTGTGTGTGTGTGTGTGTGTGTGTATGTAGTTCTTACTGTAGATGTCAATCAAAAAATTTGTCTTGAAAGATACTATCTTAGAAACTCAGAAAGCCAAAAATAAAGAGCTTGAGAGAAAAGGCAGATGCAGTACAACAAGGTGAGCAAAGGTGAACTGTTCCAGAAATGTGTGCTCAACCTGAAAATTGCAGCAGCCAAACAGAGGCTGTGTAAAAGCAGAGGTAGAAGAAATCATTTTAGAAGGAGGGTATCGGTACGACATTAGTTGGACATTGAAAAGAAGAAAATAAAGAAACAGAAGGGGAGCTCAAGAGCTGATACCATGACTTAACCACTCACATCTGCAAGAGTTTAATCTCACTTTTCACTGAGGATATTTAACAAGACCTATTGGTGCTACGGGCTTCCCTTGTGGCTCAGCCAGTAAAGAATCTGCCTGCACTGCGGGAGACCTGGGTTCGATCCCTGGGTTAGGAAGATCCCCTGGAGAAGGGAAAGGCTACCCACTCCAGTATTCTGGCCTAGAGAATTCCTTGGCCTGTGTAGTCCGTGGGGTCGCAAAGAGTCGGACATGACTGAGCAACTTTCATCATCATTCATTATTGGTGCTATACTGTCATCATCGGGTTTCTGCAGACCTTGATTAATTTTTAGATAAACATGATTATTCTTTATTTCAAAACACAATTTGCTTAGTCTCAATTAACCCTAATTTTTCCATGGTGATGGTGGTTGTCCACTGTTGTGTCCTACTCTTTGGCTGGGACATGGAGCTGAAGCTCCATGGGCTGAAGCTCACCAGGTTCCTCTGTCCATGAGATTTCCCAGGCAAGAATACTGAAGTGAGTTGCCATTTCCTTCTCCAGGGTATCTCCTGATCCAGGGATAGAACTTGCAACTCCTGTATTGCAGGCTGTCTCCTGCATTGCAGACAGATTCTTTATCTCCTAGCCACCAGGGAAGCCCATCACTGAGCCAGTAGGGAAACCCTACATTTCCATGGAAACCATTTAAGACATAAGCAACAGTGGTTAGCATTATCAACTTTGCCATCAGAGTGACAATAATCTTGAAAAAATTACTTAGTTCCATGGATAGCAGTTTTCTCATTAGTAAAATAGATAATAATAACTACTTCATAGAGTTTATTGAAAATTAAATGAAACAATCTATGTTAAGTCCTTAATATAATGCCTTGGTATACAGTGTTTAAGTTACTTTTACTATTATTATTTTTATGAATTCTGAATCCTCTGAGAGTCTCTTAAGTGCCATTTGCCCTGAGAGAGGCTAATCAGCCTGGATGGGTGAGCTTCAGAGGTGATTTATGTCCAGTAGGTAGATGTGGGACAAAGAATAACAATTGCAGGTAAACCATTCAATAGACAAACTAGAAAACTCCTTCCAAGCAAAATATCAAAATTCACAGAGGAAATTAAATTGGGGATCTAGGCCACAATCAGATATATTGCATGGTCAAATATAGTCTTACTATTTTCTTTTCATCTCAGAGATTTTGTGTATGTGTGTGTGCATTGCCATGTATATGCCTAGCATTTATACTGGGATGGGCTTCCCTCATAGCTCAACTGGTAAAAAATCCACCTGCACTGCAGCAGACCCCAGTTCGATTCCTGGATTAGGAAGATGTGCTGGAGAAAGGATAGGCTACCCACTCCAGTATTTTTGGACTTCTCTTGTAGCTTAGCTGGTAAAAATATGCCTGCAATGTGGGAGACATGGGTTCAATCGCTGGGACCTGGGTTCTATTCCTGGGGTGGGAAGATCCCCTGGAGAAGGGAAAGGCTACCCACTCCAGTATTCTGGCCTGGAAAATTTCATGGACTGTATAGTCTATGGGGTTGCAAAGAGTCAGACATGACTGAGCAACTTTCACTTTATACTGGGGTATTCTCCACTTCTCTTATTATCCAGAGGAACTCAATAATTACTATATCCATATAGTCAATCAGACAGACATTTATTGGGGACCTACTGCATGGAGAAATCTCTGCCATGTCCCCTGAGGACCTCAGTGAATAATCCCTGAGATTTGAGGGAAGACAAGGCAACAACTGTTAAACCTGAGAGGTAATAATCTAGAAAGTAGAGCTATCCACAAAGTGCTATAAGGTCATTGGGGAAAAAGTGATTTCTTCTGTCTGGGAGATTAGAAAAAGCTTCACAATAGACATTTAAATTTGGTCTTGAACCATTGGGAGGCGAAGGGAATATCGATGTTTTACAGGAACCGCCCTCAATTTAAGTTCATGGAGCAATGTTCTTCGTAGTGACTCATCTAGCTGGTAGGCAATAGGAAACCATCAAAGATTTTGAAAAGTTATAGAGCACTATGAATGTCAAAGTTTAAAAGAATTGACTCTAGGGACTTCCCTGGTGGTTCAGTGGCTAAGACTGACGCAGGGGCCCAGGTTTGATCCCTGTTCCGGGAGCTAGATCTCACACGCCTAAACTAAAGATCCCTCATGCCCCAACTAAGACCTGGTACAGACAAATAAATAAACAAAGACTGACTTCATGAAAGTGCTGCACTCAATATGCCAGCAAACTTGGAAAACTCAGCAGTGGTCAAAGGACTGGAAAAGGTCAGTTTTCATTCCAATCTCAAAGAAAAGCAATGCCAAAGAATGCTCAAACTACCACACAATTGCACTCATCTCACATGCTAGTAAAGTAATGCTCAAAATTCTCCAAGCCAGGCTTCAGCAATACGTGAACCGTGAACTTCCAGATGTTCAAGCTGGTTTTAGAAAAGGCAGAGGAACAAGAGATCAAACTGCCCAAATTGCTGGATCATTGAAAAAGCAAGAGAGTTCCAGAAAAACATCTATTTCTGCTTTATTGACTATGCCAAAGCCTTTGACTGTGTGGATCACAATAAGCTGTGGAAAATTCTGAAAGAGACAGGAATACCAGACCACCTGACCTGCTTCCTGAGAAATCTGTATGCAGGTCAGGAAGCAACAGTTAGAACTGGATATGGAACTACAGACTGGTTCCAAATAGGAAAAGGACTACGTCAAGGCTGTATATTGTCACCCTGCTTATTTAACTTATATGCAGAGTACATCATGAGAAACGCTGGACTGGAGGAAACACAAGCTGGAATCAAGATGGCCAGAAGAAATATCAATAACCTCAGATACGCAGATGACACCACCCTTGTGGCCGAAAGTGAAGAAGAACTAAAGAGCCTCTTGATCAAAGTGA
This sequence comes from Bos mutus, assembly GCF_027580195.1. Classification (NCBI taxonomy): domain Eukaryota; kingdom Metazoa; phylum Chordata; class Mammalia; order Artiodactyla; family Bovidae; genus Bos; species Bos mutus. The sequence goes on along the minus strand of NC_091621.1, from coordinate 81,458,678 downwards.
AAGAAGAGAGTGAAAAAGTTGGCTTAAAGCTCAACATTCAGAAAACTGAATCATGAAGATCATGGCATCTGGTCCCATCACTTCATGGGAAATAGGTGGGGAAACAGTGGCTGACTTTATTTTGGGGAGCTCCAAAATCACTGCAGATGGTGACTGCAACCATGAAATTAAAAGACACTTACTCCTTGGAAGGAAAGTTATGCCCAACCTAGACAGCATATTAAAAAGCAGAGACATTACTTTGCCAACGAAGGTCCGTCTAGTCAAGGCTACAGTTTTTCCAATGGTCATGTATGGATGTGAGAGTTGGACTGTGAAGAAAGCTGAGTGCTGAAGAATTGATGCTTTTGAACTGTGGTATTGGAAAAGACTCTTGAGAGTTCCTTGGACTTCAAGGAGATCCAGCCAGTCCATCCTAAAGGAGATCAGTCCTTAGTGTTCATTGGAAGGACTGATGATGAAGCTGAAACTCCAATACTTTGGCCACCTGATGCAAAGAACTGACTCATTGGAAAAGACCCTGATGCTGGGAAAGATTGAAGGCAGAAGGAGAAGGGGATGACAGAGGATGAGATGGTTGGATGGCATCACTGACTCAGTGGACATGAGTAAACGCCGGGAGTTGGTGATGGACAGGGAGGCCTGGTGTGCCCTGTGTCCATGGGGTTGCAAAGACTCAGACATGACTGAGCAACTGAACTGAACTAACTCCCTGAAAGGTACAGAGGGAACTAGGGAGAGACAAGAGAGGATGTTGATAGTTCGTTCAAACAAGAGAACTTTGTAAAAAAAACAAACAAACAAAAACAAAGCAAGGAAAGAGATAAGCACCTAAGCAGCATACTAGCTATTGGGGCATAAAAGGGTGGACACAATACGAAAGAGATAAATTGTACCAAATATGAGAGTTGACTAAATGTAAAAGGAACAAGGAGGAAAGGTCAAATATGACTCTTAAGGTGTGGAGATATTTTACCCTAAATTATTATAGCTAACATAGCAAACAGAGCTTGAAAAGAGAAAATAAGAAATGTATCCTGTTTGATGATGCTCTGGATGTACAGAACATGATTCTTTTGGCTTGTAAAGGAAAAATTAAACAGGGCTATTGGTAGGTGTGCACATTCTTCTTCATTCTTGCTAGTGTCCACATACTTCTTCATTCTTACTTCATTCATTTCTCCTTCATTCTTACTAACACCATAAGAGGCAGTGATGTGTCAAAGCACACACTTCCATTTCACAGCTTCTTCAGCACCTGGGGTCATTTGATACCATTCTGGATCATAGGATGCAAAAATGAGTCACTGGGAGATTTTGGGGGCAATGTTTGCCTTTCCTGATCCTAACACGTCCTCTTCCTCTCTACTGGCCCCTTCTTCCTGCCTGGAATGTAAGTGGAAGCTTGCAGAACAAATCACAGTGGGAGATTGAACTGGAACTGGCCAACTTCCCTCTGGACATCTTGTCACTGTGGTTGGGTTACCTCTTGTCAGTGTGGTTAGGTTTGTGTTGCATGTGGTCAAAAGCAGCCCTGAACTGACATATTTGTTTACAGACACTTTGAAATTTTATTGGTACATTATAAGATTTCAGCTGTAGCCTGATTCAAAGAAGGGAAACTTTGTACTGAGTTTATAAGACCCCAACATTATGGTTTTATTTTTTTTCTCCTCCCAGTTTATCTCCCTCTTAGGCTTCCTCGGTGGCTCAGATGGTAAAGAATCAGACATGACTGAATGACTAACACTTTCTTTTTCACTTGTCACATGAGAACCCATAATCCTCTAACAATAGAAGCCAGAAGATAAATTTTCTAGTGTGTATATTTTATTTTCTCCATGATCTTTTTTGTTGTTTTTCCATTGCTAAGTCATGCCCAACTCTTTGCAACCCCATGGACTGCAGCATGCCAGGCTCCCCTGTCCTTCACTATCTGCTGAAGTCTGCTCAAATTCATGTTCATTGAGTACGTGATGCTACCTCACATTCTCATTTTCTGCCCCCTCCTACTTCCTTTGCCTTCAATCTTTCCCAGCATCAGAGTCTTTTCCAGCAAGTTGGCTCTTCGCATCAGGTGACCACAGTTCATATTCCCAAAACTCTACCCTGAATTTTTGACATAAAGTTAGCATTTCTGGTGGAATATTACAATTTATCTAATTTTACATATGGTCAGTGGATAAGCCTGAGTTCTTATTAGACTGTCACAAAATATTATGGATAGAAGGATGCAGGGAAAGAGGGAAGGTATTTTTAAATAATTAGAACTACAGACAGATCAAAAGAAAGCCATTGTGCAAATGTCAGGCCATTCAGGGTTATTTCACCTTGAGGAGATAATGTCAGATCCCTGCTTTGGATACAAAGGAAGTTTTGAAAGTTTTTCTACCTCTCCTAAAATTCTGTCTGAAGATCAGTCTTGACCGACGAAATTAAAAAAAGGGAAAAAAAGACATATTTACATATGTTTTACATGACTATATTTACTCAAAAATAGTTTTTCAATCTGATGTTTACCTCTCCTACTTTGAGGGGTTGTACAGATAGCCTTTCCTTTATGGAAATATGGTGATGGTAGATAATAGGTTTTGTTCTTTATTACCTTACTTGGTGAAATAAACAGTTATCCACTTCATTCTGTTTTCCCTATTAAAATATATAGATGTATTTAAATGTGGATATATAAATTTGTGAAATCCATTAATTTGGGGTGTTTTTTATTGTAAATCCAAAAATCTCATTTCAATCTTATGTCCCTTAAATAAAACCTCCCCATTTCTTAACTAGCATCCACACTAATCTTTAGCTTTGCTCTGTCCAGATTCCAAGTACTTTGGGTTCCTCTGTCAGCAGAAAAATTACCTTAATAATTCACTATCATCCAAGGTATCATCTCAAGAGTATCTCTATTCATCATTTTTCCTTCCTCCCCATGCTTCTAGGATCACTTATTTGCTAATTTCTACACACCAGTCACCTTACAACCTCCAGGAGCATGGAGACAAAAGAAATGGGAGGAAGAGTCACCACACCAAAGCTCCAAGGCATTCTTTCTACCCTCAAGGAGCTGGCAGTCTATTGGCAAAGTGAGGGGAAAACAGCTCTGTGCTTCTGGAATCTATTGGAGTATGCACAAGATACTTTAGGGGCAGAAAGAAAGGCGTGCCTAATTTCGAGAGCATCAGTCATAAATTCTAAGAGAAATCAGCTGAGTCTTAAGAAGTGGAAGTGCTTCCAGTAGATTAGGGAAAAAAGGAATGTTGTTCTAGGCATGTACAAAGACTTCCAAGTTGAAGAGATTTCAGTGGGTTAAAGAACTGCAGTTAACATGAAGAGTTACAGGTTCAAGTCCAGTGAGGAAGGGATTATTTCCTTATACCAGTCTAGGATGCTCTGTGCTTAGTTGCTCAGTCATGTCCAACTCTTGTTGACCTCATGGACTGCAGCCCGCCATGTTCCTCTGTCCACGGCAAGAATACTGTACTCTCCACGCAAGAATACTGGAATGGGTTGCCATCCTCTCCTCCAGGGGATCTTCCCAACCCAGGGATCGGATCCGGGTCTCCCATATTGCAGGCAGACTCTTTTCTGTCTGAACCACCAGGGAAGCCCAAGAATACTGGAGTAGATCACCTATCCCTTCTCCAGGGTATCTTCCCCACCTAGGAATCAACCAGGGTCTCCTCCATTGCAGGCAGATTCTTTACCAGCTGAGCTATCAGGGAAGCCCCCAGTGTAGGATACTGGTCTCCAAACTTATGGAGTTCCAGAAGTATAGATGTGTGTGTGTGTGTGTGTGTGTGTGTGTGTGTGTGTGTGTATGCCTGTGTATGCATATCTGGGTATCAGCTATTCCAATTCAGTAGGTGTGTTGTGATACCCTAAATTCTATACATCTGAATAACTCCATGGTGATTCTAATGATTCATCAGGTGTGACTATCTCTGCCCTAGATGAGGGGAGCCTGGAGGATTACAAAGCAGAGGATGACATGATCAGATGTACATTTCAGGAAGTTCAGTCTAGTGATCCTGTGAAAGGTGAAGTGGAGGCTGCCGAGACTACAGGCTGGGAGCCCAGCTGATGCAGTTGAAGAGAATGATTTAAAAGCAATAGAGCAGAACTGGGGAGAAGGTACACTTCAAAGACACTTAGGAGACAGTCAATACAGGAGTGGGTGGTAGTTTGTTGGGGAAGAAGATGAGTTTTAGACACATTGCTTTTGAATGGCCTTGGAATAGAACTTGGAAATACAGGTATTTACACTTTAAAAGTTCACAATGAGGAACCTGAAGAAATTGGATTTTGTGCCACTGGGTGGTAAATGTACTACTCTGTACTCTTTAAATTGTGTTACTTCACCAACCCACTGAAATCGTAAGACATATCTTACTCTTTTGAGTATAAAATCTCAATTAAATGTTAAATGTTATCTGAATCTGTTGAGATATGCAAGGGTTAATGGAGTAAAGAAATTAGAGAGACAGATTACTTGTTACCCTCATCCACCTCATTCATTTGCATAAGGCATCATTTCAGGGTTGTTTTTTAGCACCAAAACAGAATGACCAGTTTCTGTTAGTAGTCCTCCATGATCCCAAGGACTATTTTCTAATGGCTTTACTTCTCTCAGAACCATTTCTTCTACTTGTCCTTCAAGAAGACTTTTATAGTTAGAACTAGATGGAATTTATGATTCTGAAATTGTGGGTTTTATTTATCCACCTGTTTCTTTCACATGCAGTGAGGCACAGAAAGTGCCATGACATGTGGTAATACAGTAAGTCTCTTACATACAAACCTTCAAGTTTGAAACTTTCAAAGATGCAAATGTGCACTGTTAGCTTTTAAGGCAATGGCACCCCACTCTAGTACTCTTGCCTGGAAAATCCCATAGGCGGAGAAGCCTGGTGGGCTGCAGTCCATGGGGTCGCTAAGTGTCGGACACAACTGAGCGACTGCACTTTCACTTTTCACTTTCATGCATTGGAGAAGGCAATGGCAACCCACTCCAGTGTTCTTGCCTGGAGAACCCCAGGGACGGGGGAGCCTGGTGGGCTGCCGTCTATAGGGTCGCACAGAGTCGGACACGACTGAAGTGACTTAGCAGCAGCTTTTGAGGCACAGAACCCAAATGAAGGACAGTACACAAAGGTTGCAGCAGTCATTCAGAATGCAAACAAGTGCTACAATGTCACTTGTGACAAGAGAAAAGAGCTACTACCCAAACATCACTGGATCATTTTTTTTTTCAAGTGGGTAGCTAGAATTGAATCCAAGAAGGAACCAGAACCAGTGCCATCAGTTTCAGGTGTGAGTGAAACTGCAGCTTGCCCTCCGGCTCCTATTGCTAATGATCCTCCAGCTCCCCATCTCCCTCTTCCTCTCCCTCCTCCAGTCAGTAACTCTTCTTGCCAGTTCCGTTGATGCCAGTCCCTATATGGAGGCAGTTATACTGAACTACCATACTTTTCAAGTTACTGTACTGTAAGATTCAAAATGTTTTCTTTACTTTTTGCATTTGTTTTTATGTATTATTTTTATTGTGTTAGTTGGGTATGTGTATATATGTTAGTCGTTCAGTGCTATTCAAGTCTTTGTAACCCCATGGACTGTAGCTCTCCAGGTTTCTCTGTTCATGGGATTCTCCAGGCAAGAATACTAGAGTGGGTAGCCATTCCCTTCTCCAGGGGATCTTCCTGACCCAGGGATCAAACCATGGTCTCCTGCATTGCAGGCAGATTCTTTACCATCTGAGCCACTTAGACTAACTTTGTTGGACTTACAGAAAATGTGTACTTACGAACACCCTCTCTGAATGGAACTCATTCATTATGTAGGGACTTACAGTATATTCATCCATGTTACAGATTGCTTCTCATCTTATTTGGAGTATAAAACTAAATTGATAAAATTATTTTTAACTCCTTCAATAAAGTGTCGCTAAACAAGGCAATAGCTCATTACATGGACAAGTCTCATAGAAGAAATGGCTAGTATATGCCTGGCTTTTAAACAAGAACACACACACCCAGGCCAAGTTACTGAGATCCCACCCAGGCTTCAGATGAAGATGAAACAACCCTTTCCAATGGTTGACAGCCCTCTTCAGCCAACATTTCTCCTTTCAGACTTAAATCCTTTGTGGTTCACTTTTAGCCTTTCCCTTTCTCTTCTGCCTTTAGTCGTGATAGATAAAAATGCTTATCAACTGTTCTCTGAATAAGAAACTTAAAAAACTCACAGATCATCTTGAAGTCGTTCTTCATCCAAAATAATCCCCAATCTTTGACCTTTCTCAAAGGTCTTATGTCCCCAAACTTGGATAATCTTGGTGGCTTTCCTCTGAACATTTTTGATGCTTTCACGTATATTTTTGGTTGTGAAGCTCAGAAGTGGGTACAGTAATCTGCCAGGTGTGAAATGTCTTAAGAGCCATAGCTAATGAGTACTGTATCTTATAGTGCAGCTTTATGTGTGATACCAATATCAAAGCACTTTTTTTTTCCTAATGAAAATGCAATTTCACTAATTCATGGCCAATTTGCACCAGAGATATATATTTTTTCATATTACTGGGGGATTCCCATGTTTGTATTATCTGATTTTCTCTGTCACAAAGGAACATGTGTGTCCCTATCTGTCATGTTGAAATTGATCCAGCAAAAGAATATGTCTTCTATTTATATTAAGATTCTTTAGAATTCTTAGTGAGTGAAAGTTGCTCAGTAGTACCTGACTCTTTGTGACCCCATGGACTACAGAGTTCATGAAATTCTCTAGGCCAGAATATTGCAGTGGGTAGCCATTCCCTTCTCTAGAGGATCTTCCCAACCCAGGGATTGAACTCAGGTCTTCCACATTGCAGGTGGATTCTTTACCAGCTGAGCCACAAGGGAAGCCCAAGAATACTGGAGTGGGTAGCCTATCCCTTCTCCAGGGGATCTTCTGGACCCAGGAATTGAACTGGGGTCTCCTGCATTGCAGGCAGATTCTTTATCAACTGAGCTACCAGGGAATTTCCCCAAAATTGCTAGATATCACTATCTTTCCCAGGCATGTTTTGTGAGGTCTGTCTTTTGTCAGCCATTGTTTATATTCAACACGGAGCCTACAGCCCACTCTTGCGAAAACTACTTGTTCACTGATGATTACTCTTTAGGTAAAATTTTCAGTTTTGTGTCCGCCTGTGTGTTTGTGTGTATTTGCTCAGTTGTGTCTGACTTAGGAGGAAGGCTAAGGACTAGCATGAAGAGTTATTACTTAAGGCAATGAGGAAACCAAAACAAAAAGTGAAAGCAGAGAATTTTAAAATACTGAAAAACAGAAGAACCAGAAAGAAAACCTATAAGGGAATCAAACCCGAAGGACACCAGAGGGAGGCACTGAGTTCAAGGTCAAAGGCTAGGATCCAGATTATAAAAGTAAGAACCCATGAGAGTAAATGGGTGGAAAGGAGCAGACACATGGTGATTACCCAGGAACAATCTTCCCCACAAATAATTTATATTTCTCATTATGAACTGATCTGGTAGGGATCAGGGATATGACACCCTGCTTAAAAGGCTTGGGAGGAGGGACCTAAGCTAGGGGGTACAGATAAATTTCCTGGCTGATTACCGGGCTTCCCAGATGGTGCAGTGGTAAAGAATCCTCCTAGCAATGCAGGAGATGCAAGAGACTCGAATTCGATCCCTGGGTTGAGAAGATCCCCTGGAGAAGGAAATGGCAACCCACTCCAGTATTCTTGCCTGGAGAATTCCATGGACAGAAGAGCCTGGCAGGCTACAGTTCATGGAGTTGCAAAGAGTTGGACCCAACTGAGCACATATGCTATTATGAGACGAAAGGAAAGGGAAAGCTCAAGTTGAGAATGACTATCATATCCCATTGATCCTACCAAGTGGAGCACTATCTCTCAAACCAAAGAAAAAGGTTGTTGTTTGGAGAAATAAAGATGCAAGACCCTTTTTATTCTCCTAGCAACTCTATTTTCTGGATTAAAAATCAGAGCTTCTATAGTCTTTGATACAGGGAGGTTATTTTCTGGCTCTTTAGAAAACCATCCGTATCCTTGCTCCACACAATACATCAGGGAACATTTAGCCTCGTGTTTCATATGCCATCCCTGACTATATGCAGCCCCCTAGAATACATAATAAAAAGATAAATGAAAAGCACATTAGAAATGAACCTAGTGGTGGGAATCCAGCCAGTGTTGATTGCAGATGTTTTGTTTGAAACAGTGGCTACATTGAGGGAGAGACATGCTCTTTATGCAAAAGCTAGTCTTGCCAGAAAATTCTGGGAGGAAGGAATATGCTCTCACAAATACTGTCTTCATCTCAGACATGCATATCAAAGGTAGGTATTTCATGTTATTTTTGTCTAGATTACCCTATGTATTACATACAGATTATGTTTCTAAATCATTTATACTTATTCCTTCAGAGTTTTTTGTTTTTTTTTTACCACACCATGCGGCATGTGAAATCTTAGTTACCAGATCAAGGATCGAACCCATGCTACCTTGCAGTGAAAGTGCAGAGTCTTAACCACTGAATTCCCTCTTTCATAGTATTTTATCAACACTTCCTCATCAGAGGAAGTAACAATCTAAGGATATGCTCAGTTTGAGTTGACACATCACTGCCTTAAAGCAAAAGTTAAAATTTGATAGTTTCCAACCCTCCCAACAGCAAACATGGCTTCTTCTATTCCAGAATCATCTTCTACTTTTCTGTATGCCCCGTACTCCAGCCACGCTGAACTTTTCACTCTTCCCTAAGTAAGCATATTCTCTGAAGCCTCCTCTTTCTGTCTAGGCTGACTCCTCTGCCTTGGCAAACACCTACTCACCCACAAGTGCCTGCTCCAAAGAAATCACTCGTGGAAAAGCTTCTCTAATCTCAAAGACTGAGTTAGACAGTTTCCTCAGTATCCCTTCACTCCGGCACTCAGGGTACTGCGTTCTAATTTATGGCAAATGTGTTTCGCATCCCTCTCTATAGACCATAAGCACCTCAAGAATTCTTCAGGATGAATAACAATAACTGGCAAAGAATAGGTGCTTAATAAAAATTTGACAGATTAATCCCTCAATTGGACAAAGAGATTTACCATTTGGGAATGTTTATATAAATTGATATATAATTGATCCGGAGTCTCCAGTTCAATAATTCATGGCTAAAGTATTCAATAATGTGCCAAAGAGGCTGATGAGCTAGAAAAACACCTTGTGCATGCTAAGTTGCTTCAGTCGTGTTTGACTTTTTGAGACCCTAAGAACTGTAGCCCGCCAGGCTCCTCTGTCCATGCGATTTTCCAGGCAAGAATACTGGAGTGGGTTGCCATGCCCTCCTGCAGGGGATATTCCCTGACCCAGGGATTGAACCCATGTCTGTTACGTCTCCTGCACTGGCTGGAGGGTTCTCTACCACTAGTGCCACTTAGGAAGCCCAAGGGGAAAAAAAAAAAACAAACTTAGGAACAAATTAACCTGGGATAAAGCAAGACTCCATAAATAAAGTATGGCTCATGGAAAAGCAGATGTGCCTGTTTGCGGGGGATGTGGCAGAGAGACAAATGAGGAGGCTGAGTCTCCCAGCTGCTGGGTCTAAATGACACAGCCACCGGCAAGGCTCATTCTGCACATCAAGGGTGCACAGCCCCTCTTTCACACCCAGAGGCCATGATGAACCACGCACATCCTCACCTTTCACATTTTCCCTGACAAGCGACTACTACAGTGGAGTGCCAGATTAGCCCATCTTCCAGTAAAACAGACAAAAATTAGAGTGCTCTGTCTTTCCCATGCCAGCTCTTTAGAGCAAAACAAAATGAAAGAAAAAAAAAAAGAGAGAACCAGACTTGTTTCTTTAAATACAAGTGCATAAAATGCAGTCAATTCAACTCACCAGCTTTCTTTTAAAGTAGCAGAAAGAAGAAAGAGGTGCTGTGACACCCCAAGGTCCCAAGCTATGGTAACACATCTTCTTGAGCTTCATCTGAGATTCAACAAGAGACATTTCTGATTAGTGTTATTAATAATCTCTCATGGGATTTGTGGCATGTCTCAAGTGAGCCATACAAAATTTCATATGTTGGCTACCAAAATGACTTCAAATATTAAAACCAAACAGAAATGGTATAGGTCTTTCAGTATTGACTACAGAACGTAAAATGGTATCAGCAATGCATTCCATAAAACAGCAGACTTTTCAAAATACTCAGGTGGTATGTTATGGAGAGGTGAAAAAAAAAAAAAAATACACATTTATCTCATCCACCCTCGGGAAACGGCAGAATTCCAGGTTGTTTGGAATAAGAACCTGTGATGGGGATGAACCTAGGTGGACCCCTGAACACTCCAACTCCATATAGCTAAAATGACTGTTATCCCTGATGAGAAAATCAACTGTTTATGCTTCTGGTTTATAGCTCCAAGTTTCCTTTTTCGCTCCGTGGAAAATAATCTCACACATTAATAAATATAAATAAAAAATATTTCTGGTCTAAAATTAAACCCTATAGCTTTGATGGATCATTAAACACCACTCACAGATTCTTTCCTCCAATCTGAAGTTTTTGTGGCAAGAATGTTAATTTTTTTAACTCCCAGCAACCATTTTAGCTCAATTTCTTTGACAGAGATGACCAGGGATGCAGAGGGAATGAAACGCTTAGCAGGGCCAGCCCTAGTGTTTTCTATGCCCCCAAGCAAGCAAACAAGAACAAGATTATAGTGGCCCTGAACAGAATCAGAAACAGGAGAGAGGTTTTCTCCCCTGACAAGAGGCTTCTTGAAGAAAAAGAACGTTAAGATGCAATCTGTATTGGGGAAACCCCTCAATTCCTGTTCAAAATTCCTATGATTTTCAATCCATCCAGAGCCTCAGCACCCGAAGACAAAGCCCTCGAACCTCTGTTTCCTCCTGGACATGAGTAAATGCCTGGTTTTGAATTCAGGAAGCTGGAGGCACCTTAGACTCACTGACAGACACATAGGAGATGCCAAGGGCTGCTTACAACTGAAGCCTGAAGTTTTACATTTTAAGACGAATGAGCAGCTTTACCTGTTTACTTTGATACTGACAAAGGAAAAGCCTGTGTCCCCCTTGCACCTGTTAATACTTGCTCTTTTTACTGATGTGACCCAGGCAGCTGCTCATTTCAATGAGCCCAGGGCCAGCCTTGGCGTTCACCCTCCGAAACAAGACCACACAAAGAAGTGCCTCTGTGACTCCTTGCTGGCGGGCCTCCAAGTCACACTCGGCTTCTACACATTTTACCAACCTGTCTCCCTGAGTGCAAGGTCCTGCTAGATATGTAAGTCCCTAGAAACTCAAGGAGTCCTGCCCTTCAGGGTCCTTTCAAATTTTCCTTCTGAAAGAGCCTTTCTTCTTTGCATTTCCATTTATTTTCTCAGTCTTCATGCTTTTCCTTTCTACCTCCAATACAGAGAGACACTCCTCATGGCCCTGGTTTTAGTTCCCACTTTTTAGTGACAAGAACAAAAAAGGTGAATGTAAAGAAAAAACAATGACAGCGTTAAGAATTCTCCTTCTTTGAGAGACAAATGATAATGGGATTAACGGATACAAAGTACTATATCCATAAAACATTATAGAAGGGCAACAAGGATTTACCATATAGCACAGGAAACTAGGGGCTTCCCTGATGGCTCATTAGGTAAATGAATTTATCTGCAGTGCAGCAGGAGTGGGTTCGATCCCTGAGTTGGAAAGATCCCCTGGAGAAGGAAATGGCACCCACTCCTGTGTTCTTGCCTAAGAAATCCCATGAACAGAAGATCCTGGCAGGCTACAGTCCAAGGAGTCCCAAAGAGTCGGACATGACTGAGAGACTAAGCACACACACAGGGAACTAGATTCAGTATCTGTAATAACCTCCAGAAGAGTACAATCTGAACAACAACAACAACAACAACAAAAAACAGAATCACTTCACTGTACACCTGAAGTTAACACAATATTGTAAATCAACTCTAATTTTAAAAAGATACTGCAAGATTTTACAAGTTGAAGAAAAGAATTCTCCTTGTCTATTTGTAATTTCTAAAAAAATACATCTAAATAAGAATCTAAATAAGCCTGTATAGCTTGGCTTCAGTGCTGTTTGTTTTCAAAATTAGGTCCTCTAGTTAGAAGGAATCACAGACTCTATCACACCCAGCTCCTATCTACCATCATTTGGAGGAGGACATTGGGAGGATGGAGCCAATCTCTTTGCATATATTTAGTGATAAAAACATGGATGGCAACTTCCTCCCAGAATTGCTGCTGAAAGCCCTACCATTCTCTGCCTCTCTTTCCCGAGCCCCATCAGACATTACTTTTTCATATGAGTTATATTGAATGTGCCCTTTTATGACATGCCTAAGAGATGCTTAAAGACATTTCTTTATTCACTTCCCAAGTCTTCACTGTTGCAAGCACAGGAAATTTATCACCTCCTGGGCAAAGACCATGCTCTTACTTTTAGTGAAGCTCTAATCTTGCTATGAGACATTTGATATATGCCCAGTGCTGGAAAAGTTCCTTCATTCAAAAATGAGGGGGCAGGGAGGTACCTTCAAAACTATACCTGTCTGTTCTATTGCACATGCACGGAAAAATATCCTGCTCAGGTCCACGGTGGTGAGTCGCTTCCTTCAGCTTCATGATAGAAAATGAGCCAGCTGACTGGGTCTGTCTTGTGTCGACACAACCATCTGGAACACCATGTCAGGGGGTAAGAAGACATGTTTCCTGGGCCTTCACTGCCTCCATCAACTGGCCTCACTGGGGGACTTCTCTCTCATTTGCCAGGAGATATATCTGCAGACAATCTCATTTTTCAGTCTGAGTGTTTGCACACTTAGTAAGAGGGCAGGTTCTATAAAACTCTTCTTTCTGTATATATTTGTTTTGCTGTCAAGTTCCCTGTAGTTTTTGTTTGTTCAGGGGCTGAGTTTGTAGCAGGTGTTTGGAACAATTAACAGAAGCAGGGATACCAGTCGTGGGCAAAGGGTGGAAGAATATAAAACAAAAGCTTGACATTTTAAACAACAAAGGCCCTTAAAAAATGCACTTAAGAACTGCAGAGGAGAGCACACCAGTAGTGTCGTTTAATCTATTATAATTAAACTATGCATGTGTGCCTTGGCCATAACATATTAGACTCAGTATAAAATATCACATATATGAATATATTTTATATGATTTCTTTTTAATACTAAAACCATATTTGATCAGACTTGTAAAGCTTGAAAAGTGAGACTATCTCAGATCTGTCTATGCAAATGACAGAATCAGTCCGTTCTATTTGCTCTGGGTCGGGGAAAATGCACAGAGAGAGAGAAGAACCAGGAAGGCTTTGAGCGTTTTTTGCTATTTGCAGAAACTTATAATCAGATGGAGGGAGGCTTTTTGCTTCTGTGTGGGTGACTAAGATAGTTAATTGGAGCTATGCCAAAGAGTCTTTTTCATATCAAAGCAGTTTGGGGAAAATTATATTTATTTGGATGGTTTCACACTTTGAGTTTTGATTTCATTAAAATCAGCGTGAATTTACAATTATAGATTTCCAACTTATAACATAAGCATAAATGCCAACTCATTTATGTTCTAACAAATAACCCAGACCCAAACACTTTGCCTAGAGAAGAAAAACTGGTCTCCATGCTCTGTTTTTCATGATTTTAACAAAAGAAATTTTGCAGTTCTTTCTACTCAGATTCATTGGGGTCATATGCATGTCCTGCATATGTCATATTTGGCTCCTGAATGTAGAAATTCCCACTTAATTTGTGAAGACAGGTATGTTAAAATTTATAAACTACCATATAATCCTTGACAGAATTGTATACCAATTACTTCCAGAAGAGTAACTTAATTATGTTACTCTTAGGGTAACAGACCTACCTAACAGAGGGTCATAGACCATCTTATTGAAAAGTTAGCATTCTAACTAAGCCTCAAAATATAACCAGAAAGAGGGTACTATATCAAAAATGTTTTCTTTAGATGCTTTAATTAACAGAGCATCAGTGGGTTGCTGAATAAAGAGACCAGAAGCCCATTAAAAATACTGAGTAATCTTTTTAGTGAAAAAAGTCAGTCTTGTCACAAGGGTGTAGATGCCTTAGGAAAGATGAAAGTCATAGCCCAAGAATTGGTGGGCAGGAGAGAGAAAGAAAAATGAGACACTAAGAAAGAAATTGTAAAGTAGGACTAAAGGGGATAAGAGCCAAAGAGAAGCAAAAAAATGCCCCCAAATTGGTGGTCATATGTAGAATGAATGCGATTAAGGGGATTAATAAATGGTGTTAAAAGTCAGATCAATTTTGGTCCCTTCTCTCCCTGAATCATTAAGGCTAAGAGCTCTCGTGATTTTCATCTTCCAGTGAAGTCTAATTATGTATAAGGACCTAGCCTAGTAGTTGATTATTTTTCACACAGGTCCGGTGTCAGATAGAATTAAGTCAAAATGGCATTCACCCTTCTACCCAGACTTACACCCTTCTTCACTCTACACTGACTCTTCTTGAAGGCCTCATACTCGTCTTTTTATGGTAAGCTGCCCCTTTCCATCCAAGCATAGATGTCTTTCTAGACCAAGTGATGAGTAGATCCACACAACAAACCTTGCTAAGCATTGTTGACTAGAGTATATTGATAGCACTAAAATGTACATTCTCTTCTATTCTTTTACCTGGTACATCTTACATTAGGCTTTCCCTCTTATCAAAGACAAAATGATTGTAAAGTAAAATTCATCATCTGTGGCTATTAAGCCACCATAAATTGATAGTCTTTCCAACAGAACAGACATGTGGCTGGCTGCCTAGATATATAACATTAAGAGGAAGAAAACAATGCTTCATAAATACTAGATATTCCTCTTTCTTGTTTGATAACCTTCTTAAGAGTATCGGTCTTTTCTTTAGTTTATTTGGACTGTCTATTTTTATTTTTATTCCCAGTATCATTGAACTCTATAAATCAATTCTCTAGATAAACTCCCTTCCAAGGCTCCTCCCCATAGAACTGTATCTTAACTTATGTTTAGCACATGATGATATATATGTGGTTGACTATGGTCAGCAGTCACTGAATCAGGCCGTGCAGCCAGTGAGAATTTATGGGTCAGTCCACAGAATGAAAAAGCGTGAACATTGCTTTGCCTGGAGAAAACAAGCCCAAATGGTCTGAAATTAATTATACTGTTAATTCACAATTTGGCTAGGTCCATAGAACCTGCCCGGGCTTCTCTGGTAGCTCAGATGGTAAAGAACCTGCCTGCAGTGCAGGAGACCTGGATTCGATCCCTGGGTCAGGAAGATCCCCTGGAGAAGGGAATGGCAACCCACTCCCTATGGGCTACAGTCCATAGGGTCTCAAAGGGTCGGACCCAACTGAGCGGCTAAAGCACATAGAACCTGCCCCTTCTAAAGGAAGCATCTCAACCAACAAGAGAAGCTCAATTAAGAAGAGCAGCTCTTCTTCACAGAGCATAGAAATAAGATTCAAAAGACCCAAATTTGAGTTTATCTCACATTTCCTGGCTCTACAAACTTAACATAATCTCCTTAAGCCTTACATTCTTTATCGACAAATTAGGTATAATAGCAGCTTTCGTGCCTGCCTTGTGCAGTGTTTGGAAAAATCAAACAAGGGATCTAGGGGCTAGGCTATCGTTCTGGGCCAGACCACAAAGGCTGGTTCAGTTTCCAGTATTAGTGAGAAGGACCATAACAAAGACTGCAAGGTGAACAAGCAAGAGAGATGAAGATGGGATTGGATGTAGTGCCCTGATGACTTCTTATTCTCCCTGAATGTATACCTGAAGTTTAATTGTCTTAGCAATCCAATGAAGTATCCATCAAGCCAGAAGATTCCAGAACTCACTGCATTTTAAGTCGTCGAAGGGTGGAGGAACAGTGATTAGAATGGGTTACATATGGTCGAATTACCCAGTTTAATATCTTGGTTCACAATCTCCTGCTGCTCTATTGTTATGCGTGTCCAGTCGTGTCCTAGTCTGCAACGCCATGGACTGTAGTCTGCCAGACTCCTCTGTCCATGGAATTCTCCAGGCAAGAATACTGAAGTGGGTAGCCATTTCCTTCCCCAGGGGATCTTCCCAACCCAGGGATTGAACCCAGGTCTCCTGCATTGCAGGCAGATTCTTTACCATCTGAGCTACTCTGTGTAACCTGCTATTTCCATGTTCAATTTCTTGGACTTATTCAGAATTTTCATGCAATGAACCTGATCATGGCCTATCACAGTTCAAAAAGTCTTCAAAATATGGTGCTAATGCAAGACATGATGGCTACTAGGTGCCTATGGTTTGAATTTATAAAATGCTGCAGTTGCCTCTAACTAATTAAAGAGCTAATTGTGATGCTGTGGATCATCCAGGACTTTAGAATTTATTCTTTTTCCTCTGTGGGTACACTTTGAAAAATTCATTATTATGTAATACATACAAAGAGACTAGATAGATAATAGTGGGTGTAAGTTATGTTGCAGAGTGCTGAAACAAATAACACCATCATAACACCAGCACCTAAAAATGGGCCTGGGGAGATATTTTTACTGATGTGCAATGAACTCAAAATGAAGTACTGCCTTTCTCCTCATTCTGTCCTAGAGCCAGACAGCCTCATAGCCCAGGAAGTTCTTTCTTAGAGATGGATGGCAACAGGGACAGATGCAGCAATAGTTTATCACAGATCACAATTCAGCTCTTTTGGAACCTGAGTTCCTACACACAATAGAGGCGGGAGTTTTTGAAGCAGGTGTAAAACATGGTTTTAACACAAGAACTGCTGTAGCTATGTCAGACCTAAACTTAGTATATTCAAGACTCACTTTTTCTACATTCTGGCATTTAAAACAGGGTTTCTCTCCCTTCCTAGTTCACCTTTTACAAGGTTTTGTTTGGTTTTTTGGTGTTTTGTTGTTTTGTCATGGGTCACACTGTGCAATTTACAGGACTTTCCTGATGATCCAGTGACTAAGATTCTGTGGTCCCAGTGCAGGGAGCCCAGGTTTGATCCCTGGTTGGGGAACTAGATCCTACATGCTGCAAGTAGAGTTTGCATGATGCTGCTGCTGCTGCTGCTGCTAAGTCGCTTCAGTCATGTCTGACTCTGTGTGACCCCATAGACGGCAGCCTACCAGGCTCCTCTGTCCAAGGGATTTTCCAGGTAAGAGAACTGGAGTGGGTTGCCATTGCCTTCTCTTGCATGATGCAACCAGGAAAAAAAAAAAGAAAATCTTTCATGCTGCAGTTAAAACCCAGTGCAGCCAAATAAATAAAACATTTTGAGTTTCCCAAATGGTGCTACTGGTAAAGAACTTGCTTGCCAATGCAGGAGACATGAGACATGCGGGTTGGATCCCTGGGTCAGGAAGATCCCCTGGAGGGAAGCACGGCTAACCACTGCAGTATTCTTGCCTGGAGAATCCCTGAAGAGAGGAGCCGGGCAAGCTGCAGTCCATAGGGTCACACAGTCGGACACGACTGAAGCAACTTAGCATGTGCAGTTTACAGAATCTTAGTTCCCTGATGACGGATTGAACCCCAGTCCCGGTAGTGAAAGTACAGAGTTGTAACCACTGGATCACCAGGGAATTCCCTTGCCAGGCTCTTTAAACCAATGTTTGGATTTATCTCTCACTGACTTACATCCTAAGACCTGGCTGTTACTATAACTACTTTATTTAATTTATGGTAAATAAAATACGGCAAATAGAGTAAAAACATTTTTATGGCCAGGCCTCGGTAATGAAAATAAAATCATGTTTTTAACTTTTAAACAAAAACATACATGGTAACAAAACCTTAACGTGATTACTGTGGGTTTTCTTTTTTACCAAAGGAAGATAATCTTAACAACATTCTGTTGGGAAGTTCTCATGCACAGCCTGACTTCTTTCAGTGAAATGATGAGATCATCACAAACAAAAGTGTATGCTATCTTCTAAGCCACATACCACATTAGGAGAATGAATGACAGAGTAGAAAGAACATTCCAGTGGAGAGAGGAGACCCTTGTTTTAACCTGAGATCTGTCCATACAGCTTTGCATAAATCACTTAGCTTTGGGGGAATCTTATATTTCTTACATATAGAATGGATTCCATTGTCATTAAGTCATTTGAATTATTAAATCATTTGAATCATTAAATCATTTTACATCATTCCATTGCCATCTGTTCCTGATAAAGTACCTGAACTATAACATGAAGGTAATAGCAGAAGCCATCTCCAGGACTGCAGATAGGATTAGATTATATTCAGTACAGATTAAGGAAATTAGCACAGTTCCATAAATTAAATCTTTTTAGAAGGGAATGGCTACCCACTCTAGTATTCTTGCCTAGAGAATTCCAGGGACAGGGGCTACATAGTTCATGGGATCACAAAGAGTTGGACATGACTGAGCAACTAACACTTTCACAATAATTTTAGTGTTTATCTTACTTATTTAATGGACTTCTCTGGTGGCTCAGAAGGTAAAGAATCTGCCTGCAGAGTGGGAGACCTGGGTTCAATCCCTGGGTCAGGAAGATCCCCTGGAGAAGGGAATGGTAACACACTCCAGTATTCTTGCCTGGAGAATTCCTTAGACAGAGGAGCCAGTTATTTATTGTCAAGACTGTTATACTACTATGATACAAATATAGTACATAGGCATATTTACTATATATGATATAAATATGTAAACTTTTTATAGAAGAGTTTGTTTAGTCGCACAGTTGTGTCTGTCTGACTCTTTGCAACCCCATGGAGTACAGCCCACCAGGCTCCTCTGTCGATGGATTTCTCAGGCAAGAATACTGGAGGGGGTTGCCTTTTCCTTCTCCAGGGGATCTTCCCAACCCAGGGATCAAACCCACATCTCTTGCATTGGCAGGAGGATTGGCAGGGGTCAAGATGGACTCCTTACCCCTGGGCTACCAGGGAAGCCCATAGAATAGATATGTACAACAGTTGCAAAATGAAGACCAAAATGTTGGAGTTAAAAATTTGATTTTGAACAAACTTATGACTGTTTTATGAATTCTAGAAAATAGCCAAATAAATTTACCAGGTTTTGTATCTGTTCCCTCTGGTCTTGTTCTTGGTATGCTTAGTATCTGATTGGCAAGGACTTGGACTTGAACTGGTCAACATCACCAGGTAACTTCTCTTTATACAGGGAATTGATGGTCATGATTCCTTGGTCTCAAACATGATTAATACACCCAATATTCTCCTTCAACTTCCACAACTTACTCAGGTCCTAAGGAAAGAGACACTTTGGGGAAACAGAGTATTACATTATTTGCAGCAGTTTTCTTTTTCAAATTTGTTTCCGAATGTTTTGGACTGACGTATTGCAGCATAATTCACAAAGACATTAACCTACATTAGTGTTTATAGATATGGATGTTAATTTGTGAATTCTTATTTACATGTGCAATTCATGTATTCTCCTGTGGAGCAGAAAATTTATTTCCTCTTTTTTTTTTTTTTAATGCTAAGTCATTCTCATCTCTGGTTCCAGCTAAGGAAGTACAAAAACACTCTCACAAATTTCAGCTGATTTAATCTTTAATAGCAACTTCAAGTCTGAACCGAGGAAAAACTTGAAATGTTTACAAAGTAAGTGCTGAAAGATTAATATCATTTTCTTGCCTAGAAAGACCTTGTAACTTATTAGGACTAGACATATATTACCTGTAAGGACATGAAACCAATTAATAAAACAATTAGATAACTATATTATTATATTAACAATCAGCCTTTATAATAATAATTATTACAAAATAGAAATTGTTTTCCATAGTAACCTCACTGGAATTACCCTGGTGGCTCAGATGATAAAGAATCTACCTGTAATGTGGGAGACCTGGGTTTGATTCCTGGGTCAGGAAGATTCCCTGGAGAAGGAAATGGTGATCCACTCCAGTATTTTTGCCTGGGAAATCCCTTGGACAGAGGAGCCTGGCAGGCTACAGTTCATGGAGTTGCAAAGAATCAGACAGGACTGAGCAACTAATACTAACCTCATTAGGCCATATGGTTATTCTAGGAACTCTGCCATACCCAAAGCATCTTGAGATCTCCTCCCCTGTAATTGTGTCCATGATCTGTTCCAGGAAGAAATTTAAATAATACAGAGATTTACCTGAAGAGTAAGTTTCCAGTCTTCATTATTCACCTACATTATTGGAATGTCAACTAATATATTTGAGCTTACTCCAAAAATCAAATACATCCTCAAAAAAAAAAAAAAAAATATTGTCTTTCTTTTAAGATATTGAAATAACATGTAAAATGGAACTATGGGTCTTTTTTGTAAATACAGTCATGAAATATTTTTTAATTACCAGAAAGCATTACCAAAACTAATATGAAACAATGCCAAACAAGATGTTATGATAATACGTGGTGAATCCAATGTGGACAGTAACAGGCAAGAACACTCTGTGGAGGAGGTGGAATTTAACTGAGGTCTTGGGTGATAGAGAGAGGTGAATAAGTATCTAACACTTCAGAGTAATAATGCCACAGATAAGATGGCCAAAAAGTTTGTTTGGATTTTTCTGAAGATGGTATGGAAAAACCAGAATGAACTTTCTGGCCAACCCAATTATAAGAAACTTCCTGATTTTACTAATGAGGAAAATGAGAATCAAAGAGATATGGTTCTTGGGGTGCAATGGGGAGGGAGATGGGAGGGAGGTTCAAAAGGGAGAGGATATATGAATCATGTTGAGGTTTGACAGAAAACAACAAAATTCTGTAAAGCAATTATCTTTCAATTAAAAAATAAATAAATTAAAAAAAAAGAGAGATATGGTTCTTTATGACTTCTTCATGGAAATCCAACTAGTTAGAGAACAGGAGATAGTTTTACCTACGGATGGTCTCGGGCTCTTTTCATGATAATAGGAATAACATCTCTGTGTCCAATCAAATCCATAAATGGTTTGGCATATGGAATAGGATTTTTTCTTTCCTGCATTAATAAATTAATCAATTGTTTTAAATTCAAATATTGCAGTATATTCTGTTAATGTTTTGAAATTTTGTTTTCCAGTTTAAAATACATTACATGCCTTTCAAGCTAGAAAAGACCCGTTCACATTTTATTAATTTCTAGATTATTATGAGTACACTCATGAAGATTGGTAGAATGACTAATGTGATACAAGATTGCAACAGTGGGAAATATTCAGTGTGTATAGATAAGGTGTTGGGAATACAGCTGATTATCTTTAAAAAGTGGGTGGAAAAAAGGTTACAAGAGGCCAAATTTCTCTAGGTGGAAAATATTTTTCTTATAGCCATCAGCACACTTACAAAATGCACATCTGACTGGAAAGATAGAGTTGAAACTCTGAAAGCTGCTGTGATTACTATAAAGAAGCTCCAGTGTTGAACTAGACAGAGCATTTCACAGGAAAAATAATTTCCTCTGCCCGTGTTATGAAGGGGTTAATTATGAGACCTGAGATAAGGTGTTGGCACATCTAGGTACTTCATCAAGCCATGGAGTCAGGAAACAAGGGAGAATAGATGAAGGTGCTGAGGATAATAATCATGGCAAGTAATGATTTCCCTAGAGGTGAACTGATCTATGGCCACAAGCAAAGAAAAAAAGGCTAGAAAGTACCAGAACATTACCTTGGAGTACTTAACAGACTCCAAAGCAGTAACCCTGTGTCAAAAAAAGGCCCATCAGCCTGCTCATTTTAAGTAAAAGAGTTATGCCAGAGTACAAGAGGGGAATGCAAAATTCACACATGAAATTAAACAGCTGAAAGGTATGATTTAACAATGCTCAAAACTCAATAAGCCAAAGATAAACAGCAAATTAGATGACTCAATGTCAGGAGGAAAAAACATCTTCCATCGATCCCATCGTCAAAAATTAATCTGCCTGAGAATGCCTTCTGCTCCAATCCCCGAGCTGATGAAGAGTGGAGAAATAGAGTAAAACCTATGTACGAACGCTTCACCTTCAGGCTAGACCCTGATTACAATCTCCTGTGAGACATTTCAGCATGAAGCGCCTCTCATGTTGGGACTACAAAATTAAATTGCGATCAATACTTTACAAAAATAATTGGGGAAAAATGTTCAGAAGTCGGAGCTGCACTGTGTGGCCACAAACATATGAAAGTTATTTTTTTCCCTACCTTTCTGGGGGTTATTCTTCAGGATAGATCAGTTCAAAGGTGTCTCTTGACAATAGTGTTCTTGGAATGGTTTCGCTCACCTTGTTAGGGAATTTTAAAAGCAGAGGAGCGTTTACCGCTTACCAAGAGTGGGAGCTTATTGCTGTATTCTGCTTTCTTTTCTTTGGAGTGCTAATCTCAGCCCATAAATTCTTCTCTTCTCTCCCTTTGATGTTGACTTAAATTCCTTTGCAAATTAATTCTCATCATTAAACAGAAATGATGAAAAATGTTAGATTCCAGTGAAATTTAAAAAAAACAAAATGCAAGAAAAGATAGGGTCGATTTTGAAAAATTTGCTTAAGATTGGGTGGTGAACCCTTCACTACGTTTAAATATTGAACTCTGTCGTTAAATTTATGGTAAAAATGTATTGAATCAAACCTTTTCTTGCCTTGAGCAATGTTTTGCATTCAGCTTTTCCTCCTGTTTCCCTCTGAATGAGTCCTTATTTTCGGCAAAGATTTATTCTTTAATCCATAAAAAGAGGGGGAAGTGGAAAATGTAAATGCCTATGTTAAATTCTTGCTTTTCCAATAAGTGGTCATTTTGAGTTTTATTTGACAGCGAATTCAAAAGACTGTACTTTTTTCATTGCTTTCTTGGAATCTACATAGGCTTTCCTGGGTTTTTATTTGTGGTACGACCCACTGACAAAACAGACTGCTGATTTTCCTCATGTGAATCATGTGTTATAGCCTGAGTCACAGAAACAGAGGGAAAAAAGCACAGTGCAAGCCACACTAAGGTAGGTGTATATGGCTAGCTCAGGGGGAATACCAACAGGAGTAATCAATGGCTTCCTGTCATTCTGAAGTTGGGGGGCGGGGAGGTGTATTGAGTGGAATCCTAGAAGGCATCTGGACTGGGGGAAGGAATTCAAAGTGCTCTTATTTAGTGTGAAAATGACAACACCTTGGACTAGATTGCAAACACTTGAGAAGATGTGAATACCATTTAAAGTGGCCTTCACCAAGAAATGGCAGCACCCCCAAGAACAGGGGACAAGGGCAGATTTTATTGGGCAATCCCAAATGAAACAAACTGTTTCTCCTGATTTTTAAAAATTAATTTATTTTTTACTGAAGGGTAATGGCTTTACAGAATTTTGCTGTTTTCTGTCAAACCTCAACATGCATCAGCCATAGGTATACATATATCCCCTCCCTTTTGAACCTCCCTCCATCTCCCTCCCCATCCCACCCCTCTAGGTTGATACAGAGCCCCTGTTTGAGTTTCCTGAGCCATGCAGCAAATTCCTGTTGCTATCTATTTTACATATGGTACTGTAAGTTTCCATGTTACTCTTTCCATACACCTCACCTTCTCCTCTCCTTTCCCTATGTCCATAAGTCTATTCTCTATGTCTGTTTCTCCACTGTTGCCCTGTAAATAAATTCTTCAGTACCATTTTTAACTATGATAAATTTCAAATTGGTTGCCTTCCACCCCTCTTCATGCTTCTGAACAGTCTTTTCACACTGTTATTCTGGTCAGAAAGGTAGAATGCAGCATGATTTTAACAGTCACTGGAGGTGACCCTAACAGAGATGACGGGGAAAATATATAGCAGGGTCAGGCGAGAGAGAAAGGAGAGACATTGAACCTTCTCTTGGACAACCTGTGGCCCAAACTACTGTGTCCTCCACACACCAAACTCACACAAAATACAGTTTCTGCTCACTCAGGAATATACTTTCTAGAACATGCTTCACAACTGCAACTGCCTAACAGGGATTCAACGCCTCAAATCCCAGGTCACACATTGCTCTTCTAGAAAAATCTCCCTGAATCTCCCCGGCCCCATAATTAGGCATTCTGATCCTGTGTATATATTTATTATGGCATTTCTATATTAAAATTAATTTTTCTTCCCTACTAGATGGCTTCCTTGGTAGCTCATCTGGTAAAGAATCTGCCTGCAAAGCAGGAGACCCCAGTTCAGTTCCTGGGTTGGGAAGATCCCCTGGAGGAGGGCTTGGCAACCCACTCCAGTATTCTTGGCTGGAGAATCCCCATGGACAGAAGAGCCTAGAGGGCTACAGTCCATGGAGTCACAAAGAGTCGGACACGACTGAGCAACTAAGCACAGGACAGCACGGATGGTGATATTTCTAATGGACTGGTTTGCCTTTTATTCATCTTCACACACTCAGACATCTTTTCCAAAGTAAATAACTCAGTTTCTTTTTAACATTTTTTCACTGATTTAGTTTTCCAACTTTTGACTAGCTGGATGTCACATAGGGCCTACTGGTTGGAGGTCTGGATGCCTCATCTCTAGAGTGAACAGGTTGGACTAAATAAAATGTCTTTAAGTTCCCTTCTGCGTCTAACATTTCAGGCAATAAAAATGATTTCATATTTTGCTAAAGAGCTAATCACAGGGCCTGCTCCAGCCATACCCAGTTCTACATGGTATAAAGTAAAACTCTTTAAAAAAATTATTGTTCTTGCTTGTTTGAGTTGTATATGATACCACCTCACCCTTGGCTTTAGCAATGGTCCCTCACCAGAGACATCACATTTAAGTTATACCACACAAACTTGCTGGTCGCTTATTTTGAAATATGCTTTTTGAAATTATACAGCTGTACATAAAAGTAGCTGGTGTTAGGTAAGCCTGTGTCAACATTTTGGATTTTTTTCACTTGTACAGTTGGGGCTTTTTCTTTTGGTTGATTAAAGTTGCATATGCTAAAAAAAAAAAAAAGCTATCCTATATGTATGTACAAAAGTTGTTTATACACAGGTCTGTACATAAGTGTCTATACATTTATTTCCTCAGAACCCTTAAGGTGCCACCTCTTGGTGGATCAAATTAATACCTGACTATTTAGAGGATGATGGCATGGCTTGCTAAGAAAGCTTGAGTAAGATCAATCTGAGTCCCTCTGCAGAAATGAATAGTGAAACAAACCAAGAACCAGGCAGCTAGCAGGACGTGGAAGCTGCAATATAAGACTGAAGAAGTAGGAAGCGAAAGATAGGTCACAATGGGAAACGTGTCCTTCAGAGACAGAGTCATGGTAACCTGAAATTGTAAGAAAATAGAGTCCGTTTGTTAGCAGAAAGCATGATAAGGAAAAGAGATACACAACAGAGAGACTAAGTAGCATAAGAAGAATGCAATGGAGAGCAACTGGACCATGCAAACACCACAGCTCTTTAGTATATACGGATTTCCCTGGTGGCTCAGATGGTAAAGAATCTGACTGCAATGTGGGAGACCTCAGTTTGATTCCTGGGTCTGGAAGATCCCCTGAAGAAGAGAATGGCAGTGCACTTCAGTATTCTGTCTGGACAGAGGATCCTGGCAGGCTACAGTCCATGGGGTCACAAAGAGTCAGACATGACTTCAGTGACTAACACACACACACATGTATATACACATGAATGCCAGCTGCCATAGTCCCACTGCCACCTTGGATCAACTGCCAGTTCAAATGGTCCTCAACTGTGATGTGGTTTATGTACCTTTCCTCTCTCAAGATACCCGTCTTCCCGTTATCTACCATAACTTGATGTTTTTAAAAGCAACCACTATCATTTGAAAGCAGATAAATAAAACAAATATTAAAACACAGTACCATTCAAGGCTTTAAAGCCTTTTTTTTTTTTTACAAAAAATTTTTTTATATATAAAAGCTTTTTTAAAGGCTCACTTCTTGGAAGGAAAGCTATAATAATCCTAGACAGCGTATTAAAAAGCACAGACATCACTTTGCAGACAAAGGGCTGTATAGTCAAAGCTATGGTTTTTTCAGTAGTCATGTATGGATGTGAGAGCTGGACCATAAAGAAGGCTGAGTGCCGAAGAATTGATGCTTTTGAATTTTGGTGCTGAAAAAGACTCTTCAGAGTCCCTTGGACAGCAAAGGGATCAAACCAGTCAATCCTGAAATCAACCCTGAATATCCATCGGAAAGACTGATGCTGAGGCTGAAGTTCCAATACTTTGGTCACCTGATGCAAAGAGCTGACTCATTGGAAAAGACCTTGATGCTGGGAAAGATTGAGGGCAGAAGGAGAAGGGAGGGAGATAGGATGGGATGATTGGATGGCATCACCGACTCAGTGGACATGTTTGTGCAAACTCCTGGAGATAGTGATGGACAGGGAGGCCTGGTACGCTGCAGTCCATGGGGTTGCAAAGAGTAGGACACGACTTTGCAACTAAGCAACAAATAATGGTGGCTACAAGTTCAACAAGAGTCTGTCAAGTGCCTGGCACTTTATGTATACATCCCTAAAGGAAGCTCTGGGAGGTAAGTACTACTAGTTCCACTTCACAGATGAGGAAATTGGAACTCAGGAAGAATGAAAGGACTTGTTCAAAGGCATACCTAGTAGATGATAGAGCTGAATTCAAACCCAGCTCCTTTGTTGCAGTCTGAACTCTTCCCGCTATGGCACACTGCCTTTTCAATCCCTGAAATGCAAAGTGGTATTAGAATTAGAAAAGATTACTCCAAGCCTCTTTGTGTAAGTCATATACAGGTTATCCACCCAACTAGAAACATATGTGAAAGATTTTTTAGTATAACCTTAGTTCTGGCATGATCAGCAGAGCTATTTTGATTTATATATTTCCTAATAAATCAAATGTTTGCAACAGCCTCAGGCCTCCAGGTAGGAAATTCACCTTCTGTAGTGTTCATTGTCTACTAAGCTTGGATTAATGCTCTGGAGAGAAGTACAACCTAAAGTAGTTTATTTTGTTTTAAAAATCAGAACCATTTGTGAATCAATGGGAATGTCACCAGCTGATCAAAATAAACCAGTGAATTTTATACGGGATACTTATACTGATTTAATTAAATGGACATGAATTTGAGGAAACTCCAGGAGATAGTGAAGGACAGGGAAGGCTGGCATGCAGCAGTCCACGGGGTCACAAAGAGTTGGACGTGACTTAGTGACTGAACAATGACAACAACAACTTATACTGATTAGATAATGGCCAGAGTATACTCTGGTGGCTCAGATGGTCAAGAATCCGCCTGCAATTCGGGAAACCTGGCCTCGACCCCTGGGTCAGGAAGATACCTTGGAGAAGGGAATAGCAACCCACTCCAGTATTCTTGTCTGGAGAATCCCCATGGACAGAGGAGCCTGGCAGGCTATAGTTCATGGGGTCACAAAGAGTCAGACATGACTGAGTAACTCAGCAAAGCACATACATATAAAAATGTTATATTAATTAAAATCAAAATTATGTATGTATGGGATATGGCAACAAACATGACAGAAAAGATCCTGCTCTCATGGAATATGTTTTAATGAAGGAAATAGATTTTTTCAAAAAGGGAAACAAATAAATGTAATCATTTTGGATAATATTAGCTTTCATAAATAAAATGTTTCAAAAATAAATAAGCTAAGTAGTGCCACCGAACTGTAGAGTTAAGTGTTGTTAAGTTAGTACTTTTATATTATGTGACTTTTACCACAATAAAAAAAAATTTAAAGCTCTAGTAAAATATTAATGGTAGGGTCTCATGGTGGACATTCAGAAGCTTACTATAAATTTTGTTTAATTTTTCTGTATCTTTTACAAAAAAATTTGAAAAAAAATGAGCTAAAGTAGAGAGAAAAGACTATATCAAATAGCAGTGTCATAGAAACCTTCTCATTATATTTGAGTTAAGGCCTGAATAATGAGCAGAAGGAAGCCACATAAATGTTACGGGAGAAAGATTCTCAGGCAAAGAGAATAGTAAGTGTAAAGGCTCCCAGGGAGAGGCAACCTTGACATGTTATCAGAACAGAAAGAAGAGCTGTGTGGCTTGAGTGATATAAGTGAACGGAAGAGTCAGAGAAGATGAGATTGCAGGCAAATGAGGTAGAAACTCATAGGGCACATAAGAAGTTTGGATTTTACTCTAAGTGAAAATGTGGAAATGCTGAAAACTTTTAAGCATAGGAATGACCTGAGGGCACATCAATGCAAGATGATCACCATAGGAAGACTATCTGAATTTACTTATATTATTCTATGTTGAAGATCTTAGTATAGCATCTGACACTTCAGTCAATGTATCACTGCCCCGTGTATGGTCCTGGGACTCATAGGACAAAACTTGACTTTTTTCTATCACATCAATGAAAATATATCTCTTAGGATTAAACACACCCTAATAAAGGAGATCAGTCCTGGGTGTTCATTGGAAGGACTGATGCTGAGGCTGAAACTCCAATACTTTGGCCACCTCATGCAAAGAGTTGACTCATTGGAAAAGACCCTGATCCTGGGAGGGATTGAGGGCAGGAGGAGAAGGGGACAATAGAGGATGAGGTGGCTGGATGGCATCACCAACTCGATGGACATGAGTTTGATTAAACTCTGGGAGTTGGTGATGGACAGGGAGGCCTGGCATGCTGCGATTCATGGGGTGGCAAAGAGTCGGACATGACTGAGTGACTGAACTGAACTGAACTGAATCAAGGACTTAAGGATCTATACACAAAACCAGAATGTCTATATTCAGTAAGACCCTTATATACAAATGAGGTTCTTTAAGTCTAATTTGTTTTTAAGTCCAACAAAGTTAGTTTAGGTACCCAACTAACACAAGCAGCTATATAGGACTGTACTGTAATAGGTTTATAATACTTTTCAAGCAATACATACATAAAAAACACACACAAAAAGTATATATTTTAAATCTTACAGTACAGTACCTTGAAAAGTACAGTAGTAGAGCACAACAGCTGGTATACAGGGACCGGCACTCACGTTCACAGTTTTGAAATTTCCCAACTTGAAGGTTCGTATGTAGGAGACTTATTGTACTAATCTGTAATAAGTTATCAGAGTCCAGGAAATTCAATGTCCTTTGGCTTCAACCTCCAACATTTCTCTCCACTTTGCTAAAGAATCTGGAATAGTACAAGTCCACTGACTAAAACCGTATCTCCTCAGGAAAGTGCTCAGATGAGCTTACAAGCCAAAGGGGCTTATGACACTCTCCCATGGCCATGTGCTCACAACTAGCAACCCATCTTCTAAGGGAAATAGTCTTTCTCTGGCTCTCATATATTTGATCAGATGATCAAGAAGTTTGCTAACTTGGGAGCCATTTTGCTTCTTATCCCATGACTTTGAATATCTATACTTGGGGTACATATTGATCTTTCAGTGTAAATCCAACTTCATTCACATCTAGATTCTTTGGGGTTCATCCCAAGGGACACAGCCAAAATTGATAGCAAATGGAACAAGGAGAATGTAGAGGTAAGTCAAATAATCAATAAAAGGAGTGTAGGGACCTCCCTGCTGGTCCAGTGGTTAAAACTCCTCACTCCCAATGCAGGGGACAAGGGATTGATCCCCAGTCAAGGAACTAAGATCCCACATGCTGCACTGTACAGCCAAAATTAAATAAACAAATAAAAAGTTTAAAAAAGGACTGACTCCCTGACTTTCTGACTCCCAAAGAGTAGGCATATTCACTAATGGAAGTTATGGCATCTTTAGAAGTGATTGGCAACTTGACTTTCATCCCCTTAGGAATCTATTATTGCAGACTTTGACTCTCTCAGCCTTGCCTCAGTGATGTTGATTGATATTGATCGCAGTCAAAAGGCTTGGCCCCGACCCGTTCCAGACCTTCAAGGACAAATCCACTCAAGGAAACCATTCTTGGCCTGCTTTCTTCCTCACTGTGATTTCTATCTGCATGAAACCCCTGTGAATCCATTCTATTGCCTCTATCGTGTTCCAGATTTATTCTTACCTCAAACTTTATGACGGGAACTCCTAGGATTTCAGATTGGGAACCATGTGAATCCCCTCACCCAGATTTACAGATGCAGAACCAGAGCCCGAAAGGTTAAACAGCTTGCCACACTGAAGATTCAGTTCATGGCACAGACAGAACCAACACTCAGGTCTCCTGATATCAAGTTGAATATCCTTGGCGGCTCAGATGTAAAGAATCTGCCTGCAATGCTGGTGATCCAGGTTTGATCTCTGGGTCAGGAAGATCCCCTGGAGAAGGAAATGGCAACCCATTCCAGTATTCTTGTCTGGAGAATTCCATATACAGAGGAGCCTGGTGAGCTACAGTCCATGGGGCCCAAAGAGTTGCACACAACTGAGCAACTAACACACACACACACACACACACACCTTTTCCATAAAATTTTACAAATGTTACCAGCTCACTCAGGGCTATGCTAGGTGCCTGTATCATCAATTTAACTTGAGGGTTTATGGCTGATAATAACTTGGTATGTTTTTTCTCTTAGGTAACAGTTTTACTTAATGAAAAGACTAATTCAGGGAACATGATAGGTTAAAGAGACAGTAGTTTGAGACAAGATGTACTAGATATTTCAGATTCTTCTGTGTGAAAGGCTGTGACCTATAGCCTGGGCTAAAGAGCCAGCCCAGTGAACCCCATAAACCAGAACTGATTGAATCAGTGCTGACCACTGCCACTCAAGTGGGTCAGAAACTAATAATAAAGCCTGGCATTTAAAACAAAATGAGTGATTAAAATTCTTCTTTTTAGAAATTTGTATTGAGAAGTACAGAGAGAACAAGAGTAAGCAATAAGGGCTAAAACTACAAATAAGTAAGGAGAGTTCCTCAAGTTCATGAAAAAGTAAAGTTACAAGGGAGATGAGTATGGTGAGTAACTATGAGTAAGATGCAGAAGTAGAAATTATGAGTAGGCAAAGGACATAAGTATATATATTTATATATACATACACACATGAAAGAATCACCTATTTGATAATTACTCAGAGAGACACAAATACGCAGAATCTTAATCATTGCTCCCTGAGAAGAAGAGTAGATGAGTCACAAACACTTGTCCTGAGGATGCTGGAGACAGTTATGCATACATCTGGTATTTAACTCTATTTCTCTCTGAGTTCTGGCTGTCAGGCCATATGACTGAGTGGCTATTCCTGGATTCTCATGAAATTATTTCCAAGTATATAATTTTAATGTTGTAATACATAAATAACTCAGAAGAATGTCTATTCTTTCTATGAACAGCGTGTAACTAAAATTTAACGGAATGAGTTCACCTCAGTGCTGTATGCACATCGCCCTCACTAGAAAGTGCTGTTTTATTCATGTAATAGATGAACTATTTCAGAAAATCCAGTGATGTTGGACATGGTTTCTGTCTACCTCATACCATATCAAGGGATTAGACTTGAATGGACTTTGAGTTTTGCCTTGTTATATTGTACAAAGATTTCATATTCTCTGGTGGCTCAGATGGTAAAGAATACACCTGTAATGCAGGAGACCCAGTTTTGATCCCTGGATCAGGAAGATCCCCTGGCAAAGGAAATGGCAACCCACTCCAGCATTCTTGCCTGGAAAATCCCATGGACAGAGAAGCCTGGTGGGCTACAGTCCATGGAGTAAAAGATCAGAAGATAATTTGAAATAATCAACATTTTACAGCTTAAAGATGATTTGACATTGTTTAACGGTGGCAAGAATACACAGAAGAACTGTACAAAAAAGATCTTCACAACCCAGATAATCACGATGGTGTGATCACTGACCTAGAGCCACATATCCTGGAATGTGAAGTCAAGTGGGCCTTAGAAAGCATCACTACGAACAAAGCTGGTGGAGGTGATGGAATTCCAGTTGAGCTATTTCAAATTCTGAAAGATGATGCTGTGAAAGTGCTGCACTCAATATGCCAGCAAATTTGGAAAACTCAGCAGTGGCCACAGGACTGGAAAAAGTCAGTTTTCATTCCAATCCCAAAGAAAGGCAATGCCAAAGAATGCTCAAACTACTACACAATTGCACTCATCTCACACACTAGTAAAGTAATGCTCAAAATTCTCCAAGCCAGGCTTCAGCAATACGTGAACTATGAACTTCCACATGTTCAAGCTGGTTTTAGAAAAGGCAGAGGAATCAGAGACCAAATTGCCAACATCCTTTGGGTAATTGAAAAAGCAAGAAAGTTCCAGGAAAACATCTATTTCTGCTTTATTGACTATGCCAAAGCCTTTGACTGTGTGGATCACAATAAACTGTGGAAAATTCTTCAAGAGATGGGAATACCAAACTACCTGACCTGCCTCTTGAGAAACCTATATGCAGGTCAGGAAGCAATAGTTCGAACTGGACATGGAACAGACTGGTTCCAAATAGAAAAAGGAGTACATCAAGGCTGTGTATTGTCACTCTGCTTATTTAACTTATATGCAAAGTATATCATGAGAAACGCTGGGCTGGAAGAAGCACATGCTGGAAACAAGATTGCCAGGAGAAATATCAATCACTTCAGATATGCAGATGACACCACCCTTATGGCAGAAAGTGAAGAGGAACTAAAAAGCCTCTTGATGAAAGTGAAAGAGAAGAGTGAAAAGTTGGCTTAAAGCTCCACATTCAGAAAATGAAGATCATGGCATCTGGTCCCATCATTTCATGGGAAATAGATGGGGAAACAGTGAAACAATGTCAGACTTTATTTCTTGGGGCTTCAAAATCACTGCAGATGGTGATTGCAGCCATGAGATTAAAAGACCCCTACTCCTTGGAAGTAAAGTTCTGACCAACCTAGATAGCATATTAAAAAGCAGAGACATTACTTTGCTAACAAAGGTCCATCTAGTCAAGGCTATGGTTTTTCCAGTGGTCATGTATGGATGTGAGATTTGGACTGTGAAGAAAGCTGAGCGCCGAAGAATTGATGCTTTTGAACTGTGGTGTTGGAGAAGACTCTTGAGAGTCCCTTGGACTTCAAGGAGATCCAAGCAGTCCATCCTAAAGAAGATCAGTCTTGGGTGTTCATTGGAAGGACTGATGCTAAAGCTGAAACTCCAATACTTTAGCCACCTCATGCGAAAAGCTGACTCATTGGAAAAGACTGTGATGCTGGGAGGGATTGGCGGCAGGAGGAGAAGGGGATGACAGAAGATGAGATGACTGGATGGCATCACGGAATTGCCGGACATGAGTTTGGGTAAACTCCGGGAGTTGGTGATGGACAGGGAGGCCTGGCGTGCTGGGATCATGGGGTTGCAAAGAGTCAGACATGACTGAGGGACTGAACTGGACTGAACTGTTCTAAGGTATGCCAGTGAATCAAAAGTTCAACAGGAAAAGTACCATTAGTACTAGATGACTAATTGCTGTCTTTTCCAACTCAGAAACCTATTGCGATTTAAAATTTTAGAAGTTCAATCTGTAGATTTTTTATGAAATACACCTATTCTTGTCCAGAAATGAGATTATTCTATGAAAATATGTTTATTGAAATTTCTTATTGCTACAAAGTTCAGATTTATCACAAACCCCACCCATCACCCATGTCCACATCCTTCACCGTGTATGTTCTTGGTGTGTACTTCCAAGTACACAGTACTTCTGGACTCTGCATACGGTCCAGAGGCAGAGGATAGAAGTAGTTAGAGGGGAAAAAGGAGAACTAGTCATGACTTTAGCTGTACGCTGATAAAGTTGTAGATTATTCTGTCTTTTTTAAAAAATAAACTTTGACCAGAAACCATGACAGTTCTTGAAATCCAAGTAGCTTTAATTGTTTCTAAATAAAAATTCAGAATGACATAAATACTGAATGGCTCTTGGGCAATGTGTCACTGCAGGTTAAATACATTTTGCCCTGGAGGCTGTAGTTCATAGGGACTGAAATTGGTGATCCCAGCTAGTCCAGAGTGGATATTAACATACATCACCTAACTGTCTCCAAATGTGACCCTATTTCACTATCAGTGTCTCTGTCCGCAGGAAATTGTTGCCAGTGAGAGAAAAAAGGGTGGAGGAGAGATGTGAGGGCCCTGTGGTTGTGGGAAGGGCACACTAACAAGACTGAAAAACTGGAAGCTTCCCCTGATCTACTCTTTGCACTCTCTCTCTTTTTAAAGAATAGGAATAAGAAATAGCATCTCCTTTCTTAGCCTAAAGGGAGCATAAAGAACAACCTCCTCTAGGAATGCTAGGACATTTCCATTTTTCTCTCTAGTATTCTGATATTTTGTTCCTAGAGAGGAAGGAAAATTGCCTATAGGGGTTTTTTTTTTAAGTTTATAAAACCAGCATTTACCCATTATTGCCAAATTTAGCTCCTTGAAAACTGAGAGAAAAGAAAAAAAAAATTGGCATAGGTATCTGAAAGAAGACTAGGTAGAGAACATTCTAATCCTTTAGGAGCCAAACAAAATCTATGTTTCTGTACTATTAAGTATAGTATAAAAAGGCAAAGTCATGGGCATTAGCCCCACCGGGGCCAGTTAGCTGGGCTCACGTTCAAGGCCACAGAATATATATCTAACTTTGCTGCTGGCAGTTAATTATATCAATGACCATCAGGAGGAATAGAAGAGTGTCTTCTAGTGCCTATTTTAACTTTGTCTAACTCTTTCAGCTTGGCTGGTATCATTGTCAAAAAATAAAAATAAATTGGAAGTAACTTTAAAATCATATCAATATTAAATGTAGACATATTTATGAGCTGCTATACAGACACAGCTTTTGTAAAATACAACCAGGTGTCTCTTTTGTAGATGAGATTTTAGTATTTTATTTATCCAAAACTAAAATCAAATAGTCTGCTTCAGTCTCATGGTTCATACTGTGGTTTTCCTCATTGTAGCATTCTCCGCAACAGCAATAACAGAAAGCTTATAAATGTCATATTAAATAATCATGAGAATTTTTAAAAGTCCTGACAATTGTTTTTGCTTCCCCTTTCTATATTATATTATGGGTAAATATTCATTTTTAACTTTTCTTGAACAAAACCTTCATTTTTAGAACAGGAAGAAATACTGAAGCTTTGGCATATTTTCATTGTTTTTACATAATAAGATATAAAATGATTTTACAGTGTTATAAAAACACTAGAATTTCAGGGTTAAGCAAAAATATCTTAAAAATATTATAAGAGAAACACTGTGCTATTCACAAGGGAATGTTTAATATATGTTTTTAAAATACACATATTGGAAACGGAAAACCAAGATTTGCATACTGATAAGGTGATGGGTGGTGATACCAACTATTGAATCAACTGAGTAAAGATAAACACGACACAATATTGCAATGTGTTCAAACATAGTTTTCTGTTTCATCTTTATTTTTGAACAAATTTTAAAACAGTTTGCTAATTACTATTTAGTGAAACTGTCTTGACAATAGACTCTTAAAGGTTGTAAGAAAAAGGTATTTCCTTCTGTCCTTCCTTCCCTCCTTCCTTCTTCCCTCTCTCCCTCATCCCGTTTTTTCCCTCTCTTTTCCTCCTTCTCTCCTGCCTCTCTTCAATGTTTAAATATGTTCAGATCCCATGTTGTATCTGCAGATTAAAGCAGAAAATTCTAGAAGACTGAGAGAAGTCTGCTGAAAATTAACAGAGTCTGCTGACTGCTCTGGAAGTCAGCAAGAAGCCAGGAGTATTCAAGTTTCTTTAAGGTTCATGAGAGAAAATAAAACTAACATTTATTGAGGACATACCATGTGTCCACACTGTTCTAAGCTCTTTACATAGATTATCCTATTTAAGTTTCATAAAACTTCACTTTCTATTCTTGAAGAAATTGAGGCTCCAGAGAAGTATAATAACTAGTTCAGAAGTTTAGATAGATAATTTATTATAGAGTCAAAATTCATTTCTTTATACTTCTCCTTTGTGAGCAGGTTTGACACAAAACTCTGAATCATTCCTACCTAAGCGTTTCCAAGTTGAGAATTCTGGAGACAGGGTGTACAGTTTAAAGCAGTGACTTTTATCTTTGTTCCCATAAGGTGTATTTCAGGCATGAGAGACACAGTCAGCACAATTGACTGGAGAAGATAACATGATCACGTAAGCAGATAATGTAATGGGAACACACCCAGACATGAATGTATATATCAGTTCAGTTCAGTTGCATCTGACTCTTTGAGACCCCATGGACTGCAGCATGCCAGGCTTCCCTGTCCATCACTAACTTCAAGAGCTTAACCAAACTCATGTCCATCAAGTCTGTGATGCCAACCAACCATCTAGTCCTCTGTCGTCACCTTCTCCTCCCACCTTCAATCTTCCCCAGCATCAGGGTGTTTTCAAATGAGTCAGTTCTTCATATCAGGGGGCCAAAGTATTGAAGTTTCAGCTTCAGCATCAGTCCTTCCAATGAATATTCAGGACTAACTTCCTTTAGGATGGACTGGTTGGATCTCTTTGCTGTCCAAGAGACTCTAGAGAGTCTTCTCCAACACTGCAGATCAAAAGCATTGATTCTTCAGCACTCAGCTTTCTTTATAGTCCAACTCTCACATCCACATATAACTACTGGAAAAACCATAGCTTTGACTAGATGAACCTTTGTTGGGAAAGTAAAATCTCAGCTTTTTAATATGCTGTCTAGGGTTGTCATAGCTTTTCTTCCAAGGAGCAAGCATCTTTTAATTTCATGGCTGCAGTCACCATCTGCAATGATTTTGGAGTCCCCAAAAGTAAAGTCTTTCACTGTTTCCACTGTTTCCCCATCTTTTGTCATGA
This sequence comes from Bos mutus, assembly GCF_027580195.1. Lineage (NCBI taxonomy): Eukaryota > Metazoa > Chordata > Mammalia > Artiodactyla > Bovidae > Bos > Bos mutus. The sequence continues at coordinate 81,421,933 of NC_091621.1, read as the reverse complement.
AGTGATGGGATCAGATGCTATGACTTAGTTTTCTGAATGTTGAGTTTTAAGCCAACTTTTTCACTCTCCTCTTTCACTTTCATAAAGAGGCTCTTTAGTTTCTCTTCACTTTCTTCCATAAGAGTGGTGTCATCTGCATATCTGAGGTTATTAATATTTCTCCTGGCAATCTTGATTCCAACTTGTGTTTCATCCAGTCCAGCATTTCTCATGATGTACTCTGCATATAAGTTAAATGAACAAGGTGAGAATATACAGCCTTGATGTACTCCTTTCCAGATTTGGAACCAGTCTGTTGTTCCATGTCCAGTTCTAACTGTTGCTTCTTGACCTGCATACAGATTTCTCAAGAGGCAGGTCAGGTGGTCTGATATTCCCATCTCTTGAAGAATTTTCCACAGTTTGTTGTGATCCACACAGTCAAAGGTTTTGGCATAGTCAATAAAGCAGATGTTTTACTGGAATTCTTGCTTTTACAATGATCCAATGGATGTTGGCAATTTGATCTCTGGTTTCTCTGCCTCTTCTAAATCCAGCTTGAACATCTGGAAGTTCACGGTTCACGTATTGCTGAAGCCTGGCTTGGAGAATTTTGAGCATTACTTTACTAACGTGTGCTGCTGCTGCTGCTAAGTTGCTTCAGTTGTGTCCGACTCTGTGCGACCCCATATACGGCAGCCCACCAGGCTACCCCATCCCTGGGATTCTCCAGGCAAGAACACTGGGAGTGGGTTGCCATTTCCTTCTCCAATGCATGAAAGTGAAAAGTGAAAGTGAAGTCGCTCAGTCATGTACGACTGGCGTGTGAGATGAGTGCAATTGTGTGGCAGTTTGAATATTCTTTGACATTGCCTTTCTTAGGGATTGGAATGAAAATTGACTTTTCCAGTCCTGTGGCCACTGCTGAGTTTTCCAAATTTGCTGGCATATGGAATGCAGCACTTTCATAGCATCATCTTTTGGGATTTGAAATAGCTCAACTGGAATTCCATCACCTCCACTAGCTTTGTTCACAGTGATGCTTCCTAAGGCCCACTTGACTTCACATTCCAGGATGTCTGGCTCTAGGTGAGTGATCACACCATCATGGTTATCTGGGTCATGAAGATCTTTTTTGTATAGTTCTGTGTATTCTTGCCACCTCTTCTTAATATCTTCTGCTGCTGTTTGGTCCATACCATTTCTATCCTTTATTGAGCCCATCTTTGCATGAAATGTTCCCTTGGTATCTCTAATTTTCTTGAAGAATCTCTAGTCTTTCCCATTTTATTGTTGTCCATTCTATTGTATGTATGTGTATGTATATATATATATATATATATATAGTATGTATATGTGTGTGTATATATATATATATATTTAAGAGTCAGTATGTAATGTCCACCATCTGTCTGGTTTACTCACTCTGGAGATTCATAGATCTTGACAATGGTTGTCAATTGGGGTCCAGCCAGCTTATACATCTAACTCAAACAGTACCTAATGGGGCTCTTGAGCTCTAAAATTGTGAATGACTTGCTTTTCTGGTAGCTCAGATGGTAAGGACTCTGCGCACAATCCAACCCAATCCAACCTGGGTTGGATCCTGGGTTGGGAAGATCCCCTGGAGAAAAGAATGACTACTCACTCTGGTATTCTTGTCTGGTTCAGAATTCCATGGGCAGAGGAACCTGGCGGGCTGCAGTCAATGGGGTTGCAAAAAGTTGGACACTTTTAGTAACTAATACCCAAAGTTACACTATGAAACAAACTATAAGATTTCCCAAACTCTTCTTGTGGCTGAACATCTGAGACTATATTAGTTTTAATGTTCAGAAGCAAGAAATCCAAGATTGATGGTCATATGATAAGAGTGGTAAGAAGAGGAAGGATGCGTAAAAGAAAGACGAAAAGGAGAAAGAAATAGAGCAATGTAAAAAAAATATGGTGATCCCCTAGAATTCCATTCCTTGTACATTCATAGCACTTCTTTCCTTCCCATGGAAGTGGGAAGAAGGGTTACAATAATTAATTGTTATATTTCATGATTAATTCTGTCTTAAAGCAATGAATAAAACTGGCAATATTATGTTTTTTTCAGCAATCATCAGAAAGGGTTAATCTACATTTTCTCTGAAAGGAACAGTGATGTTTAAGCCAAATGGTTTTTAAAAAGCAGACAACAAAAAATAACTTCAGTAATTCATATTAATTTAAGTCCTATGGTTAATGAGGCAAATGGAGTGCTCTCAGAGGGGAATAAAAGCATAGAGCAGCAGCATCAAGAATCTTCAAACCACTATTGGCAAAAGATACTGTAAGTCCAAAATACCCCCTAACCACCTACTATTCATTCTTTACACTCGGGAAAAACTTAATATCATTCTAATTTTGCAGATGGTAGCTAAAAGAGTGCCTATACAATTATAACACAAACAAGCAACTGCTTTTATTTTTTGTTGTTATGGTTCTTAGCCTTCATGTTGTTAGTCTTCTTAGCCATCCAATTTGTCTGAAATGTACACTATATTAAACTTCTACTCATTTGATCAGGCACAGAAATAGTGAGACTATGATCAGCTTATACAGTCCAACAGTTAAATTGTTGTCAGGCTAAAGATATGTCAAAGTTGAAAAGCAAATCAGGGATTGGATTACCAAATAGAATGATGAATAGTCAGTCTGAATTGTTTAGAAAGATGATTGATTCTTCAGAGATCAATCTCTTAAAGTCTAAATACATGTTCATTTTACCAACAATAATTAGACAATGGCTATGTAGCATTTTGGAGAAGGCAATGGCAACCCACTCCAGTGCTCTTGCCTGGAAAATCCCATCAGAGGAGCCTGGTAGGCTGAAGTCCATGGGGTCGCTAAGAGTCGGACACGACTGAGCAACTTCACTTTCACTTTTCACTTCCATGCATTGGAGAAGGAAATGGCAACGCACTCCAGTGTTCTTGCCTGGAGAATCCCAGGGACCGGGGAGCCTGGTGGGCTGCCGTCTGTGGGGTTGCACAGAGCCGGACACGACTGAAGTGACTTAGCAGCACTAGCATGTAACATATGTTAAGTACTATCTCAGGCACTAGGTATAGGAAAAAGAATACAACTTTCCTTTTGGTTTCTAAAATTCACCATCACTATTCCCTTGGATTTAATATAATAACGCAACCTACTCTAGTAGCACCATACTTTGCCGAAAGAAGCAGGAGAGGAAGGAGAATTTAGCTTCTTAAGGAGAAGTTCTTTTTTGAGCTGAGTTTTAATGAATGAGGAAAAAGGAAGGTAAGAGTGCATTCATTCACTCATTCACCAGGTATGTACTGAGGATCCACTGAGTACCAAGAATTTCGTGGTATATTAAGAATGTAATGATGATCAAGATATGTCGTCTGCCCTTAGGTTGATTATAGTCTGGTGTGGACTCCAAGTATGTAAAGACCTCACTTTGCCCCAAACACACACACACACACACACACACACACACATACAGAAAAGACCCCATAGACTGTGCCCACCAGGCTCCTCTGTCCATGAGGATTCTCCAGGCAAGAATACCAAAGTGGGTTGCCATGTCTTCCTCCAGGGGAATCTTCCTAACCCAGGGATCAAACCCGGGTCTCCCACATTGAAGGCAAATTCTTTACAGTCTGAGCCACGAGGGAAGCCCAAGAAGGGAAGTAGCCTATCCCTTCTCCAGGGGATCTTCCCAACCCAGGAACTGAACTGGAGCCTCCTGCATTATAGGCAGATTCTTTACCAGCTGAGCTACCAGGGAAGCCCCAAGTTAATTAATTCAAGGAACGGTAAATAATTTGATGTGGCTGCAGCACAGGGTACGGGGAAAATGTGAATACCTAATCCTGTGCTCTCTTCTCTTTTCCTACAGCTCACTGTCACTGCCCCTGCCCTTGCTGCTTCATTCTGGGGTTGATTATTTTCCATCACACTATTTTGTCACTTTATCCTAATAGGCCTTTTTACCTGCAATTTCACTGACTTCCAAACACCACCATATAATTCTACTTCAAAGACTCTCATTGTTTCAGGACAAGTTCAGTTCAGTTCAGTCACTCATTCGTGTCCGACGCTTTGCAACCCCATGAATTGCAGCATGCCAGGCCTCCCTGTCCATCATCAACTCCCGGAGTTCACTCACACTCACATCCATCAAGTCAGTGGTGCCATCCAGCCATCTCATCCTCTGTCATCCCCTTCTCCTCCTGCCCCAATCCCTCCCAGCGTCAGAATCTTTTCCAATGAGTCAACTCTTTGCATGAGGTGGCCAAAGTACTGGAGTTTCAGCCTCAACATCTCTCCTTCCAAAGAACACCCAGGACTGATCTCCTTTAGAATGGACTGGTTGGATCTCCTTGCAGTCCTAGGGACTCTCAAGAGTCTTCTCCAACACCACAGTTCAAAAGCATCAATTCTTCGGTGTTCAGCTTTCTTCACAGTCCAACTCTCACATCCATACACGACTACTGGAAAAACCATAGCCTTGACTAGACGGACCTTTGTTGGCAAAGTAATGTCTCTGCTTTTCAATATGCTATCTAGGTTGGTCATAACTTTACTTCCAAGGAGTAAGCGTCTTTTAATTTCATGGCTGCAGTCACCATCCACAGTGATTTTGGAGCCCCCAAAAATAAAGTCTGACACTGTTTCCACTGTTTCCCCAACAAAGTCCTCCATAAAACAGTCAGAGCCTTTCACAAACTAGCCCCACTCATTTACCCAGGCCTCCCTCCCCACCCCCAGTGCCTTTCTTTGCATCTGCTGCCTTTTCTGTACCAACTGCATTGGCCCAGTGATATCTTCCTCCTTAAATCTCCAAGCTTTTGTATACTCAGTTTCCTGTATTTGGACTGCTCTTACTTCTTTCTGCATCTAGGGAAGCCTCCTCATCTTTGAGGACTGTCTCCTTTAGGACACTTCTCTGACTCTCCCAGCCCACATAGATGCCCCTCCTAATGCTGTTGTTGTTTGGTCACTAAGTCGTGTCCAACATTTTTTCAATCCCATGGGTTATAGCCCACCAGATTCCTCTGTCCATGGGACTTCCTAGGCAAGAATACTAAAGTGGATTGCCATTTCCTTCTCCAAGGGATCTTCCTGACCCAGGAATCAAACCCACATCTTCTGCATTGGCAGGCAGATTCTTTACCACTGAGCCACCAGTAAAGTCCACCTCTTCTATGGACTCCCATAAGTCTACAGCTGCTGTACAGAAGTCCATGTTGTATCATTTTCACTGCTGTGTTTACTTCATTGGGTCTGAAGCCCCTGAAAAATAAGAACCATATTTTTGGTTTTAGCACCATCAACATCTTATACCATGTCTGATAATAGTAACTCTTCAAATATTTTTGTTTAGTGAATGAATGGTTGATTCAAGTGTTTGATTCAAGTATTTTAGATGGTGTGCTAACATTTTATCCTCTACATCATTGGTCAATAAATTAAAAAGTAGCCTTTTTTCTTAAAGGGTCAGAGAGTAAATATTTCAAGCTTGGTTTCTGTTACAACTGTTCAACTTGGTCTTAGTGGCACAAAAAAAAAGCCATAGACAACATGTAAATGAAGGGACACAGACATGTTCCAATAAAATTTTGTTTAGAGAAATAAATGACCAGCCTGGAGGCTTCACTTAATAACCTTTCTTCTATACCATAAGTCACAGACATATCCTGTAGATCAGATCTGCGGCAAAAACACATCGTTGTTGTTATTGTTGTTGAGAGACAGTTCTCCATGGCGTTCACATATCTGTGTACATCACACAAGCAGAGGCACTGTCATCGCTGTTTCCCCTAGCTTTACAAGGATATTTGTATAGTGAACAGAGCTGGAAGCTAGAGCCGGTGTTTCCTTCTAGGGTAGAGGACAGACAAGCAAAGTGCCCAGTATAAAATATTCAGGTTCAAGTCCAGGATTTCTCTCCTTTAACACAACCTACTATGTGTGCAGGTTTCCCATGACCCTCTTCATGTCACCTTTTGGCAATTGGGCTCCAGGAACCAGGAGAGATGTTGACACTGGCTGTTTCTATGACTATGAGTAACAAAGTCCTTTATCTCTCCTGCATTCTACCAACATCTATGAAACCGTATCAGGCTAAAATGTAGGACAATAGAGCATCTGATCCCTCATAGTTCTTGACAGTTTTTCCTAAATCATCTTTTAAATAAGTACAGCCAATTATTTAAATTTGAGGGATTTTACTTTAAACAAATCCCAATTTTTGTTTTCTCTTGGTAAATGGAAATATTTGGTGATATTGGACCTACGATTCCCCATGACAACAAATGGCAAGAGCTGAGTGACAGCTGTCTCCGTGGTGGCCATGCATCTCAGCTGTTTCCTGATTCAAGTTGCTTCCCTGATTTATATTCCTTTTCTGGCTCCTATGGGTCTTTGATTTTGTGACCTCTGCTCGAGGAAACAAGGTGCCATCAAATGTGTTTATTTGAGCATGGAATTGGATCTGGGCTTTAAAAAGATGACTCTGATGACAATGTGTAAATGAATTATAGAAGAAAATCTAGAATGAAACATGGGAAGAAAAGGTGATATTCCAGAAAAACATACAAAGAATGAAATGGCAAGTATAGTAGATAAAAAGGAAGTGTTTCCAAGGAATTATGAGGACTTGGTGCCATCTTGGTTATGGCTTGTGCGGTGAAGGAAACCATTGTGAATTATGCTTGTGATCCATTGGATAGTCGTGATGCCCTTAATTGAAAGTGAAGTTGGGAGGAATTTGATATAGCTTTGATGGAGAAAGGAATCCAAGGAAATGCTAAGGATCTGAAGGACCAAATGTAAGGAATCTAAAGAAGATTTACCTATAGATATTAATAAGCAGTTGAGTCCATCACCCTGGAGAAGACTGGCAGATTGCCTATGGGTGAAACTCAGGGGGATTGTGAAGCCTCAGAAAATAAATATAAATATAAAACTTGGTATCTCTGGTGACTCATGGTAAAGAATTGATCTGCAATGCAGGAGAACTGGGTTCGATCCCTGGGTGGGAAGATCCCCTGGAGAAGGAAATGACAACTCACTTCAGTATTCTTGCCTGGGAAATCCCAAGGGTAGAGGAGCCTGGTGGGCTGCAGTCCATGGGGTCGCAAAGAGTTGCACACAACTGAGAGACTAACATACATACACACACACACATACCTGTTGCCTAGTTGTCTTTCTGTTCTTCTTCTCCCTGGTGTTGATGCCTTTCATTCAACTTGAAGGGATCACTGATAACTCTTGAGTCCCTTGCACTGCAAGGAGATCCAACCAGTCCATTCTGAAGATCAATCCTGGGATTTCTTTGGAGGGAATGATGCTAAAGCTGAAACTCCAGTACTTTGGCCACCTCATGCAAAGAGTTGACTCATTGGAAAAGACTCTGATGCTGGGAGGGATTGGGGGCAGGAGGAGAAGGGGACGACAGAGGATGAGATGGCTGGATGGTATCACTGACTCGATGGACGTGAGTCTGAGTGAACTCCAGGAGTTGGTGATGGACAGGGAGGCCTGGCGTGCTGTGATTCATGGGGTAGCAAAGAGTTGGACACAACTGAGCGACTGAACTGGACTGAACTGACTGAAGATTGGCTGGAGCTAAAGACTTGGGACTCATCTAGAAAATGGTTGAAATTACCCTCTGGAGTATGTGTATGGTAAGAAGATAAGAGAAGAGGGCTAAGAAAAAGTCATTGGAGAAACAAACACAAAATATTTTGAGGAGACAACAACAGGAAAGTTTCAAAAAAAAAAAAAGTCAAGACTTCAGAATGTCAGGTAGAGTAAGGCCTGAAAAAAAGGCCATTAAATCTGGTGACTGGTAATCTAAGCAGATCTTGAAGCTAGACTTCAATGGGGTTTTTTAAAACAGGAAGATTAGGAAGTGGGGGCAGCATGAGTGAGCTATTTTTATGGGTTGTCTGAGTCTGAGGATTAAGTTGAAAGATTGGATTTTAAGAAAACTTGGGAGAGTTATTCAGGATAAGACACTCGAATATGTTTGAAATTGAAAAGTAGATACCAGAGAAAGAAAGTAATTAAAGATATTAAAATAAGGGCAAAAATTATTATGTGTGAGTACTCAGAGCATCTTTAAATTCCTATTTCTCCCCACCTCTCCAGGCCCCATTCCTCATCTCCACTCTAGCTTTATCAGCCATATTGGGGGCATTGTTGTAGAGAAGAACCAGGTAAGAGATTGAATTTGCATCAGAAAGGGTAAGAAAACAAAAAGGGTAGAAATTTACTAGAGAGAGAGAACACAGACCAAGTTTGAAGGAAAGAGAAACGGTGAAACAGAAAAATGCCCTCACCATAGGCAATTTATGGCGGGGAACTGAAAGTCTGGAGGTAGAGAGAAAGAAGAATCAAAGTAGCAAGTAAGAATAATGGTAAATGGATTTAAAGAGTGGAACTGTGGATTTTGTTTTATTTCTTTTATTTATTTGGCCATACCATGCAGCATGTAGGATCTCGGTTTCACAGCCACAGATCGAACCTGTTTCCCCCTGTAATGGAAAAAAAGGAGTCTTAACCACTAGACTGCCAGGGATGGCACCAGAATTTTAAATAAGATTTCATGACTTTTGTGAAGTGAAAGGAAAGATGTGGATTTCTTTTCATTCCCTTTGTTACTAGATTGTATTTCTTTGAGTATCATGTCATATTTAGATTGGATTCCTTGGGGCCACAGTATTTATTTGGGTTACACACAAAAAAGGCAGAGGTTATTTAATAATACAGCTCTGAGTAGGACCAGAAAGTTCTCTTCCAGAAGGTACTTCATATATTCAACACTCCAAATCCAAGCCATAGTATAGCAGCAGAGTTTAGACTGACAAGATGCACAATTCTGAAGTCAAAGGTAGAAAGGAGACACAAGTGTTGAAAAGAAGATTTACATGTCCTTTATCTCTTATTCTAAAAGCCAGGAGAATTGAAGGAAAAGAAAGATTGTGGAAAGACTGTCTTCTATGAATCACCACCTCTGGCTCCTTCCACCCTAAGCTGAGGGAAAGAGAACAAAGATTGGAAATGGGGATGTGGGTTGGGGGATGGAGGCAGAGCATCCTTGAGTGAAGCAAAGCTAACCATGAGGAGAAAAATAGGGAAAATACCATTTGGCCAACTGTTCTTTTCTCTTTTCCTTCCCTTGAAACCAATCACATGGACACTCTGGTCCAACCCAAACTATTTTCAGGATTGATAAGGACAGAAGAAAAGAAAAGTTTAGAGACAGGATAAAACTCACCTCAATGCAGGAGATGCCAGGGTCTGGAAGATTCCTCACATGGCAACCCACTCCAGTATTCTTGCCTGGAGAATCCCATGGACAGAGGAGCCTGGCAGGCTACAGTCCATGCGGTCTCAAAGAGTTGGACATGACTAAAGTGATTGAACACATACACAAGGAGAAACCTGAGGGGTTAAAACTCTCATTTAACTTCTCCTTCCATTTTCTTCTTCATTTTTACTTGGTACCATCCATGTCAATCTCATCCTGGAACCCCCATCTACCACAATTCTATTTGACTTGTGTCTATGTCTGCTCTTTAATATACTGCTCCACCTCAAGATCCTACAGCTGGAACCACTGGCTTGAGAAATTCCATTTTCCTCTGGCCATCTTGTAGGAAGGACTCTATAATCTAGGACTAGATTGCAACAGGCAAGACATGCTTCTGATACTTGAAACTTAAAGTGCAGAATTCCTGTTCCCTTAGTCACATGGTTTTTGCCCTAGATTCTTTCCAATTCAGACAATACCTCCCGTAATATATGTGGAAGAGGGATAACCAAGAAAAGAGGGTGTTGCTTCTATTTCCAAGACTTCAATTAGGTTTTTAACCATTTAGTAAAACACTGTCTTTGTTTGACTTCATTGCTTTTTGATATTTACTTAAAATTTGGCATTAGCAAAGTACCACTGTGAATTAGCTTATTTTTCCCTTTTATCAATGACAAGTTTATCAATGACTCTTTTTAGTTGTATGAGGCTTTGGGGGCTACATTCATGTACCTATTTTTCATTATATTTTAATGTATACAAACTGTATAAAACAGGAAGATATTGTCTCAATGAATGTAGCTATAAAACTGTGTGGATTAAAATTTGACCATAAGAAAACATGGTTGAGGTTAAATTAAGCAAAAGGTATAATTCCACACAATTGTGCTTAATGGACAGATAATTTCAAAATTAAATTAAAATGTAAAAGCCATAGGTTCATAATTTGGGCTCAAGTCAGCCTAAGTATCTGAAAATCTTAGTAAATAATTGGATGAATCTATGTGGGAAAAAAAAAAATGGATGATACTTTTTTATCCTGGCATAAAATCTATTCATCACCTACCAAAAAAGTTAAAAGTCCATATTCATAACATATTTGCTATCATTTGCCTGTTTGCTTCTAATTATTTTTGTATCCTGGAACCAGTTTGTCTTCTGCAATCACACAAAATAAACAGCAAAACATGGCTTTTATTTGTTCAGATTTGAGCTGTAGACATTGCTGCTCAGTAATATTAAATAAGTTATTTAATTCACTTCTGTTTAAATATTGATAAAGTTTATTATTTGTACTCCAGATTCTCCCACAACCTAGAATAATTTAGATAATTAATAGAATTTTTGATACATTTTAGAATAATTTAAATTAATATTTAATTCACAGTTCTGTTTGATATCATATAAACTAATGATAAATATGAGTATTTTGGCAACCCGTAATTCTTTAATAGCATTCTCTTATGGAGATAAAATGTTTAAATATTAATTAATTTAGTATTATCAGAACTGCATAGTTATTAGGCATTTCCAAATTTGGAAGAATTTTCATTACACAGTAACTGGGTAATGAAAAAAGAAAACCAAAAGTCCTCCTCAAGTCCTTATAGAGAGGACAGATCAAATGAAATTTTCTAATGATCTGGGGATGTTTCATAATTGAACACTTAGTAGTCATTTCCAAAATAGCAAATATAAAGCTTCATTATTGACTAGGAATTTTCAGAGTACACCCACATCTGTCTCTATACCAAATAGGTTTTCATTACTCAAGCAGCATATGGCAGTAAATGAACCAAAAAGAACATGTTGCATTATTTTTCTGCATTAAGTGCCGACATTATCTTTGCCACACTGTATGTGTGGTTTTGTGTAATAAGAATCCTTTTAGAGACAGTTCGGAGGTACACATTCTATTCTAACTGTTAACTTTTTGAAGAAGCCCATTTTCAAAGTAACATACAGTGTGTGAATTATGCCCAATCTAATTATCAGGCAGTACTTTGGGAATTTACTCCTAAATGGCTGCTATTAACATAAACAAGTCAATTTACATGTCACAGTAAGGTTCAGGTTAAAAGAAAATGTATAATGGATTTCAGTATATTTGTGATCTACTGTAACTATGCTTTTATTTAAAAAAAAAAAAAACAGAATAATAGATGTACTGATTTTTCTCCATATAAACTTTGCTTTTATAATAGCCATATGAATACTCAATCATAGTTTTCACCATCAGCCACATATGTTTATTGTTGTTGTTATTTAGTCGATAAGTCATTTCCATCTCTTTTGTGACCCCATGGACTGGAGCCCTCCAGGCTTCTCTGTCCATGGGCTATCCCAGGCAAGAATACTGGAGTTAGTTGGCATTCCCTCCTCCAGGGGATCTTCCCGACCCAGGGATGGAAGCTGTGGCTCCTGCTGTGTCACGTGCATTGCAGGCAAAGGCCGTCAAAGCAGATAGATCTCTACTCTGACAACTATTCTGAATTAATTTTGCCTCAAATCTTCACAGTAACAAGCGTAGAGATCTAAAGGAAAAAGCAGTACCATCAAAGGGCAGTGACGCTTGGCCCACAAAGCGGATAGTTTATCCACTTTGAAATGAGACCTTGTAAAATGGGAGAAAACTTAAGAGTGATGCAAGTTGAAGTTTTGTTTTTTTTTTTTAAATAAATTCATGTTAAAAGAATTGAGACTGATTGAAATGTGTCACTAAACTGATGAAGTCAGCAAGACATTAGGTAGTATAAAGTTAAAGGAGAAAAAATTACAATATGGATATAGAATCATTAACCTAAATTTTCCTCATTTTTTTTTAAATTAGGGTGATTCACCAAGCTCAGGGAAGAAGGCCAGAGGGAGTTATAAACATGCTTTTCAAAGTAGTAAATAAGTATCACGAAGAAAAGTTAAATGAAACTTGATGAGTGAGTCAATTTGATCATTAAAGATATATGGTTATTCAGTTGCAACGTCTTTTTCCTGGCATTGCACCAGAGTAGAGGCTATATTTTCAGGGAGTGTAAGTTCTTTAGAAGGAGGACGTTTGACAAAGACACATTTATAAATAAGACAGTTGCAGGGTATCCTTTTGTGGAAGTCAGTAGGGAAAAGCATTTTGGTTTTGGCTGTGTCAACAAAGCAGCCACATAAATTGAAAAATAAAACCTCATTCAAGCAAAAATTAGGGGTTCCTCATCTAATTCCAAATAACTGCAGGGGTTATGTTCTCTAATTTTATCTTTATTACATAGACATGACTCTTGTTCTTTCAAAAAGTACAAGAATGGTCTTGGTTGGTGGCTTTCAAAATCAAACAAACTTGATATGCGCAAAAGCTGAAGTTGTTTATGACATAACTTTTGATTATAATCTAAAGGAAAAAATAAGAAAGTATATTGATTAGGTCATTAACCGGTATCAGAGGGGTATGACATCTCATTCGTTCACCCAGTCAATCATTCATTCTTTTAACAAATACTCTGCGCATTTACTTAGGTAGGCGAGCAACAAACAAACCCCTTTAAGAAGCCTAACTTACATTTTAGGGTAGCACAAAGGAGAGCAAAATAAAGATATTCCTGTCTTCAGAGAACTCAGGGTCTGATCATTGCAACAATAGCAAAAAGAGGAGGAAGAAAGGTGAGGCAGAGGAGGAAAAAATGGGAGAAATTAACCTTCATCTATACGGTAAGGCTGAGAACTGCAGTTGTTACCATGAAAACCTCTCCTATTCTTGTTTATTGTTGCCTCTGAGCCATCTGGACCAAATATTTTCTATTTTCCAACTACAGTAGTTACGTTTTGCTTAATTTTCAGCACATCCTTTTAACGGCACATCTTTGAATTTTTGTTCTGAAACAAAAGCACTGCTACACTAGTTTCAAGATGAGACAGTGAACTCGATTGGGAAACAACTTTTCTGGCAACTGTATTGTTCTCAAAATTATGCATTATTCAAGAATGAAGTGCAAGCTCACTTCTGAAATTATTGCCTAGAATTCTAGCCTCCTTGAGATTTTTTAGGATCATTTTTATAAAGATCTGAAAATAAGAACACTTTTTACACCTATTCATGTGTGCTAAATCGCTTCAGTCCTGTCTGACTCTTTGCAACCCCATGGACTGTAGCCGGCCAGGCTCCTCTGTCCATGGACTTCTCCAGGCAAGAATACTGGAATGGGTTGCCATGCCCTTCTCCAGGGAATCTTTCCCTCCCAGGGAAGGAACCTGCATCTCTGGCATATTCTGCCTTAGCAGGCATGTTCTCTACCACTAGCGCCATTTGGGAAGCCTATTCATACCTTTATCATTAAAAAAACCATTCATCACTAACAAACCCTCTATCATTTAAAAAAAACCCTTTAAATGTGACCAAATTTCCAAACCTCATACAACTAAACTAAGAGGGCAGGCAGCAGGGTGGAGTGTTTTTCCCACAGCCTTAAAAAGAATGTCGCACTATTGTGTTCATAGTTTAATCTGCGGGGATTCCATAGCCGAGGAAAGATGGGTGTCAGATCTCCTCGTATAATCTTCAGTACATCCGGAACTGAGAAACGGGAGTGGAGAAAATGAAAACAAGATAAAACTGAAGCAAGCTTGTCTTTAACTTTATAAGAATGTGAATCTAATAGGGTAGCAGGAAAAAAAAAAAAAGCCCGCATCAGTTTCAGGATTGGAGCTGAGACACTGACTCTACCTGGGCTCCCATCTCTGCAGATACAGGTAATGCACCCACTGAAATGGGAGCGGGTGGATGGGAAAGCCAGAGAAATTTTTTTTTGCCCTCCATCAGATTGAAGTGCTAACAGGAGCCATACTTTGACAAAAAATGGGGACAGAACACCCACAAATGCAGTGGAAACCCTTCACCTAGTCCTGGTAAAATATTCTGGATCTGATACCCTTATAGTTATCTCAGAGGAAGAGAAGTGCCACCTGCCGGATTAAATATTCTTTTATAGCGAAAAGGATACAGAAACCAATACCTTTCACTTCTACTTGATTAAGTTGAGGCTTAACTACTCAAAGTAAATAATTTTGAGGTGTTCAGACAACAAGTTAAACAAGTTTCGCACTAGAATAAAATATAAATTTAAAATACAGTACAATAAAATTAAAACACATGAACATATTGCAGTTACTGAACACAATTGAAGAAAATACTTCAGTGGGAGAGGTGATACGTTGAACAATGAAAGTTCCTTAAAAAAAAATCACATCAAGATGTAACTGAATTGCTTTTTGCAAGTTATCTATTCCAAAAGGCACTCATTAAATACAAATTTTAAGAAAGCATTTTAAAATATCGTTTAGATGTATTTTAAGGGCAACTCAACTTGTTTCTGGTGACCCTTTAAATCTTAATACAATCCTTGTCCTTTTCATTGCCTGAGTCTCCTTTTTAAGTCAAACACTGGTTTCAGCTTCTAAAAGTACTACTTGAACATTCATAAATAGTAACACACTATTTGATATAAGGATGCATAGTTGTGTTTGCAGATTGTGGAGACTTTGGCTTGTTTCTTTTTCTGTTTGTGTATGAACCCTGGCTTATGGGTTACTGGATAAAACTGACTTTGCAATTATTTGTACTTGCTTGATTTTAATCGCTAAGTCATATCCGACTCCTGTGACCCTATGGGCTGTAGCCTACCAGGCTCCTCTGTCCACGGGATTTCCCAGGCAAGAATACTGGAGTGGGTTGCCATTTCCTTCTCTAATTTGTTCTAGTACATTTCAATTTAATCTCATTTCATGTTTTATTTCATCACCTGATTTTTTTCTAACTGCTCTCTGAATCTGTTAGAGAACTTTGATACCAAGCATCATTTTCAAGCTCTGTTTTTCCTTTTTACTTTACCGTATACACAGTGTGAAGGTGTTGTGGGCTTAACGCCATCCTTCTCACTGATTTCAGACCATGCCTTTAAAGTGTCCTTATTTCTTGCTTTTTGCTTCTTTTCCACTTGCTACTGTTGCTTTCCTGGGCTTGGGCTTGGTTTTTGTTTTCTGACATTTCATTAACACTACCTTACTTTACTGGTTCAAAAAGAACTTATTTGCTCTATGAGTTTTCTGTTTCTCTTGGTAACTATCAGCTTCTGTTTCCTATTTGGGGGCAGAAAGGAATAAACTCTCTGAACAGTGGGTTCTAATTTCAAGACTAGCCTGTTACAGCAACTTTCCAAAATGCCAACCATTTGATTCAGAACCACTCAGAAATCTTGCCAGGAGTGCAGATTCCTTGAGTCTCACCTTTTCCCTCTTGGCATAAGATGGAATTTTTCTTTTCTTCTAAGAAAACAAAGGTTATTCTTAGATAACAGCTTCTGAGTTAGTTCCTTTCTATAATCTATTTCTTTCTCTTTTAGCAGTATCAATAGTCCTAAACTTTAGAAATCTCTGAGAATTTTTTTTCAGTTACATAAATGAATCCATTTATTACAGGCTAGCAGTGTTTCCCATGGTGGAGCTTCTGGTCTTTCCATTCCTTCTGTCTTCTGTTGATGGACTGTTCTATGACCTCAGAAGTGGCACTGTAGAGTCAGCACCACTAGCTACCATTTTCATGCAGGAACCACAGTGCCAGACACCATAGCTAGCCTCTTCCCCTTTTTTATAATGGAAGGGACAAATGCTTTTCTTCACCATTTTCCTGAAGGAGACACCGTAGCCGGTACTGTATTTACAGTTGATTCTAACCTTCTTGGTGCATTTAGTCATGTAGCCCCAAGTTAGGTAGAAGATCAGAGAGCTCTGAGATTTTATCAGTGTTGTTTTTGAGGTTGTTGGTTTAATGAATAAAAATCATATGAACATCTCAATCAATAGAGAAAAAACTTTTGACAAAATTCAACATCATTTACGATTAAAAAAAAAAAAACCAACTCTCCAGGAAATGGGCATGGAGGGAACATGTGTGTGTGTGTATTCTCAGTCATGTCTGACTCTTTGCTACCCTATGGACTGTAGCCCGCCAGGCTCCTCTGCCCATGGGATTCTCCAAGCAAGAATACTGAAGTAGGTTGCTGTTTCCTCCTCCAGGGGATCTTCCTGACCCAGGGATCAAACCCACATCTCCTGCATTGGCAGGTGGATTCTTTACCACTGAGCCACTTGGATATCCCCATTTGGAGGGAACTTATCTCAACATAATAAAGACCATATACAACAAACTGTGAAAAGCTGAAAGCATTTCCTTTAAGATCAGGAACTGAACAAGACAAGGTTTTTGACTCTTGCCACTTTAATTCAGCATAGCTTTGGAAATCCTAGTCACAGCAACCAGAGAAGAAAAAGAAATAAAAGAAATCCAAATTGGAAAGAAGTACAAATGTCATTGTTTTCAGATGACAGGATACTGTACATAAAAAATTCTAACGATGCCACCAGAAAACTACTAGAGCTTATAAATGAATTTAGTAAATTTGCAGAATACAAAATTAATATATAGAAACCCGTTGCACTTCTCTACACTATCAGAAAGCATCAGATACAGAAATTAAGAACACGAGTTTGAACCCTGGTCCAGGAAGATTCCACATGTTGAAGGGCAACTAAGGCTGTGGGCCAGAACTACGGAGCCCTCATTCTAGAATCCGAGAGTCACAACTGCTGAGCCCATATGTTACTGAAGCCAGCATGCTCTAGAGCCTGTGCTTCCCCTCAAGAGAAGCCGCTGCAATGAGAAGCCCACACACCACAACTAGAGAGTAGCCCCCACTGGCCACAACTAGAAAAACAACTCAGAAAGCAACAAAGACCCCGCACAGCCATAAATAATTAAAAAAAAAAAAAAGGACCAAGAGCAATCTGGCTTCCATTTGATGATTTTCAACTACACCTTAAATTCTAGACAGGATTTTTTACAACATGATTTGTGCCAGTGGAATTTTAGAGAATACTTGGATCTCTGGGAAAAGAGCCACTATGTAATATACCAATAAATGCTTCTAATGGGAAACTGGCTTGTATTAATAGCCATCCAGGCCACATTCCCTGTACAGCCTCTGAGCTGTTGAGAAGACAGGTAGATCCATAACCTATAAAAGGTGATATCATATAAAATAACCTCTAATTATAATTAAACATTCATTACATATATATTTCCAATTTTGTCAATTTCCTTGCAAAGAATTTTATAGATTACCCTCCTTCTGTTTTCATAGTCCAGGTTTTAAAATTAGTACTTTCTGGGAGTCATGCTTAAACTCGCTTAAATACAAAGTGCACAGTAAGATATTATTTTTATAATTAAGGCAATAATTTATCAGATTGTAGATATTATGCTTCAAATCAGACATCCTCTCAAAAGAAGGTATCATGAGAATTAAATCTGCCAGATCATCAGCTTGCATTGCAGAGACATCTAATATTAAAAAATAACACTAAAAGAAATCTAGTGCTTTCCGCATGACATACTCTGCATTCATAAGCGTGTAAAGGACAAGCTTCTTTTTTGTGAGTGATACAATATTTCTTAGGAGCATGCATTTTTATATTCTTTATTGTTAATCATAGAGCATACTGCTATTATACCATTAACTCACAAGAGATTTCTGACTATATTTTTATATTGATGACACAGTGCCCAGCATTAAGCCAGTTGAATAAAAACAGGCACCCTCTTATGTTAAAGTAAATTGGAATGATTTGGATCAAAGGCAAAGATATTTAGATTGAGGAACTAAAGCTGCCCTTGAGACAATCCATAAAGGTTCTCTTCTAAACCTAGATACTGAAGCTAAAATTAAGCAGTTCTTTTAGTTTAAATAGAATGTTCTCAAGCTGACATACAGTTGCAGGGACAACGCCCCTGTCTGTATCCCCCACAGTTTGAAAATTCTAATGATTTGAAGATGGAACAGATTCATCAGTGTTTGTCTTCAAATGGCCCGTGACTATCTGAGGCTAAGTGTTGTCCAGTGGCTCAGTCGTGTCTGACTCTTTGCAGTCCCATGGACTGCAGGATGCCAAGTTTCCCTGTCCTTTACAATCTCTTGAAGTTTGCTCAAACTCATGTCCATTGAGTCAGTGATGTCATCCAAACATCTCATCCTCTGTTGCCTCTTTCTCATCTTGGCCCCAATCTTTCCCAGCATCAGGGTCTTTTCCAATGAACTGGCTCTTTGCATCAGTTGGACAAAGTATTGGAGGCTAAGTGGGTACAAGGCTAACCTGAGACTAGAGATTCTAGGAATTTCCTGCCAATGTCTTATTCAAAAATTAGATCTCTGGCATGGTCAAGTGAGAATACTTTTTAAACCAAAATTCTTCTAATTTGTTATAAAATTTCTTATTTGTCATCGCTATATCAGATCAGTTCAGTTCAGTCACTCAGTCATGTCTGACTCTTTGCAACCCCATGGACTGCAGTATGCCAGGCTTCCCTGTCCATCACCAACTCCCAGAGTTACTCAAACTCATGTCCTTCAAGTCGGTGATGCCATCCAACGATCTCATCCTCTGTCATCCCCTTCTCCTTCCACCATCAGTCTTTTCCAGCATCAGGGTCTTTTCCAATGAGTCAGTTCTTTTCATCAGGTGGCCAAAGTATTAGAGTTTCAGCTTCAGCATCAGTCCTTCCAATGAATATTCAGGACTGATTTCCTTTAGGAGGGACTGGTTGGATCTCCTTGCTGTTCAAGGGACTCTCAAGAGTCTTCTCCAACACCACAGTTCAAAAGCATCAATTCTTCGGCACTCAGCTTTCTTTATAGTCCAACTCTCACATCCATACATCACTATGGAAAAACTATGGTTTTTCCAGTAGATTGGAAAAATCACCAACTGAAGATGCCCAGAAACTCAATTCAAAATAATTTAAGCCAACACAATATTGTAAATCAACTATACTACATTTTTTTAAAGAGGTTAACAAATACTGTAAACTAGTTTCCCAACATTTAGCATATCAGAGTTACCTGAAGGGCCTGTTAAACCTTTGGGGCCATCCCCAAAGATTCTGATTCAGAAATGAGCATTTCTAACAAGTTCTCTCAGGTGAACTTAATGCTGCTGCTCCAGGGATCACTAACTTGAACAATAAGTGAAAAAAAAAAAAAAAAGGCTCATGTGATTTTTAAGTTCATGGGTCTAGGAGTCCTGTTGCTGCTTTGGGTCAGGGTGGGCCAAGGGGAAGAACTTAAATACTGTAATGAGACTGTCATCTCTTCAGTTTTATTGGGCAGATTCACTCTGGGTAAGCATTAAGTGGTCATAAGTATACCTCGTAATCATGGTATACAAGGTTAGCAAATTCATCTCAAAGAGACCATCTTGCTGAATTCTCTGTAAGGAAAGTCCTGGGGAAGACTCTGATTCATTTTAACTTATTCACATGCTTATTCCTGGGGGCAGGAGGAGGGAAATGACTGAGCCTAGGGTGATGGTGAACTGTGATTGTGCAGGTTTAGGCCCTAAGTGTGGCCATGTGTCCAGAAGAAATTTATTTAACAGGCTTGGTCATTTCAAATCCTCTTTCTTTTAGAGTGATTTGTGTGCATAAAATTCCTCAGCTTTTCCTGGGAGTATGCCTTGGCCTGGTAACTCCTTGGCCAAATTACACTTGCAAACATTCATGTCCAGATTGGAAAGACAGTCTTGACTCTAGCCTTGAAACCCATTTTACATGTAAGTATAGAGTTTAAATTACCTTAATAATAATTTTATTTTTTTTTTTTCCGCACCATGTGGCATATGGGATCTTAATTCCCCCACCAGGAATAGAGCTTGGGCCCTTGGCAGTGAGATCACAGAGTTCTAACCACTGGACCACCAGAGAATTTCCTTGACAATTTTTTTAATCTTTAGTAATATTCTAATTATGATAGTAGCAAATTTTTAGACAGTTTCTAACAATGTTATTACCAGTCCAGAAAAGAAAGTATTCAAATAATATGAAAAGTGGTGATGCAGATGAACACAGATGTGCGATTCAGCAGTTTGACTGATTTCTCTCCTAAGCATAAGGTAAACCCATTCACATCCAGAAGCCCTTTAAATGACATGATTTAATGTGACTAAAAGATATACAGATGGCATTATATACTGCCTCTACAGGGAGGAGAGGTCAGAGAGCAATTGGCTCTAACACAACCCGTACTAATGTATACCTACAAGCTTCCTCATCAGGGTCCATCTTTGTAAGAGCCTATTAGATTAAAATAATCAAGCACTGTGACAATACTCCCCAGATGCAGGAAAATGTGGTGACTTGAATGTTGCCCTAAGTGCTGTCAGACACTCACAGAATGACTATTCATGAGTAAGATTTTAATAAATGATTATTTATGTGTCTAATAAGAAACCAAATATTATAAATATTGGGTGGAGAAATCAAGTTTGAATCCAGAATCCTACCTATCATTGAATGAATTTTTTCATAGGACCACTGAAGGATGACATTTAAAATCACAGCAACGTAAGAATTTATACCTTTTTTCTTTATATTTTTTAATTTATTTTCAATTGGAGGATCATTACAATATTGTGTTGGTTTCTGCCATACATCAACATGAATCATCCATAAGTATATATATATCCCCTCCCTCTTGACCTCCCCTCCCACCTCTCACCCCATCCCACCCTTCCAGGTTGTCACAGAGCACAGGATTTGAGTTCCCTGCTTCATACAGCAAATTCCCACTGACTCTTTGTTTTACATATGGTAATGCCTGTGTTTCAATACTACTCTCTCAATTTATCTTACCCTCTCTTTCACTCACTGGGTTCATAAGTCTGTTCTTTATGCCTGCATTTCCTTTGCTGCTCTGCAGATCAGTACCATCTTTCTAGATTCAACAGTACCATCTTTCTAGATTCCATATATATGCATTAATATATGATATTTGTTTTTCTCATAGTATTTATACTTTTAATACATACCTTTATCAAATGTAATCTGTATAATTACACACTCTAAATAATGATCATGAGAAGATTAAACCAATCAAACAACACAAAAAACCTTGATATAGATAAAAGAATATTTAGTTCCACTTTGATATTGTAAACTCAAACATTACCTCATAAACTAAGTGCCCTACGGATAACGAAAAGGAAAAGGTCACTGTCAAGAAGAAAACATTACTGATCATTTGTTTCATGAAAGAATGTGTACAAAATACAGGAGTACAAGGACCAAAAAACACATTCATTAGAGAGACTATGACTTCATAAAATTACATCTATAAGAAATGTCATATCATCTTAAATTTGGTGACATGGTTTGTGATGGAAGCAGCCTAATGTATAGCTGCATTTTTCTCTTCTCTGGAAGAATGCGTACATGATTGAAATTATTTGTTCTTGAATATCTGGTAGAATTCAACTGTAAAATTTTCTGAGTTTATTGCTTTTTTGTAAAAACAAATCTGATTTCTTTTATTAAGAAACCTGTCCAGGTTTACTTACTCAGCTGGAGGTAAACAACCAGGCCTCACACACAACTGATCTTCTGAAACTGCTTTTCCTGGGGAGACTTCACAGCAGCTGAGTTTCCACCATTGCTCAAAGCAGTCTGGAGCAGTACACAGGACCTTGCAACACTGTACATCAAATTCCCATGCGAGAAACCCTGGCCCCTAGGCTCCAGAGTTTTTAAGTTGCATATTAAAGAACTAGCCTCTTTGGTGAAATCACAGAAGAGTCTGTAACAGTTTAAAAAAGAAAATATGGTAGCTTCTTCAACATTAATGTACTGGAAGAGATGTGATCAAAAGCTGGCATTCAGGCCCTGCAATTATTGCAGGGTGATCAAGTGGAATTGTTGTGCCCAGTACTTTATGACCACCTTAGCTTTTAAGGACTGAGGACCATCAATCGTCTCCCTGGTAAGAATCCCAAAACTTGTGATTCAGCTACATGATATGATGAACCAGCATCATGATCTACTCTATCAGCATTCTCCCAGAACTGATTATTTTAAGCACAAGGCTCTGACCAGTTTTCATGGAATTCTTCTTGAGACCAAACTTCTTTTCTGGGAAAGCCAGGCCTTAGGAAATGAGTCTTGAACAGGTTGATCCTGTCCAAGAAACCTCTTAGGTTTTCTGTTTCTTCTTAAACCATATTTCATTGAGTTTATCAAATTTCTTGTTAAAATTTTCGTACCATTCATATTACTTTTTAAATTTCTCCTCTTAAGAAAATTAATTTGCCAATTATTTGCTTTACATTTTTCTTTTTTTTGTTTTGTTTTTTGACAAGAGAAGACTTGAATTCCTTTATGCCTTAAGATTCTAAGATTGTTACAGAAATATTCTTACAGAAATGTACAAAAATACACAAAAATAGTAACTACATAGGTTGAGGTCAAGCTCAAACCAATTTTTTCTGTCTCCTATTGACATATATAGAATCTCAGGATCATTGTTAACCATGCTGTTTTTTCAAAATGTTTTTTTCCCCTAACATTTTAAAAAAATCTTTATTGAATTGTCTAATTTCAGTTTCTGTTCATGCTTTACATTTTTCAAAGAAGCCAGTTATTTTTTTTTAACCTTTGTGTTTCTCTTACTATAGCTTGTTTTTATATTCATTGATTTCATTCAGTTAACAAATGTTAATTGAGTTCCAACTATTGG
The DNA here is from genome assembly GCF_027580195.1 of Bos mutus. Classification (NCBI taxonomy): domain Eukaryota; kingdom Metazoa; phylum Chordata; class Mammalia; order Artiodactyla; family Bovidae; genus Bos; species Bos mutus. The sequence continues at coordinate 81,399,040 of NC_091621.1, read as the reverse complement.
CTAAGCATTCTTCTTGGTACTGGCAAAAAAATAGTTTGAAAATCCCTCACCTGATCAAATGTGCCCTTCTAATGTAAATGACACAAACACGTAAAGTATATTCTATGTTAAATGTGATATACTCAATGGAAAAAATGTATCAGGGTAGAGGAATTAAGAACAATGAGAATGAGAATAAGGACTTCCCTGGTGGTCCAGCAGCAAGGATTCTGCACTCCTAATGCAGGGGGCCCGAGTTCAATCCCTGGTCAGGGAACTAGATACCACCTGCCACAATTAAGCCTTGGTGCAGCCAAATAAACAAATATTTTTTAAAGAAGAAGAATGAGAATAGGGATGTAGTTTTGTAAAAGGTGATCAAGAAAGGCCTCACAGAGAAGGTCACTTTTGAGAAAGATCTGAGTAAGAGCAGGAAAGGGACTGTGTTTTTCTCAGAAAGAAAAGCATTGTATGTGGAGTTATCAGCATGCTTCTGGTGTGAGAGCAACATATGGCATGTTTGAGGCTCATCACAATCCTTTATGATTGTTGTGGAGCAAGTGAAAGAAAAAAATGGAATGAGAAGGAGAAGGAGATGTCTTTATTTCATTACTTCTTTGCTTCTACTTTCTTTGCATTAATTTTGATGCTACTTTATCCAATTTCTAATGCTTTACACAATCATTTTTAGGTTTTCATCTTTTCTAATATAGGTATTAGGGACTAGATATTTTCCTCAAAATAAATGATTCTTGCTACATACATTGCATTTTATATTTTATTACTTGGTTTAATAATTTGTTGTTGTTCAGTCACTAAGTCACATCCAACTCTTTGCCACCCCATGGACTGCAGCACACCTGGCTTCCTTGTCCTTCACTGTCTCCCAGAGTTTTCTCAAACTTGTGTCCATTGAGTCAGTGATGCCATCCAACCATCTTATCCTCTGTTATCCCCTTCTCCTGCCCTCAATCTTCCCCACGATATTTTTCAACGAGTTAGCTCTTTGCATTAGGTGTCCAAATTATTGAAGTACTGATGTTTCAACATCAGTCCTTCCAATAAATATTCAGGGTTGACATCCTTTAGGACTGACTGGTTTGATCTCCTGCAAGGGACTCCAAGAGTCTTTTCCAGCACCACGTTTGAAAGCATCAATTCTCTGCCACTTAGCCTTCTTTATGGTCCAACTCTCACATCTGTACATGACCACTGGCAAAACTATAGCTTTGACTAGATGAACCTTTGTTGGCAGAGTGATGTCTCTGCTTTTTGATACACTATCTAGGTTTGTCATAGCTTTCCTTCCAAGGTTACAATAATAGACCAATGTTATTCTGACAGGTGTAAGTTGATATCTCATTTTGATTTTAATTTCTCTGATGATTAGCAATGTTAAACATTTTTTCATGTGTCTTGTGGCAGTTTATATATCTTCTTTGAAAATATTTCTATTCAGGTCTTCTGTCCATTTTTTTATTCAATTTTTTTTAATTGAGCTCTATGAACTGTTTATATATTTTGGATATTAACCCCTTTTTGGACATACCATTTGCAAATATTTTCTCCCATTCAGTAGGTTGTCTTTTCATTTTGTCAATGTCTCTTTGGCTGTGCAAAAGTTTTTAAGTTTAATTAGGGCCCATTTGGTGATGGACAGAGAAATTGGTGATGGACAGGGAAGCCTGGTGTGCTGCAATCCATGGGGTCACAGAGAGTCAGACATGACTGAGTGACTGAACTGAACTGAACTAAGGGCTCATTTGATTATTTTTGCTTTTGTTTTCTTTGCCTGAGGAGACAGATTCAAGAAAAAAAAATACTGCTAATATTTAAGTCAGAGAGTGTTCTGCTTCTGTTTTTATAATTCTTGGTTTTAGATTTAGGTCTTTAATCAATTTTTAGCTTGTTTTGAATATAGTGTGAGAAAATGTTCTAATTTTGTATTTTCACATGCAGCTGTCCAGTTTTCCCAGCTTTTGTCATAGTTTAATTGACCATATAGTTGCATGTATTTATTTCTGGGCTGTCTATTCTGTTCCATCTATCTATGTGCCTATTTTTGTGCCATTACCATACTGTTTTGATTATTGTAGCTTGTGGTATAGTCTGAAGTCAGGGAGCCTGATCGGATCTCATTCTTGAAATGTGCTTCCATGAGTTTAAACTTGCTGCCATTACATGATTGTTATTTCAACCTGTATGAATGAATGGGAGTTCATGGAGAGAGCATTATCTTAATCAACTTGTTTTCAGAGTGAAATAAGATACCTAATGTATATTGGATCCTCAAAATAGATAGTTGTTGGGTGAGTAGAGTTTATTATAGACATACATGCTTAGTCATTCAGTCATGCCTGACTCTTTGCACCCCTGTGGTCTGTAGCCCACCAGGCTCCTCTGTCCATGGGATTTGCCAGGGAAAAATACTGACATGGGTTGCCATTTCCTCCTCCAGGGTATCTTTCCAACCCAGGAGTCAAATCCACATCTCCTGTGTCTCCTGCATTGTAGACAGATTCTTTATTATTGAACTGCTGGGGAAGCCACCATTGTTCTATTATTAATTTTCTAGATGATATTCTCTTTTTTCTTCTTGGTTATTATTCTATTACTGAAATTTTTTAATTTGCTTCCCTGTCAGGAAAAATTAAACCACCTAGTAAAAATGGTTTTGTGACTATTTAAAACATCAGATTTTTTTGATATTTCTTTGAATGTTTCTTCTATTTATAGTATCTAACCAGACTAGGGATTTGGTTCTACATTATAAAAATGAGAAGATTTTGCTTCTATTTTGTCTTATGTTGGGCTTTTAAGAGAAAAAGACACCCCCAAAACATGGAAGAAGGCTAAAGCTTGATTTTCAGAAAACATGAGTAAATTGTGTTTTAAAGAAGTGGGATAGATAATACGTAATTTTTCCTTGGTGACTCAGACAGTAAAGAACCTGCCTGCAGATGCAGGAGATCAGGGTTCAGTCCCTAGGTTGGGAAGATCCCATGAAGAAGGAAATGGCAACCCACTCTCGTAGTTTTGCCTAGAGAACTCCATGGGCAGAGGAGCCTGGTGAGCTACAGTCCATGGCGTCACAAAGAGACACGACTAAGCAACTGACACAGACACAAACACATATTACAGTGTTGCATTGCTGATCTGTCCATTTCCTCAAGTACTGTTAAACTTGGCTAGCACCAAAAAGTCTTTTGTGATAAGTTTATCTATGACAGCAGGTAAGCAAGATGCAGTAAGAGCAACATTGCAGAGGAACCTGGAATGTTAGGTCCATGAATCAAGGCAAATTGGAAGTGGTCAAACAGGAGATGGCAAGAGTGAACATCGACATTTTAGGAATCAGTGAACTAAAATGGACTGGAAAGGGTGAATTTAACTCAGATAACCATTATATCTACTACTGTGGGCAAGAAACCCTTAGAAGAAATGGAGTAGCCAGTATAGTCAACAGAAGAGTCCAAAATGCAGTACTTGGATGCGATCTCAAAAACGACAGAATGATCTCTGTTCGTTTCCAGGCAAACCATTCAATATCACAGTAATTCATGTCTATACCTCAACCATTAATACTGAAAAAGCTGAAGTTGAACAGCTCTATGAAGACCTACAAGACCTTCTAGAATTAACACCCAAAAAAGATGTCCTTTTCATTATAGGGGCTGCTGCGGCTGCTAAGTCGCTTCAGTCGTGTCCAACTCTATGTGACCCCATAGACAGCAGCCCACCAGGCTCCACCATCCCTGGGATTCTCCAGACAAAAACACTGGAGTGGGTTGCCATTTCCTTCTCCAATGCATGAAAGTGAAAAGTGAAAGTGAAGCCGCTCAGTCATGTCCGACTCTTAGTGACCCCATGGACTACAGCCTACTAGACTCCTCCATCCATGGGATTTTCCAGGCAAGAGTACTAGAGTGGGTCACCATTGCCTTCTCCTCATTCAGTTCAATTCAGTTCAGTCGCTCAGTCGTGTCCGACTCTTTGCGACCCCATGAATCACAGCACGCCTAGAATGCAAAAGTAGGAAGTCACGAAGCACCTGGAGTAACAGGCAAATTTGGCCTTGGAGTACAGAATGAAGCAGGGCAAAGGCTGATAGACTTTTGCCAAGAGAACACACTGGTCATAGCAAACACCCTCTTTCAACAACACAAGAGAAGACTCTACACATGGACATCACCAGATGGTCAATACTGAAATCAGATTGATTATATTCTTTGCAGCCAAAGATGGAGCAGCTCTATCCAGTCAGTAAAATCAAGACCAGGAGCTGACTGTGGCTCTGATCATGAACTGCTTATTGCCAAATTCAGACTTAAATGGAAGAAAGTAGGGAAAACTACTAGCCCATTCAGGAATGACCTAAATAAATCCCTTACAATTATACAGTGGACATGAGAAATAGATTCAAGGGATTAGATCTGATAGACAGAGTGCCTGAAGAACTATGGACAGAAGTTCGTGACATTGTACGGGAGGCAGGGTTCAAGACCATCCCCAAGAAGAAGAAATGCAAAAAAGCAAAATGGCTGTCTGAGGAGGCCTTACAAATAGCTGAGAAAAGAAGAGAAGCTAAAAGCAAAGGAGAAAAGGGAAGATATATCCATTGGAATGCAAAGTTCCAAAGAATAGCAAGGAGAGATAAGAAAGCCTTCTTCAGTGATCAAAGCAAAGAAATAGAGGAAAACAACAGAATGGGAAAGACTAGAGATCTCTTCAAGAAAATTAGAGATACCAAGGGAACATTTCATGAAAAGATGGGCTCAGTAAAGGACTGAAATTTTATGGACCTAACAGAAGCAGCAGATATTAAGAAGAGGTGGCAAGAGTATACAGAAGCACTATACAATAAAGATCTTCATGACCCAGATAACCGTGATGGTGTGATCACTCACCTAGAACCAACATCCTGGAATGCAAACACAAGTGGGTCTTAAAAGCATTACTATGAGCAAAACCAGTGGAACTGATGAAATTCCGTTGAGCTATTTCAAATCTTAAAAATGATGCTGTGAAAGTACTGCACTCAATATGCTAGCCAATTTGGAAAACTCAACAGTGGCCACAGGACTGGAAAAGGTCAGTTTTCCTAATCCCAAAGAAAGGCAATGTCAAAGAATATTCAAACTACCGCACAATTGCACTCATCTCACACGCTAGCAAAGTAATACTCAAAATTCTCCAAGCCAGGCTTCAGCAATACGTGAACCGTGAACTTCCAGATGTTCAAGCTGGATTTAGAAAAGGCAGAGGAACCAGAGATCAAATTGCCAACATCTATTGGATCATCAAAAAAGCAAGAGAGTTTCAGTAAAACATCTACTTCTGTTTCATTGACTATGCCAAAGCCTTTGACTGTGTGGATCACAACAAACTGTGGGAAATTCTTAAAAGAGTCGGGAATATCAGACCACTTGATCTGCCTCTTGAGAAATGTCTATGCAGGTCAGGAAGCAACAGTTAGAACTGGACATAAAACAACAAACTGGTTCCAAATCAGGAAAGTAGTATGTCAAGGCTGTATATTGTCACCCTGTTTATCTTACTTATATGCAGAGTACATCATGAGAAATCCTGGACTGTATGAAGCAGAAGCTGGAATCAAGAGTGCCAGAAGAAATATCAATAACCTTAGATATGCAGATGACACCACCCTTATGGCAGAAAGTGAAGAAGAACTAAAGAGCACTTGATGAAAGTGAAAGAGGAGAATGAAAAAGGTGGCTTAAAACTCAACATTCAGAAAACTAAGTCACAGCATCCAGTCCCATCACTTCATGGCAAATAGATGGAGAAACAGTGGAAACAGTGACAGACTTTTTATTTTGGGGGCTCCAAAATCATTGCAGATGGTGACTGCAGCCATGAAATTAAAAGACACTTGCTCCTTGGAAAAAAGCTATGACCAACCTTGATGGCATATTTAAAAGCAGAGACATTACTTTGCCGACAAAGGTCAATCTAGTCAAAGCTATGGTTTTTCCAGTAGCCATGTATAGATATGAGAGTTGGACTATAAAGAAAGCTGAGCACCAAAGAATTGATGCTTTTGAACTGTGGTGTTGGAGGAGATTCTTGAGAGTCCCTTGGACTGCAAGGAGATCCAACCAGTCCTTCCTAAAGGAAATCAGTCCTGAATATTCATTGGAAGGACTGATGCTGAAGCTGAAACTCCAATAATTTGGCCACCTGATGTGAAGAACTGACTCATTTGAAAAGATCCTGATGCTGGGAAAGATTGAAGGTGGGAGGAGAAGGGGATGACAGAGGACGTGATGGCTGGATGGCATCACCAACTTGATGGACATTAGTTTGAGTAAACTCTGGGAGTTGGTGATGGACAGGGAAGCCTGGCATGCTGCAGTTCATGGGGTTGCAAAGAGCCAGACATGACTGAGCAACTGAACTGAAGTGAAACAAGATGAGTTCCATCTCTAGGAAAATATGATTTGAACAAGGGCAGCTCAAGCAGGGTAGCAAAATGACTCATAAGCTGAGCTACTTTGAAAGAGGCAGAAGTCTCATATACAACATTCCTTCTTGTACTAGACTTTCCATTGGACATTAAATAAAGATTTAATCCTATCTTCCTTAGATTTTAAGAAGCAATATGACCTTAGTTGAGAGTTGAAAATTAATTGTACAGAAGAGTGAAGACGTTTTGTGATTGTTCAAATACAGTTAAGTAGTAGAGAAGTAAGACAGTAGGTTTGCAAAGAAACAAAACACAAAAATTAAAATATCTACTTGAAAAAATGTGTATTAACCTTTTCTGAAACTACCAAAATTGACATCAAGAAAGACTGTTTATACTACACAGGAAAAACAAATTTGAAACTAAAAATTATTTCATGTATTTAACTTAGCTTTAAATTAAATTTTATAAGTTTATGTGCTATTTTTTAGGTTATATACGAATAAGACAGATGCTACTTTTGAGCTCTGGATGTTCAAAGAAAATGGCTGCTAATCTACTTAGCCAAGGACAATAAGTTTTATCTTGTGCTCAGAAAAAAATCAGGAAGACATTTTTACCTATTTTACCAAAACAGCAGGATAAACTTCAAACTAATCTTTCTCTTTCAGCAAAACCACATATAAAAGTGAGTGAATATAAAATCTTAATATAGTTCTTTAGATTTGAATAGCATCTTTCTTCCAAGAGCTTAAAGCAATTTGCTTTATGTTCTTATTCAGTCTAGAAACCCTTCTGTGATGAAGATGTACATTACATGATAGACAAATATGTATTTTTACCCTCATTCTATGAATAGGAGAATTAATACTTAATAGATTAAGGCTGATTGGCTCAAGATTACCAAGCTGAATTCATATTTCCTGACTTCCTGGCCAAATCTCTTTCCAAAGACTTCATTTACACTTTAAGCAATGCAGAAACTCCTGTTCTCCCGCTTGATTTCAGTGATTGACTCCTTGTCAGGTCAGGCAAATGCCATGCTGTCTTCCAAAAATTAGATTCTTTCTCACCTCCATATTTCCACCCATGCAGAATGCTCTTTCTCCCTTTGATGTATTCAGATCCTTCCTTCAGGTCCCACCTTATTTAAAAATCATCCTCTGACTGAAAGGGCTCAACTTCTGTGGATTCAACCAACAAAATGACTACATTTATCCAATATGTTTAACCAACCATAACCATGATTCTGGTGTGGTAAGAATATCAGCACATTTCAGAAGAAAGAACTCCATTACTTTGTTTTCTTTGAGGACAGGGGCCATGTCTTTGTCATTCTTGTTTGTTCAGTCCCTCCATATGGCCAGAAATACAGTAGACTGTGAGGGTAAGTGCTTGCTAAGAGAAGGTTTTGTATAGAGCCATGTTGATATATTGTCCTTTCTGAAAGTTTATGCAATAGCTGACATATAGACTAACAACTATTATTATATACTTATGTTAGTATGTTTGAATCACAGAGCGCAATGTTGATTCAGTTGATGGTAAATAAAGCTGGCAACTACCTCATAACCACTGCTGGCTCCCTGCCCATCCTGTAATGTCTTTGATGTCTGTCGACAAGCTTATGATGGTTACAGATGTGAGCAGCCTTTCATTGTGCCCTCATCCCATCACACCATTCTTAGTCGCTAGCTACATTCCCTGGGCTTATCCCACTTTTGGTTATTCTCCAAATAGCTGCTCATATATTACCAAAGTCATCCCTGGTTTTTGAGCAGGGATATGAGAGAGGGTGCATGTGATGGTAGATTGTAATATGGCAGCTGAGGTATCTATCTCCTCTTTCTGGCCATGATCATTTTTTCCTCCCTTTTCTGGCCATGATCATTTTTTCCTCAACTCTTTTCTGAACTGACAAACAGAAATTAGGCTTTTCCAGGTGATTATGGGTTTCCTGTTTTACCATATTGTTTGATATGTGGCTCTCCAGGTACCTAACAATGAATCAGACACATAGTAGATGCTTGGTAAAAACTAATTAATTCATCAGCCCCCTGGAAAGGGAGTTCAACGGAGGCACTTCTGAAATACCAGAAGGAAGAGTCAAGGTGACTAATATTAATAAGAATTACTATTCAACCCTCAAATCAGCGGTAGAATTGCTACTTCCAAAAGCAATTCTTAACCAACAGAAACCCAATCCAGCAAGCCATATATCTATTTAGTTGAATTGCTGTCTTTTCTACTCTTCTCTTAGAAGCATAAGAAATGTTTTTTAGTAGGAATAACAGAACCAAAAACGTCCTATTTTTCCAGATTCTTGGCAAACTGGAATAGGAAAACAGAAACAGTATTGCCATTAAAACTGAAGTTACATAAGAGATATTGAGATCATCAAAAGCACTGAGCTTCATTTACCTATGAATAATTAAGAATCAAGTTTAAAAAGTATGTTTTAAAAGATGGCAGATTCCCAGTAGCCTAGAGACTCTGGCACTTGCATTTTTAAAATTATGTTCATCAGCTTTAATATATATATAAGGCAAAGCTTTCAAACTAAGAACTCATTGCTTCTCTTACTCTTCCTTTCCACTGTTCATTAAAAACAAAAATAGATGTGGGACTCTCCCACCCATTTTTATGAACTTTTTTTAACATTTATTGAAGGACTCATGTATATGCTAAGCCTTATTTGGGAGATAGCATTGGTTTTGCATTTTCCATGGTCTTGACATAATTTGCTACTGTAATCCACAAACTATTGTGATTGTACCTTTTGTTTCACCTTAAAGCCAAAAGCAACTCAAGTGAAATGCCAAGCTTCCCTAAGTTATAAATTTAGAATCTCTCCGATGTGCTTGTTTGCAGGGTGCATTAGCCCACCGCCTGGTGTTGATGACCACACTCTCTCCAAGTAGTGTATTGACTCCCAAATGTGCTTCCCATTTGTCATAATTATGTTCATTTTATTCTTATCCCAATAATGACAGCTTTCATGTAAAATGAAGGGAGAAAATAAGATTAATATCTTCTCAGTACACCTTTCACATCACGCACAAGCACACGGGCTTCTGAATCCAACATGTGTCTTCTCGGAATTTGGATATTAGTCTCATTATTATTATTACTCTCCTTTAAAAATGGTCTGAAGATAACCATCTTTATGTCTTTAGAAATGGTCAAGCAATAATGGTGACCCTGAGGTAGGGACAGTAAGGAAAGGGGGCACAGCTTTATCATTGGTGTTGTCAATGAGGGGAAAATAATGACAATGGAAAATCAGGCCAGTCATCTGGTAAAGTAAAGCCCAATGTGTTACTTTTATACACGTATGTATTTAGGCCTGAGAAACGGGATTTTTAAGTTTGATCATTGGAGAATATATTGGAGGTATGTATTCAACTTTGAAAAAGTGAAAGTGTTAGCCACTCAGTTGTGTCCAACTCTTTGTGACCCCATGGACTATAGCCCACCAGTCTCCTCAGTCCATGGTATTTTCCAGGCAAGAATATTGAAGGCAGTCCCTTCTCTAGGGGATCTTCCTGACCCAGGGATTGAACCCAGGGATCTCTTGCATCTCCTGCTTTGGCAGGTGGATTCTTTACCACTAGCACCACATGGGAAGCCCTACAAAAATTTTTAAAAAGAAAAGAAATGAGTGGGTAGATGGCAGTTGGTTATGCACCTCCCCTCTCAGGAAACCTAAAATGATAAATTTTCCCTGCAGTTCTTAACCTGGAGCTATAAAGGCACTTTTGCATGTCCTGTCGACTTAATGCCATTTTGCCTTCTTGCTATTGTGCACGCAATGGTTAAATTAAAAAAAAAAAAAATTTTTTTTGAGCAGCTGCTGTAAGAAGGGTGGAAAGGATGAGAGGATGTTTACTGATGTTGCTCAAGGAATGTCATGGTGTTTATAGTTAACAGTCCACAAAGGATGCCTTTCCAACTGGAACTTGCTCAGGAGGGATCCTTTCTGGGGAAGGTTGTGGAACAAATCTCTTAATCTGGTCCAGAATAGCACAGAACGCTCAGGTTAGACACAGGGCTGCTGAGCATCTTCTTTCCTGATAGAAATAAGATGACAAAGATTGCTACTTAAAATTAACTTGAGTCCACTATGTTCTCCATCATGTGCGAACTGCAAATAGCAACACAGAATATGACCAATCAAAACACATGGAACACAGTTAAGAATGGTGTGGCAGGAACACCAGAGGCACCAGAAAACTGAGGAACTAACTACAAGTCCATAAAAGCGCTCTTTCCAGTTCTTAGAAAGGAATACTAAAAATGGATATAAAAAGCCTGATGTATTACTTTTATCAATATATATATTTACAGTTAACTTACATTATAGTGAAGAGAATTCTCATTCCGGAGTATGGTTGGACATGCCAACACTTTCTCCAACTGTGTTTCTAATGCCCTGCATTTTGAACAGGGTTTCCATAGCACAATTGATATTTTGGACCAGAAAATTCTTTTTTTGTGGATGGAATGCCCTGTGCATTGTAGGATGTTTATCAACATCTTAGGCCTCTAACCACTTATGTCAGCACTTACCCCATGGGGGTGACAATAAAAATACCTCCAGAATTGCCAAGTGTCCTGGGAAGGGAGGGATGCAGAGACTAGAGTGCTCCCTTTGAGAACAGCTGACCTAGAAGGATAGATAAGACATATCTTATGCTAAAGTCAAGATTCTGGCTGACAGATTTGAAAATTGTCATAGCAGAATTATGGATGGAAGCTTGGCAACATTTATTTCTGATTACACATGTCTCATGTTAAAGGCAAGGACTGATTTCAGCTAGATAAAGCATTTGTGCAAAATAAGTTCTTTTTGCCTTCATGGAAAGACTAACCTACAAAATGCAAGGAGCTAAGGAACCAACTCAAGGATTTCCAGATGTCTTTAGAGCTTGGCTGAAAGTAAACATTCCATCATTTATTTTAGGAAATGATGAATTTGGTTGTTTTTTGTTGTTTTTTTTTTTGCCTTCCCCTTTGCTGCCAGTTCAGTACAAAGCCAATCGAAATAAACTATTTTCAACTGCTTACTTACTGAAGGAGAGGGCTTCCCTAGTGGCTCAAGGGTAAAGAATCTGCCTGCCAATGCAAGAGATGCAGGAGACACAGATTCAATCGCTGTGTCAGGAAGATCCCCTGGAGTAGGAAATGGCAACCCACTCCAGTATTCTTGCCTGGAAAATTCCATGGACAGAGGAGTCTGGTGGGCTACAGTACATGAGGTTGCAAAGATTCAGATGCAACTGAGCATGTATGTGCTTAAGGAATACTTCTAAAACTCATTCACCCGCCATTTGGATATCTTTAGTTATTTATCCATGGCCATGTATGATGTCATTATTCCCAATAAGGAATAAAACAACTTTAAAATATATATCTCCAAAGACACCAGCCATTTCAGGAAGAGAGTTTATTAAATTAGCAGTTGACACACCAGCACCTTGGAGGGTGGAATGTCATGTGATACCATCTCTACCCTCTAATGCTCACTGCTTTTCAGCTCATCTGGCTAACCAGGTATGTAGGTATTTACTCAAATTATTTAAAACTCTTGATTTCTGAACACTGAGAAGATGGTTCCAAACAGGTGGTCACTTTATTAGTGATTTGGGCAGAATTGCTAATTAACAAAGATTCATTTTGACCCTCAATCTTTTTTTTTTTTTCTGTTTGTGAAGGAGTAATAGAAAAGCTGTTTTATAAGTACCTTTTGTGGGCTAGGTGAGAATTTGACTGACAGAGTACACAGACTTTATGCACTTAGAATTCCTTGAGATTATTGTGGTCTTAAAGCAAAATATGCATAATTTACACAATTTCAGAGGAAAGGCATTTATATTCACTTAGGGACAAGTAAGGAAGGGATGAGCAAAGGTGAATGTCTTGGGGAACACAAGGAATGATACGATTGGAGCATTAGAGAGAGGGTATGTGTCTTTGTGTGTGTGTATTTGAGCTCTACACTTGCTAAGTATTTTGTTCATTGCATCTACCAATAACTTCAGAGACGGATCAAGAATGAATTTGTCTCTGTAATATTTTTTCCACAACACTGGTGAGTTGTCAGGCAAGATACAAATTTGTAGGCTTACATTCTGGTCCACCCATTATTCACTCAGCATAGGATTATTCTGGTACCATCAATAGTAAATTTAGTATCAAATTAGATAGTGTTAGACTGTCTTCTGGACCTGTAAGCTGTATTTTTGTAGTACATACATTTTTATCTAGACTTTGAACTACAAACCAAAATTAAAGGCTTGTGTTTTGTTTGTTTGGTTGGTTGGTTTTTTTTTCTTTATTTTTTTTGCCGTACAGCCTAAATTTCTCCATATTTTCCTCATGTTTAAAAATCATAGCATTTTTAAAAATGAGTGTTAGGTGCATAAGATTATTTCATTTGCAGAAATATTATAGATTATTAAGTATCATTCACTCAAATAATTTTAACAAAACTGGTTAGCTTATTAATAAAAATGTTAATAATATAAACAGGTAGGGGTGATTCAATTTTAATATCCCATAGTGTAAGATTACCAACTGAGAAAATAATTATTCCCCTAAAAAATGGTTTGTGTTCATGTTGCATATTTCTGTTGTTCTCCAATGTCCTCAATATCGGTCACTGCCAGAGGCAAATGTTAGACAAGACAGACAAATGGTCTGATCTAGAATGGCAAATTCTATGTTTCCTTAATACAGTCTCCTGGAATGACAGCAGTTATGTATTTTTAAGTCGGCTCTTCCATTATGACGATAAATGGTTATTTAAATACAGTCAGGTTCAAATTACACTAGCGGAAAATGCAGCAGGGAGAAGTATCAAAGACAAAGAACTTTTAAATAAATCTCATCTCTCCTCCCGCCATATGAGGTAATTTCCATGCCAGATGGCAGATGTTTATGCTGGTACTTAAAAGAAGTAAAAATTAAATAGATCTCAAAACTTAATTGTTTTAGTTAAAAAATTGATCTCCAAGAAAGAGGAGGTTAGTGGAGATTTTATTTAGAATAATCTCGAAAACTCAGTATCTTAATGGAGAATTTTAATTTGGAAAAAATTTAATCAACTCTTAAGTCAGTCATTCATTCTTTTGGGAGTTATTATTGAATTTTGATAGTATTTTTCAAGCAGTTTTTAAAAATGCTATTTTTTTCTAGAAGGGATTTTTTTTCTAAAATCTTCAAACAACTATATTTTAATGCACAATGATTTAATCAGCTCTTTAAAATTGTACAATAGATGAGGTATTTAGACACTATTAATCATGATTTATATCAGTATAAGTGAGAAAAGTTATCTATCCAAGACTGATTTTTTTATAAGGAACAACTCAACACAGAAAACAAAGAATCTTCCCAGAACAACTGTTACATGGGCAACTGTTGTTTCCCCAGACAAAAGCAATCTATCAGTGAGAAAACTCTTCTTCCCTTGAAAACTTCGTATGATAGCGGAAAATGTTATTAATATAAGATTTAAATTTATTGCTCAAAAAAAAGCAAACTTGATCTGGTTTTTATATGGATACTTTTCTGTAAATACATTAACACTGATCAAAAATAAATCTTGCTTTCTTGATTTAAAGTGCAGGAAAAAGTTTTTAGCAAACATTTCTGGAAATCTCAGTTGAAGGACCACTATAAGCCCAAATAACTCTAGCAATCTTTTGAACCTTTTGTATTTGGAAAACTTTTCCAAACATTTCTTTTTGTACTATAGTATAGAAAAATGGCCAATTATGGGAAAATAACATTTAGATTAGTAAATTATAGTGAAACATTTTATACATTTATAAGAACTAGAAAATCCATAATATTATTGAACTTTTGAATTCTGAACAATCAATTCAAGAAACCTCAACGGAGCCCCAAAGATGAGTTCTCTGTTTTGCTATGTATAGAAATAAGATTTCCATGTAAGCAAAAACAAGAAACAATCTCTATCCTCAACTCGTTTATAGTTTTTTAATTTTGATGTGTGTGTGTGTGTGTGTGTGTGTGTTGTGTGTGTGTGTGTGAAGATCTGGAGGCTTTTAGGGGGGAAAAATAGTTTAATTATCCAAGGCCAAGTTTCAGCTTCGTTTTTCGTTTACAAAGTTTAAAATACATCCCTATTTATTTGAGGCAGAGTTACAAATTGCATAACCAACAAAGAGCAGCTCACTCTGATCATCTGTGAGACTCTGGCCTCTGAGTGCACAGTGCCTCTCTACAAGGAAGACTTAAGCTTTGACAAGGTTTGCCCCTAATTTACTTGTGAGCGGGCATCCTTAACACATCCTTGAATATCTCCACTCTGTGCATTCTCAGTTTCTGGGTTGTGTCTGACATTTTATGACCCCATGAACTGTAGCCCCCCAGGCTCCTCTGTCCATGGGATTTTCCAGGCAAGAATACTGGAGTGGGTTGCCATTGCCTCCTCCAGGGGATCTTCGTGACCCAGGGGTCAAACCCTGTCTCTTGCTGAGTCACCTGGGAAGCGCTCTCTTCTCTTCAACAGGCCACAAATGCTCTCACAAGTCAAGCCTAGCTGCTTTCTTAGATTATCACAGTCTTACTGGAGGACAGTGAGTGGGTCCATGGGATTCTAGGACGGCATCTTCGAAAAAGAACTGCGGTCCGTGGGGTCGCAAAGACTCGGACACGACTGAGCGACCGAACTGAACTGAAGTGAAGAGTGCTAGGGTAGCTACAGTAACAAAGCAACCTCAAAATACAATCAGTCAAATAAAATAGAGCTCCAGCTTTCTCACATTTAACAGTGCAGAGATGCGTTAGAGGCTCAGAATACATCATAGCTTTCCCGGTCAAGATTCTCTCCCCTTCCTTTTCTACAATCTCCTAAATGTTGCTCACTGTGCATGGGTGAAGCTGATTCACCACCACCCCTGGAAAGGTGAGAGAAGTAAAAGGCAGTTTCATTGTTTTTTAAAAGAAAATGTCCTAGACATTGAACATATTATCTTAGCAAGACTGAGAAATGTACTCCCTAGCTAGACAGGCATGCTGCTGCTACTGCTAAGTCACTTCAGTCGTGTCCGACTCTGTGCGACCCCATAGACGGCAGCCCACCAGGCTCCCCCGTCCCTGGGATTCTCCAGGCAAGAACACTGGAGTGGGCTGCCATTTCCTTCTCCAATGCATGAACGTGAAAAGTGACAGCCATGCACCCTACTAAAAATGGTGGCAGTGGGCAATGGGGGAGGGGGGAGTAATGTGAGGAGTGATGGGGGATTCTGTTCTTACAAAGAAAAGGGAGTGAATAGACACTGAGTGGGGCAATTAGCGATCTGTACCTTAAGCATTCAATACATGGTTTATAAAATGACGCTTCTGATTAATCTATCTTCCAACAAATATTTCCTGAGTGCCTGTTTTGAATACAGCACTTATTAAATCCACAGAGAATTTTAACTATACACAAATTTTGACCCAGAAGAAACTTTTGATATTTTAGAGACATAAGCTTTATACACCAATAATAATACTGTCAATAGTGTTGCTAATAACATTATATCATAGGCACTCAATCAATGGTGCAGAAAATGTGTGATATTAGTATTCAGTATTCTTTTTCCTGATAGGAAGACTAAAGGAGAGGCAGCAGCCAACTCATGGATGTCCATTCTTCCTTTGCACTTTTCACCTAATAATAACAAAGACACAAACTTCCCTGGTTGTCCAGTGGTTAAGAATTCGCCTTGCAATGCAGAGGACACAGGTTAGATCTCTGGTTGGGGAAGATTCCACATGCCACAGGACAGCTAAGCCCGTTTGCCGTAACTACTGAAGCCCACACGCCCTCGAGTCTGTGCTCCACAACAAGAGAAACCACCAAAATGAGAAGCTGGTGCATCACAACCAGAGAAAGCCCACCCGCAGCAATGAGACCCAGCACAACTGAAAATAAATAAATTAACTAATTACAGCAAATAATAAGAACCCAATACAAATAAGGCCATTCCAGTTCTTCAAATCATAAAATTATATTTAAAAAATTATATATATGAATTACACATATATGAAATTCTGTATCTACATATGTATGTGGAGCAGGAGAATGTTATTGGTATTAATTTTGGCATATATATTACTCCCATACTCACCTTTTAGTTAAGCAGCATCCGTTCTTATTGTTAGTGAGGTTGAATCAATCAACTGCATTCTCTAATGATGGAAGCAGATGGAAATAGAATGAGCTTCTGAATCTTCCTCAAGGGCATTGTAGAGAACGCTGCACCCTTAACTGAAAATTGCTCAATTTCGCAATAGAGTTGGCCAATGTAGACATAGTCTTATATTTTCACTAATTTTGAATTAATACTCGAGAAACCAGCAGCTGACAATGAGCCTGAACAGTTGGTTTAACACCTGAGGCCTCTTTTAAAGATGATTCTCATCACAGTCAAACAACAGGAAGATATATTAGAGGGGAAATGAGTGCGTTTTCTCTAAGACCACTTAAGTAGGAGTTTCTCTTGAACTAATTAAGATTCAATTCTATTTCAGCAACTAATGTCTGAAGCAGACATTCTGTTTGGGAATTATTAATAAACGAAAGCAGAAGGTTCCAGAGCACTTGGAATGGTAGTTTTTTTGCCTGGTGGATGCTCAATAAAAATGCTGTTGAAAACAATTAAGTAGAGTATAAGATTTTAAGCATAATATCAAACATTCAAGGTGAATGATCATGGTATAAAAATTGTTAGTAAGGTCTAAGAACTTTTTAAGGTGGAATAAGGGACACTCTTGACTATATATATATATATATATATATATATATATATATAAAATCCCTTATCCCCTCAACATTAAGATTTCAGCTCTTAAAATTCTTAAAATTTCCCCCCAGGTATTTGAGAGGAACAAAAGACTGCAATATGACTGTTATTATTTTTTTCAGAGTAGATTGGGTATAGTACGAATTATAGCTCCATTCCGAAGGGAAAAAAATGTTTAAATATACATATTAAACTTACATTTTGGATGTGATGGTTCATGCAACCCAATTCAAAAAGATGTGCTGGTCTAAACCAGAAAAATGCTAATGTAGCATGGAGGGAGATATTTTTGCCTGGCAACCTCAATAAGCGCTCCAAAGTTGTCTGAATTATGCTCTGCATTTTCATATAATAAATTGCTACACATGTAAGCAGTAGGCTGGGAAGCACTGTCTTGCCTTTCATGTAAAGCCTCTTTCACAAAGTCTTGAAGGTGGACATTGCATTTTCCTTTTAGTGATCATCACACTCCATGAGGTTAGTGAGTAACAAAAGCCCTTCCTTAGATTTGTATTTTATATCATGTGACAACCCACATTTTTTTTTTTTTCCAAATAAAAGAGCCCTCTCTGTGGTGTTTCCTGTCATTTTATTTTCACAGCAGAAATAGTCATTCACCAAGGCCATCTGCCACCCACTATGAAGTCTTAGGGTCAAACTGCCTTTTACAAGTTGCATGGAACAGGGGTTACTGGGGGCACAGGGAAGGGAGAAGTGATAGCCGTGCTACAAAATTGTGGGAAATGTGAAATCTTCAGGGAAAAATGGGGGAAACATCAAAATGTTCAATAGTCAAGATTTCAAGGTGGGCAGGTTTTTAGTGCCTGATACAAAAGAGAAGGTATATTAAGAGAAAGAAAAATAGTTAATTATTTAATTCCACTTTTGACATTGTTACCAGTTTCTAGCCAGAGGAAATGCATGTCTAATTGGGATCCTTGCAGTTTGAGGCAGTGGTTCATTCTGTCTCACGCTAATATAAACAATATCCTGTGTTTAACTCTCCTAGAAGACTCATTCTTCTTATGTTCAATTGGCTCATATCTAATGATCTCAAAATAGCAATCTTTTCTTCTTCAGTGTGGTGTCAAAACCAATCTTAAATCAAAGTTTAGGGGGAAAAAATCAAGGTTTATGAATTTAAGACTTGATGACAAAAGTAAGCAGTGTTAGTCAAGTTTCAATAGTGACATTCTCAAAAGTGTCTAAGTCCAATTATAAGTCAAATCATTATGCTATATATTTCACCTTATACAGTGCTGTATGTCAATTATATCTCAATAGAACTGGAAAAAAGATTTAAGTTTAATTATTTACAGCAGAGAAGCCTTTCCTCTTGGGCTTCCCTGTGGCTCAGCTGGTAAAGAATCTGCCTGTTATGCAGGAGACCCAGGTTCGATCCCTGGGTTGGGCAGATCCCCTGGAGAAGGGAAAGGCTACCCACTCCTGTATTCTGGCCTGGAGAATTCCATGGACTATACAGTTTATGGGGTCGCAAACAGTCGGACCTAACTAAGCTACTTTCCCTTTCATATACAGCAGAATCCTTCATTTTTCTTCATACTCATTATGCTTAATCTAGACAGCTATTTACAGATATCAGGGTTCTGTGAGAGGAGTAGTGGGGCAAAGATCATGCGCCATTCATATGTCTATTTTTTCTTTTTCCAGAGCACAAAATTTGACAGCTTCCTTTGAGGTTCAGTGTGGCCCTGTTGACTTCTGGCCAACACTTGTGAGCAGAAATCAGAAATGTTACATGTCTTTAAAAAATGTAATAACTGAAGCAATCAGTGTATTATGCAAATTAATCATTCTTTTTTTCTTTTTCTTTTAAATTTTATTGAATTATAGTTATGTTAGTTTCAGGTGTACAGAAAAGTGATTCAGTTATGTATATACATACACGTGCTCAGTAGCTCAGTTATGTTTGACCCCCTGTGACCCCATGGACTGTAGCCCTTCAAGCTCCTCTGTACATGGAGTTTTTCTCAGGCAAGAAAACTGGAGTTGGTTGCCATTTCCTCCTCCAGGAGAACTGCCTGATCAAGGCATCAAACCCGCATCTCCTGTGTCTTCTGCTTTGGCAGACATATTCTCTTTACCACTGTCCCTTTTGTAAAGCCCATATATACATTATACATACACACATACATATATACATACATACACACACACACATATATATATATATAACTTTTCTCAGATTCTTTTTCATTATAGGTTATTACAAGATATTGAATATGGTTTCTTATGCTATACAGTAAGTCCTTTATGTTTCTCTATTTTATATATAGTGTATATCTGTCAATCCCATGTACTCAGATGTGTGTGCTCAGATGCTTAGTCGTGTCCAGCTCTTTTTGACTCCATGGAACCCACCAGGCTCCTCTTTCCATGGAATTTTCCAGGCAGGAATACTGGCGTGGGTTGCCATTCCCTCCTCCAGGAGATCTTCCCGACCCAGGGACTGAACCCACGTCTCCTGCACTGGCACGTGGATTTTACCACTAGTGCCATCTGAGAAGCCCATACTCCTAACTTATCGTTCATAAGCATAGACGCAATTCAGTTTTCAAATATACACAAATATTTCCATTAAAATGAATTTTCACCCTTACAGCCAGAGAGACCTAAATAGTTAAAAAACTGAGAACACATACAAACCAAAGGGTATGAAAAAGAAAAGTGGAAAGAACTCAGGTTGAAGGGGTAAGAGATGTAAAATTTGGGGTAACCAAGCCTACCTATCACACTTTACGGACTAAGAGCTCTATCCAATTCACGTAAATGTTAATCAGTTATATTTAGATCTTAAAATATAAGATGGGCATAGAGTTGAATCTGGTTTATCATTCTTTCCTGTCAATTGCATTTTCTTCAGAATAAAATGAATAGAGAAACAGCTTCATCTCTTGACTTTGCTTTTCATAGTTTTTGAGTTCAAAGCATCCCACTTTAAAAAACAAAACAATCTCCTAGTGGTCAGTGGAGCTTTTATTCCTTGTCCAAGCACACATCATGTCACCACACTTCACTTTGCTGTTATTGAAATTCAAGTCCAATAAGGAAGGCTCCTGGCTTCCCTAGTGGCTCAGTTGGTGAAGAATCTGCCTGCAATGCAGGAGACCTGGGTTCAATAGGGCCCTGAGTTGGGAAGATCCCCTGGAGAAGGGAATGGCAACCCACTCCAGCATTCTTGCCTGGGGAATTCCATGGACAGAGGAGTCTGGTGGGTTACTGTCCATGGGGTCACAAAGAATTGGACATGACTGAGGGAATAACACTTTCACTTTCACCAAGGAAGGCTTCTAGTTTCATGGTTAGGGTACATCTGGAGGCCAGGTTGGTCACACAGACAATTCTCTGATAAGAGGCAATGATGATACATGAGTATAGTATTTCTTATTTGCTTTTTCCAGGTCTGTGGAACACACAGCACTGCTGTATCAGGTAAACACGTGCATGGGAGAAAATGAGGCACGAACTCAGAGAAGGAAGTCAAATGGAAATCAAACGGACTTTCTCTTTGAGAATTCTTGTCTTCATTTTTAAGGTTATCCAATCGTTTCTTTAATTACATCACATATATTGGATTTCCCTGATGACTCAGATGGTAAACAATCTGCCTGCAATGCAGGAGACCCAGGTTTGATCCCTGGGTTGGGAAGATCCCCTGGAGAAAGAAATGGCAACCCACTCCAGTACTCCTCTCTGGAGAATTCCATGCAGCCTGGTGAATGCTTATTTCATCACTGACTATGGGACCGTGAGCAAGTTCAGTTCAGTTCAGTTCAGTCGCTCAGTCGTGTCTGACTCTTTGCGACCCCATGAATCACAGCACGCCAGGCCTCCCTGTCCATCACCAACTCCCGGAGTTCACTCAGACTCACGTCCATCGAGTCAGTGATGCCATCCCGCCATCTCATCCTCTGTCGTCCCCTTCTCCTCCTACCCCCAATCCCTCCCAGCATCAGACTCTTTTCCAATGAGTCAACTCTTCACATGAGGTGGCCAAAGTACTGGAGTTTCAGCTTTAGCATCATTCCTTCCAAAGAAATCCCAGGGCTGATCTCCTTCAGAATGGACTGGTTGGATCTCCTTGCAGTCCAAGGGACTCTCAAGAGTCTTCTCCAATACCACAGTTCAAAAGTATCAATTCTTACTTAACTATTATAAGCTTCATCTATAAAGTGGGTATAAGCGTGGGAGCAGGCACATGTGTGCTCAGTCATGTCCAGCTTTTTGCAACCCCATGGACTATAGCCCGCCAGCCTCCTCTGTCCATGGGATTTCCCTGGCAAGAATAGTGGAGTGGATTGCCATTCCCTTCTCCAGGAGATCTTCCCAACCCAGGGATCAAAACCAGGTCTCTTGCATTGCAGGCAGGTTCTTTACCATCTGAGCCAGCAGGGAAGCCCCCCAAAATGCAGGCTAATCATTGAAATAACTCATATACTCTTAGTTTCAGTTGCCCCTAAAGCAAATTTCACTCCCCTCTGTTATTTTATCACTTTTATTTTATTTCACTATTACTTAATTATTCAACATCCCACCCATTTATCCTACATCATCTTCTTCTGAATATTCTCTCAAATCTCTTCCACTGTGCAGGTAGGTAAAAGAATCACCAATCTCCATATGATTTAAGAGACACCCCAGAAAGCTTCTCGTTTTACACTATATCCATTATCAGCCTGAGATAGATCCTAAAAGTTACCTTTTCCAAGTGGTTTATTAAAAGACTGCATCATCAGACCTATTCAAACACAAAAGCCTCACATGTGTGCATTCATTTAATTACCCACTCAAGAAAGACATATTTTTTAAAAATCCATTGCAATTTAATCTGAAAGTGGATATGAGATTACTTACCAACGATGGAGGTTAGAGAATGGTGACTAGAAGTGATTAAACTGAAGGTGATTCACAACAAAAAGCACAGCACCCAGAACATGAAGCATTGCTCCAAAAAAGCTGACCTGAAGTACACCCCATCATGGGAAGCACAAGGCAGTCTCAAGCAGTGTGGAACTGGCACACTCAGGAAGAGAGTGCCCAGCAGTAATAGAGACCATTCAAAGTGGGGAGAGAGCTCTTAAAAGGAAGGTAGAGTATATGAGACAAAATGTTTAGCAACTTCCCTTTGACTCTAGATCCGTCTGTGTTCAGGATAGCTCTCTCACCTTGCCCTCCGTGAACTCTGATCCTCCAGCCAACCATATGGCTCCTAGTGAAAGTGAAAGTTGCTCAGTCGTGTCCAGCTCTTTGCGACCCCATGGACTATACAGTCCATGGAATTCTCCAGGCCAGAATACTGGAGTGGGTAGCCTTTCCCTTCTCTAGGGGATTCCCAACCCAAGGATTGAACCCAGGTCTCCTGCATGGCTCCTACAGTTCTCTCAATTTCTGATTTCTTCAGCATAAAATTACTATGCCGGGCTTTTTACTCAACATTTTATCAAGGAGAAATGGGTTCAATCCCTGGGTCAGGAAGATTCCCTGAAGGAAATGGCAACCCACTTCAGTAATTTTACCTGTGAAATCCCATAGAGAGAGGAGCCTGGCAAGCCACAGTCCATGAGGTCACAGTGAGACCTGACTGAGCAACTGACACTTAACGCTCATTGAATAAAACTAGCTCAAGTGGACATTTACTCTTTCATCCAAACCATTGTAAGGGGACACTGTAAGAAACCAAGGCTGTAAGAAATCAGGCAACCCAGATGTATTAACATGTCATCCTACTAACAACTAATCTTTATTGAGAACCCCTCTATACCAGGCACTATGTTAAATTCTTTACATGGACTATCTCCTTAATCCTGACATCAATCTTACACACAAAACGTCTTCCGTTACTATCTTCATCCACTGAGGAAACTGAGGTCTAGAGAGATTTAGTAACATGTCCAGTTACTTTGGGTCTTCCCTGGTGGCTCAGATGGTGAAGAATCTGCCTGCAAGGCAGGAAACCCAGGTTTAATACCAGGCTTGGGAAGATCCCCTGGAGAAGGAAACGGCTACCTACGTCAATATTCTTGCTTGGGAAATCCCCTGGACAGAGGAGCCTGGCGGGCTACAGTCCATGGGGTCACAAAGAATCGGACGTGACTAACATACTTAGCCTTTGGTTTCTACAACACAAGTGGTTAAAAGCTGTAGCATTCAGATTCATAAAACATGCCTCTTCCAAAGCCCCATGTGAATAATTAGTCCTGTTTTAGATTGTTTAAGCAAAGCCCCCCTGTAGAATTTCCCCGTAGGAAAGACATGACCCAAGGCCACATTCAAAGTAAACTTTCCCTTTGGCTTTATGTATATCATCAACATCCCGAGGGCTAAAGATGTAGTTGAGAAGCTGAGTTCCAGAATCTTTTGAGATATTCTAGCAAAAACCTGCGCCCCATTCTAAGTCAGATAAGATTCTGCACCTTAACTCCATAGCTCTTGGCATTCTCTTCCCACTTTTTCTCCACCACTTCTCCACCATTCCTTAGGAAAATCCAAAAATAAAACTTGGTTCTATATTCCAAGGTTAAATAAATCTTAACTAATAAAAATCAGACAGAAAGGTTTTAATTCCACTTCCTTCCTCCTGTATCACATTGTGCCAAATTAGAGGGGCAGGCAATCCCAACACCCCCAAATCATGGGATCAGCAGAAAGTTTCTTAGATGATGGTGTTATCTTCACACATCTTGAGATTTAAAATTTGTAGGAGGTTGGGAATCCTCAAGAGTTTACTATCCTTTATTTGATTAGGAAGTGAGTAGAAAAGACAAATAGGAACTGATTAATTTGTGAAAAATTGTCTTGAAATTTTGGGCTTCCCAGGTGGCCCAGTGGTAAAGAATCTACCTGTCAATGCAGGAGACATGGAGATGCAGGTTCGATCCCTGGGTAGGGAAGATCCCCTAGAGAAAACAGCAACCCACTCCAGTAGTTTTGCCTGGAAAATCCCATGGACAGAGGGGCCTCACTGGCTACAGTCCATGGGGTCACAGAGTTGGAACAACTGAGTGACTGAGCATCCATGCACGTCATGAAGTTTTAATAGACACATAGTTTTAACCATTTTATAATTTATAATAATGGGTAGGCCAGAGTTGTTACAAAAACTTAGTCATGCTCTGGGTATACAATACTGTCCCAAATGGCTTTGGAACCACTTAGATTTCTGTTTGAATTCCAGCTTTCTTCTTCTCTCTGGGCCAGCAGGATATGTCATGTAGCTCCCTTCAACAAGCCGCTGCTTACCACTGAACATGGAGACTTCAAGATGTACTTAACCTTGATGGAGGGAGACCTTGTATCTAATAAAGAGGAATCAAAATTCCAAATTACTGCAAAGCACTGCAGCAGGCAAGCTGCAATTCCAGTCATATGAAACCTCTGTTTACAGTAAAATGATGATATGATTCATGATGACTCTAATAGAAGGACTCAACTGCCTACCTAGTCATATTCCATATATTTATAATTTCATTTTCATACCAGCTTATTACACATATTAAAGCAATACTTTTCCTTGTACAGCCAAGATTCATTGATAAAACAATGAAGTGAACTAACACCCTTCCTAAATAAAGTTTCACCAATAGCACCGTATGTTAATGGACCTATTTCATTGTTAATGTGACTGACTGCTTATTGATTCTTGCAGGAATCTAGCAAGGGCTTCAGAGTACAATTTAGTTTGGAGAGCTCTGGGTCCAACATCTATGCTCAATTACAACTTTCAGAAGGAGAGATCAATAAAATTTAAATTGCTTATGGTAATCACAACTTCAAATCATTGCGATCAGCATAAGCAATCTGCTGACCCCAGCCAAGCTCCTAAATTGAAACTTGTAATGAGTGGTCATTTAGTTTGGGTCCATTCATATTATTTTGGAGGCAGGTGATGAACAATTAAAGATCAGCCAGCACCTTCTCTGCACAACATCCCCATCTTTATTCCCAAAGTATTAATATGCAGTAACCCTTGGGTTCATGCTTTTGCACTTCTTTAATGGGTATTCTGTATGAATAAGCAATTATATTTTCTATTAAACAATTTCAGTGTAATTGAATTAGCAGTTATAATATTGCTAGGGCAAGCAAAAGCTTTCCTAGGGAAAAATTAAGTGATATTGGGTAGTGCAAATTAATTTATAGAACTGAAAAATGTAACCAATTAAATAGAATTGCCTTTGCTCCCCCCACCCCACCAAAATACAATTAAGCAGCACATTGTTTCAAAGACTATGTTTCAGAGCAATTTGTTTTCAATCATAATAGCTGTTTTTCATTCATTATGAAAAGCTGTCTATTATAATGAAAATTTCATAGGCAGTTTTCCTTGACAAAGCAGGTTGCAAGTTTAAACAAAGATAGCCTGCAGATTACTTCCTTGATAAGGAGTCACCTTAGAATTACATTTTAATAAATCATTGAAAATAAATCTTCTGCATTACAGCATGAAGGTTTAGAAAAAGAAAAAGCAAATAGAGAGAAACTAATCAATGGAAATCTCCAGCTGCCAATATAATAACAGATGGACCAATGCTAATATATAAAGTGTATTACACTCACACACACAGCCAAAAAGAAAAATGTAAGATAAATACCACGGAAGTCAACTGTCACAAATGAGACTTGAGTAATAATCCCATCTTTACCATTCATCATTCCTACTGGGCCTCCTCCAAGCACTTTGCTGAATTATAAACTAGGGTATTTAGGCCACATATTTTGCAATCGAATAAGATGGCCATCTTTAGATTACTACTGAGATTTAAAGCATCCTACCAAGCTTTTCCAAACAAAATAAAATATAAATATATACACATATATGTAATGTATGTGTATATAATACATATAATATATGATATATATTAATATGTATATAGTTAGAAAGGAATTAAAACTGTTGTTGGAGCAACTGTAAATATTTAATAAATGTGCATTAGTAAGAAATTTGTAGCAAAAATATTTAGTAATACCAATGTCATCTCTTTTATGAATGCCTGGATCTGAAAAGACCACAGGTCTGTCCATGTGAATTCCATAAAAAAAGAATGGTTTAGATTCTTTAGAATTGTTTAGATTTTTGGGATAGCACTTAAAAGGCTTTTATGTAGCGAATGACCAGTCAGGTTTCTAACTTGAGTTCACTGAAGGCTGACTGGAAGGGCAGAGTGGACCAGAGCCAGGAAGGTCGGGTAGTGACTCTGAATTAGTCCAGGTTAGGAGGTGAGCATTTAAATTAAGGAAGAAGTGGAGAAGGAAAGGAAGTCATCAGTTTTCAGAAGCTAAATTGACAGACTTTCACTTTTCATTGGCTGTGGAGAAGGAGACGACTCGAGAATAGCTTGAAGGTTTCCATTTTGAAAAAACTGAAAGTCTGGTATCACTACTTATGAATTAGAGATGTAGATCAAGGTGTATGCAGAGGAGGTGACTAAGTTCATGTGTTAATTATGAGTATTTCCAAAAGACTCAATTAGATTAATGTTATTCCTGGACTCTCTGCCTCTGCTAAGACAATAGTGATTGAAAAAGGCATTTATTACAGAAATAACTACTGATGTTCTTAGGTAAGTTAATCATCAAATAATCTCATCTACCTTTTAAATCAGTGTGAGTTAGGTTCATTGTCTGTGAGGCTGTGGCTTCAGCCCTTAGAATTTTTTTGCAACCTAATAATATAGCTAATCTTTGGATTGGTACTAAGGTTTAAAGGTATACTAACAATTTTCTCAAAATAGAGGGTGAATATATATTTTATTCAGCCTCTAAGATTTAATGATACACACAGTGAATAATGCTTGGAACCTGTAGGAAACTTCATCTAACATTCAGAAAATAGTTGACAAAATTTTATATTCACCTAAAGGAAGTGGATATCAAAATTCTGCAGTTGGGAACAATAGTGAAGCTAAGTGTTTCTAGGTTTCTAAAGTTGAAGAAACTATTAACTAGAAGGTTTAACAATTTTTTTTTAATTTTAAAAATAGGGAGACATCCTGGAGCCTGGCACAATATCTGGTACAGAATAGAACGTCAATAAATGTGAAATATATATATTTATATTTGAAATGTAACATGAACAGCTGCCCATACATTTTAACTTGCCTGAATATTAGAAGCAGTCATTTATGTATTTTCAGTTCAGTTCAGTTCAGTCGCTCAGTCGTGTCCAACTCTTTGCGACCCCATGAATCGCAGCACGCCAGGCCTCCCTGTCCCTCACCAACTCCCGGAGTTCACTCAGACTCACACCATCGAGTTGGTTATGCCATCCAGCCATCTCATCCTCTGTCGTCCCCTTCTCCTCCTGCCCCCTATCCCTCCCAGCATCAGAGTCTTCTCCAATGAGTCAACTCTTCGCATGAGGTGGCCAAAGTACTGGAGTTTCAGCTTCAGCATCGCCGCCCGTGCTCTATTTATGTATTTTAGTATCAAACAAATAAAAACATTTAATAACTCAGTATAACTCTAAACACTCACACTATACTTATTTACTCATCACCTATTCTGTTTTAATAACTTACTCCTAAAAATTTTTATGGTTATACAATATTAACAATATAGTTCATATTTGAATTTTTTGGAAATAGACAATTGCAAAATATATAAACTTCTTGGATAAGAAAAGTTTTCCATGAGTTTCATGATCATTAGAAACTTAACTTTCTTATACCTGTTTCTGGAATTTTTAAGATCTGATGAGACATGACAATAGACGATGAAGTGTTTTTCTTCTTACACAGTTATCTCATTTATCCATTTTCTTTAATAGACTATATTATTCACATGATGAGGCTTTTTGATTCTGCTGTTTCTTTTCATTCTGTAGCATCATCTGCTTTATCCTCTGAGAACTCCCCTATGCTATTCAGCATTCCCATAGACACAATCCTTAATGTACTTTAACTTAAAACTTCAGTTCACTTTATCCAATATTAAGTACCTACCATGTGCTGCAACGGGTGAAAAAAAGTTAAATTAAATTCTTTCTTATATCATTTCTTCCTCTTTGGTGATATCAATGACTACCATATGTTCCAGCTATCCTACTTCTGGATATTTATCTGAAGTTAATTTGAAAAGATTATGTGTATCCCTGTGTTCACTGCATTATTCACAATAGCTGAGATATGAAAACAACCTACCTGCCCATTGATGGATTTGGCAAAACTAATACAATATTGTAAAGTTTAAAAATAAAATTAAATTAAAAAAAAAAAGAAGATGAGCTATATATATGCAGTGGAATACTACTCAGTCATAAAAAGATGAATTGTTGCTATTTGCAACAACATGAATGGACTTGAGGGTATTATGTTAAATGAAATGTCAGACAGAGAAAGATAAATACCATATGATGTCTTTCATATGTAGAATATAAAATTAATAATAAATGAACAAAACAAAAGCAAAAGCATAGATACAGAGAATAGAGTAGTGGTTATCAGAGTAGAAGAGGGCTGGGAGAGGTCAAAGCGGGTCAGTTGTATAGTGATTGATAGAAATGAAACTTGGTGGTAAGCACACTGTAGTGTATACAGAAGTCAAAATATACTATACACATAAACACATAATACTACAAACCAATGTTACCTTAAAAAATCAGGAGTGACATTGCTCTGAAAATTCAGTGGACCTTTTACTCTATAGCTTCTAAACTTCCCTTTCCTCATTTATAGAATGGAGATCAAAATAATACCCACTTGGAAAAGAATAAATACATGTATATGTATAACCAAATCACTTTGCTATGTAGCTAAAACTAATACAACATTGTTAATCAATTACACTCCAATATAAAATAAAATAAAGTAGTACCCACATTATAAATTTGTGGAGGGAAAAAAAGGCAATGTTTTCTATAAACACTTTAAAACAGTCCCTGAAACATAGAAGGTATTTAATCAATGTTGACTTCTATTTTCTTTGTATGGATCCATTTTTCAAACCAATATGATAGATTATTATGGACTATGTATGCTTGATACACTTACATCTAATTATTGTCTTTAAAATTCTGTGAACAAATGCCTTCCTGTAGCCAATATCAAAATTTTCATTCCACCATATTTATACCTACTTAGTAATCATTGCAGACCATGGGTTGCTAAAAGTCAGATAGGACTGAACTACTTCACTTTCACTTTTCACTTTCATGCATTGGAGAAGGAAATGACAACCCACTCCAGTGTTCTTGCCTGGAGAATCCCAGGGATGAAGGAGCCTGGTGGGCTGCCATCTATGGGGTCGCACAGAGTCGGACACAACTGAAGCAACTTAGCAGCAGCAGCAGCAGTAATCATTTACTGCAGCCTTGGCCCAGATGATACAAATATTCGTAAGATCTGTATCAAGTATAGAATTTTAGTCCAATAAATACTCTCTTCCTTCATCTTTTCCTAATGTGAGACATCTGACACTAACTTTTCCTGGTTCTCAAATCTCCCTAGTCTTTCCTCCTTGTCTATTTAAATTTACTGACCATTTTTTAATATTAACTACAAATTGTATCAATGAATCAACTTTGCTGCCTTGAATTCTTCTTTACACAACTTTTTTACTCACATGGGGTGTTTTTTTCCAATAGGAAAATTATATCTAAAATGATTTATCCCTGATCTCTTCTTCCTCTACATCTGTACAGGTTATTTTGTGATATCAAAAATCAAGTTTGTGAGACAGCTTAGTAATTGTTGAGAAACAAAGGACTTTAGGGTCAAATAGACCTATCTGATTTCTACCTATGTAACTTATCTGCATGACCTTGGTCAACTTATTTGACATCTTTGTCCTTTTCTCATCTTTACAATGAAAATAACCGTACCTACTTTTGAGGGTTATGATGAGGATAAATTGAGAGAGTGAAGTAGAGAGCTTTGGCAAAGCCCTTGTTATCTCAGTATCATTAGAAAGAGAAGAATTGAAGGGAGATTAAATTATCGCTATTTAAATATTGAATTATTGAATATATTGTTCTTGTACGCTTCCAGAATTTTCTATATACAGGACATGAACTATGGAGTCCCAACTTTAAAAATCTTAGCAATTTAATTTGAATATTAGAAAAAATCGGTTTCTAGATGAAATATTAATGTATGCATGCTCAGTCACTTAATTGTGTCTGACTCTGTGACCCCATGAACTTTGTAGCCTGCCAGGTTCTTCTGTCCATGGGATTTTCCAGGCAAGAATACTGGAGTGGGTTGCCATTTTCTTCTCTAGGGTATCTTCCTGACCCAGGAATCGAAACCCGTGTTTCCTGCATTTGTCTCCTGAAATGACAAGCGGATTCTTTACAACTTGAGCCACCTGGGAAGCCCTACCTTATTTGGAAACAGTGTCATTGCAGATGTTATTTCAGGAGGGTGGGCCCCTCACGCATGTGACAAGTGTTCCTATAAAAGGGAATAATTTGGAGATAAACATGCACACAGTGAGAAAGTCATGTGAAGATGAAGGCAGAGATTGAGCTGATACTTCTGCAAGCCAAAGAACATCAACAAGAGCTGGCAAAGCACCAGAAGAGAGGAGAGGCACCTAACAGATTTTTCTTCATAGGTCTCAGAAGGGATCAAACTTTTTTTCTTATTTTTATTGAAGTATACTCTATTTGCAGGGTAAGTCACTTCAGTCGTGTCAGACTTTTTGTGACCCTAATGGACTGTAGCCCACCAGACTCCTTTGTCCATGGGATTCTCCAGGTAAGAATACTGGCGTGAGTTGCCATGCCTTCTTCCAGAGGATCTTCCCAACCCAGGATAGTATCTGCATCTCTTATGTCTCCTGTATTGGCAGGCAAGTTCTTTATCACTACCACTACCTGGAACTTGATTTTCAGTGTGTTAATTTCTTCAGTACAGCAAAGTGACTCAGTTATACAAATATATATTCATTTCCATATTCTTTTCCATTATGGTTTGTCATAGTTCTTTGTGCTATACAGTGGGTCTTTGCTGTTTATCCATCCTATATGTATCAGTTTGCATCTGCTGATTCCAAACTCCCATTCCTTCCATTGGATTTGTGGCCTTCAGACCTGTGAGACTGTACATTTCTATTGTTTGAGCCATCCATTTTGCTGTCCTTTGTTATTGCAGCTCTGGAAAACTAATATATCATATTGCATAATTAACTAGAAAATGCTTAGCTTCAATTATAATACAAACACATATACATACATATGCACTGATATGTATAAAGAATATATAAACCAGAAAATGTGTTTGATTGGCTGTTTAAAGTAGACTGTTGATTGAAATATTGAGCAATTAAACATAGAATTCAATTACAAACATTAGAGTCTTCAATTGAGAAGAATAAGGAAAGAAAAGCTTCAAAATTATAATGGCTTTTTATATCAGAAATGCCCCTAAATATGTTTCCTCCTCTTTGAAGTCTAAGAGGATGTAGCTATCTCTAAATTGCCTCTCTCAGTTTTTAACAACTCCCTAAATGGGTTTCCTGAGCCCATGAGAAGAGCAGAAGATCTTTCCCTGTCAGCATTCTTGGTTCATATCACACTGGCTAGTTGCCTCTGTGGAATTCTGATTTTCTTATGAGACTGCTTTTCCCATTTGCCTTGCATTTCTTTTTGTGTCCCTTTCTGTGAACCCTGTGAGGGTAAGATTTAGAACAGTTTTACAAAATTTAAGAAATACCTAGTTGACCAGTGCCTACAAATCAGCAAACCATGTACCCTTTTTTCCTGCAGAAAAACCATGATTGATCATTTAGGCACATCTTATCATAAAACCTTCCTTCCTAAAACTACGAGGGGATCACTTGTAGCTGAAAAGGTCTCAGTTCAGTGCCGCAACATTTTAATGTCTGGTTGTTCACTGGAACATAGTAGCAGCTGCTTCTGTTAGGAAAATATCTTAGGGATATTTTTTAGAAGATTTTTAGTTTATAGAAATATGTCATAGTGATTAAAAACATCAGCTCTGGAGTTAAACTAGACTAGATTCAAATAGCTGGTTGTTTTGTTCTATGGCTATAATAGCTGGTGGTCCTGGGATTATTAGGTAACCTTCATAAATAGAGTCCTCATCTCTTCTAATAATAATACAACCTTGCAAGGTTTTAGGGAGGATTAATGAGATAATGTATGTAAAGTACTTAACATAGCACTTGGAGCAAAGTGTTGAATATGAAATGCTCAATAAAGGCATATTGTATTCTTCTTAGCAGTAGTATATGCATTAGTCACTCAGTCATGTCTGACTCTTTGTGACCCCATGGACTGTAGCCTACCAGGCTCCTCTGTCCATGGGATTCTCCAGGCAAGAATACTGGAGTGGAATGCCATTCCCTTCTCCAGGGGATCTTTCTGACCCAAGGATGGAACCTGGATCTCCTGCATTAGCAGGCAGAGTCTTTGCAGTCTGAGCCACCAGGAAAGCCCACTTTGGTGGTGGGCTTTAGTCGCTAAGTAATGTCCGACTCTTGGGACCACATGGACTGTAGCCTGCCAGGCTCCTCTGTCCATGGGATTCTCCAGGCAAGAATACTGGAGTGGGTTGCCATTTCCTTTTCCAGTGGTAGTAATGTCAATAGTATTTCCAGTTTTCAGAGTCCTAATCAACAATGAGACATTTCAGCTTGGCAGACTGAATGGCTTCACAGTGATCATAAGGCAGCTAAACCTGTTCAGGATTATTTGGCCACTTCGTTATCGACACGATCTAAGTTGGACCTCTGAATATTAGGACATGGAATTTGAAATCATTCACTGGTATACGATGTGGCACTCTTTGCTACCCACCAGGATTCACTCAAGGAAAACCCAATGTGTGACACAAAGATATAATAAAGATGCGAACTGTAAATAATTACTTTTAATCGCATAGCTCATTGTAAGAGAAAGCAAGAACTTTTCAACACTCTACAGTTTTCAGGATTTTGTACTCTGCCCACGTTTAGTTCCTCTGTCAGACCTGCCATTTTGTGTGTAATATAATACTGCTTAAGGTTATCAATCTTTAAAAAAGTATACCATTGCTTTATAGCCACTCCTGCTTTGCAATACAAATGACATAATTACTTGTTCTGGCTGGAGGGGGTCCAGTTTCTCTAGTTCATTTTTTAAATGCAAATCTTATTAAGTATTTTATCCTAAAATGGCTAATGCAAAAAGGGCAGTCCTAGACTAAGATGGACAACATGCCTAAAAAATAAATACTAGGCAAATAATGAAACCTGAATTAAATCAGTGCACTGGAAACCAAATTGATTACTTATTGAAATATGTTAACATAGTGTAATGGGTAACAGCCAAAGTCAGATATACAATAATATTCCATGAATCATTGTCAGATAATCCCAAAGTTTTATATGAGCATTAAGAAATTTTAAAATCTTTGCCACCAAAATCTAGATGCTCATAAAAAAAAATTACAGGTAGTTATCTGTGTATTATATAGTTCAGTTTAAGGACTCTTATTTTTTACAGGTCCTCTTTTTTTTTTGCTTTTCTCTAAAAGTCATAGGTCTGTTGTCAAATAGAATAATGGACAATTCTTCTATAAACATCCTGCAAGAAACTTTTACAAATGATAAATGCATTATTTCTACTCAATTCATTTTAAGATTTCAGCTATGCAGCAAGGTTTTTTGAAAAATTCTTTTTATTTGGAAATGTGTAATACATATAAAAATATATTTTCATACTTTCATATGTGTGCAGTTTGAAGAATAGAAAAATAAATGCTTTTGCACTGTACAGACCACTGTCCTAGCCTAAAATACTTGTAGTTTCTGTCTTTGGAGACACCTGCATGGAGCGATGCCTTTTAAGAGACTGCTTTAATTTTGAAACTATACTGAAAACAACTAATTGTTGGGTTGCTTTAAATATTGGTTTCTAGAATGTATCCATTCCCATTGTAGTTTAAAAAAATTTTTTTTAATTGTTTCAAAGTCCAGTTCAAACAATTTGCAATGTAATTTTGGAAACCAAAATGTTAATACTTCCTATGTGGCTCAGCGGTAAAGAATCACCCTGCAGTGCAAGAAAATGCCTGCAATGCAAGAGATGCAGGTTCGATCCCTGGGTGGGGAAGTTCCCCTGGGGAAGGGATTCATACCCACTCCAGTATTCTTGTTGGGATAATCCCATGAACAGAGGAAACTGGTAGGCTACAATTCATGGGATCGCAGAGTTGGACATGACTGAGCACACGCGCACACACACACACACATTTGTTCAGTGTTTAACAACTACAGAGCAATTCACAACTGTCGTTCTTTTGCAAATTATTTGTAAACTTGAAAGGCATAATTCCTGAGCAATGTTTATTAATTTCACAACATTTAAATAATAGTAGGGAAAAGCTGGGACAGCAAATCAATGCAAATGCTAATAAAGTACTACTTTTGAACTTTAGATTTGGTCTTTTATGCCTCAGTTTCCCCATAGATATGCTTGAAAAACATACGAACCACCTCCCAGGATTGACAAGATACTTGAGTATTTCAGTATGCCTGATCAAAGAGAGCTCAACACAGAGGGGAAAGACCATTGACTCATGCTGGGAAGAAAGTGACTTCATTAGCACATCCTAGGGGTGCCCCTTTGAAAGTGTGTTAAATTGTGTTAACAGTTTGATTCAGAGGCGGGAGTGAGACTAGTTTGAACTTGTCTCATTAATATACTCGTGTGATTCGGAGGTGGGTTTTGCAAGCCTGTTACAGTATTTTCTCACTGCTCTCTCCGGAATTCTTACACTGTCTACCTCTCAGCAGCTGACTGTTATCAGGGCTCCGTTCTTGAGTGATTTCTAGCCGTAGGACTCTTCTTTTGTTTCAGTCATCACAGACTATTAGCAATTCATTTTCCCAAGAAAGGGTCATTTCAATGTATTATTCTCTTGTTTTAGCAGCCCTTTGTCTTCCCCTTGAAGAAGAAACTAACCATCTTGCTTTCCAGAGAGGCCGGCACTGAGGGAAGCATATTGTTTTTTGTGATGAGAGATGTAGAAGGAGGCCCAAGTGACTGGACACACACACCCTAAGGGTTATCTGTGCAACCAATAATTAAGTTCTTAGAGGCTGATTACTTTCTGTTGCTTAGATGCAAAGCAAACAGAAGTGTCGTACACAGGATAAAAGCCAAAGCGCTGAGTATGTGTAAACCTCTTTTGGAAGATTTATTACATGTCACAATGTGGCTATAACTTATTCTCATCTGTCCCCCTTGGCACTTACCAACAGTGATGAAAATGGAGAGTCTTTACTCAGGGAACTCTTGACTGCATTACTATTAAATTATTTGCATATTGGTAGCACAGAGGGATCCTAGGATGGCATTTTTCCAAGTTTCATTACCCTAACCCTCACCACTCAATAATAGTTCCCACAATTCCGATGAGGTGGAGAGAAAACCATGGAACTATTTGCCTTCTGAGTATTTTTACTGTTAACTAATGAAAAATGCAGTTAATGACACTAAATGAAAGAATGGAGAAATGGATGGGTAGAAGGACTCAGTTGTTAACAGAGAAAAGTATCTGGGTCATGGAGGGATGGGTTTAAATGAATGAGTACAATTCTGTTGCAAAGCTGCAGAGCCCCCTATTGGTAATACAATATAGTTTATCTTGCTTATTGCCATTCTATTTTGAAGAACACCCCCATCATTAGATCACTTGTTACGCCATCAACAGATAGCCATGGATCTTTCTCAGTCCAACTGTGTGCCTCTCACTAACTTCCAAATATATTCACCTGGATACGCACTACCATACACTCGCCTTAACAACAAGACTTAATGTAGAGTTCAACATTGCCATCATCTTTTTGTTCCATCTTCCTATGCTTAAAATTGGGCTTTCCTGGTGGCTCAGTGGTAAAGAACTGCCTGTCAATGCAGACTCCCTGATCTGGGAAGATCCCCTGGGGGAGGAAACAGCAACCCATTCCAGTATTCTTGCCTGGGAAATCCCATGGAGAGAGGAGCCTGGTGGGCTACAGTCCATGGGGTTGCAAAAGAGTCAGACTTGACTCAGTGCCTAAACAACTAATGTTTAAAATTACCAGTGTCTTTATGGGCTATTTCTAATCATTGTTAGCTTGTCTTTTAAACATCTAATCGTCCCCCACCTTACTTACAAATGAGATCTAATTTAAAGTGAATTTCTGCCTTTCAGATCAATTAAGGTCATGTTTCCTACTTTCCCCTTGGATTTAGAATCTTCCACCCTGCTCTACTATCAACACATTAATACATTTTATTAGCAGAATCAGGATAGCTTGGGATGACATCGGAGACAAATAAAGGGCTCTCAAATCTGTAGTAGCCTCCCAAAGTCATCTCAAGTTGATTCATATAATTATTTAAATAATAAGAGAATCAGCAAATATGTGTTTGAAATCATTTTCAACCCAGTATTATTTTCGCTGATCTGTGTTACACACTTTAAACTTTTAAACTATATTTGCTAGGGTAATGCAACCTGAAGGCAAGTCACCTGAATCTGTTTTCAGGTACAGATTCGCCCCGAACCTTCACCAACAAAAAAAGTCAGGAGCCATTACTCCTTCTCTTCCACCCTGACATTTTTCAGGTTGGTTTCCTCATATTGCATCCCTGCAGCAAAATCTTAATCCTGCTCATGCTCAGCTGATGGCTGAAATAACCATCATCTATCCCATTCCATACTGCTTTAATCCAATTAGTTCTCAAGTTAAAACTCTTACTCTTCTTAGAAATTCTTCCCCATTGAACCCAAATCCTTGGTTCATCCAAAAATCTATACAATCCCTCTTTTGTTAGTCATATAAATTATTTTAAAATTCAATAAGTATTTAACTAATTTCAAGTACAAGAGAGTGTTTAAATATAATATTTACATTTCTGTCCCATTTTCAGCCTTTTCTGGATTCTCTTAATCTGGTATCCTTTAAATATTGTTCTTCCTTAATCTTATTTTAAAAAATTCTTCTTTATTTGACCCTTGTACAATCTTCCTTGAAAAATCTCAACATCCCTTACAACTTCTTTTAACTACTACCCACAGACAGACAACTGTCAATGCCTAGTCAACACTCTTATCAGGGTGTACTGGAATTCGTTCTGACTCAACAAACCTATTTATTCAACAATCATTTATTAAGAGACTTTCAGTTTGGACCATGACAGAGTACTTAGTCTTGTAATTAAATTTCCACCATAAACAAACAGAAAACCTAGAAAAAAATATAAAAGGGAACTGTTAAGTATTCAACAGTAACTGAGGTAAGGCTACAACATATGAATAAGGAGAAGCCCACGAGTGAGCATCATAATCACCTATCAGGGCCTTGGATAGCTCCTGGACCAACCATAAGCAGAGAGAACTTCTGGGATACCTAGCTGAAAACAGCTGCTGGACAAAAGTATAGAGTACTCAGTTAAGCCAGTTCTGTTATGCCAAGCTTAGGACCTTTGCAGGGGAAGTCTTGAACACTTAAATCAAAAATCCAAAAGGAAACCAATACAAATAGAATTGCCCAATTTGCTACATAGTTTCCAATAGAAGCTAGTGGGAGTAAAGATGATCTTTTCAATAAGTGATTCTGGAGCGACTGCATATCTCTATGGGATATAAACACCTTGAACCTTTCCACACATCATACAGAAAAATTAATTTGAGGTCGATATTAGACCTAAATTTGAAAGTTAATCAAATTTCTGAAAGAACCACAACACACTATCTTCATGAAATTGGATGAGATAAAGTTTCCTTAAAAGAACATAAAAAGGACTAATAAAGGAAAAATAATAAATTGGACTCAAGAACTTCTGCTCATCAAAAGAAAGGCAAACCACATCTGAGAAAATATATTTGCAATACCTCTGACAAAGGAATTACATCCAGATTTATAGAGAACTCCAACAAATGAATAAGAAAAGACACCCAATCCAACTAAAAATGTGCAAAAGAATTAAAGAGGCAGGGATTTCCTTGGTGGCCCAGTAGTTAAGAATCTGCCTAATCTCTGTTCAGGGAACTAAGATCCCACATGCAGCAGAGCGGCTCCACTTGCTCCAACTACGGAGCCTGAGAGCCACAACTAGAGAGTTCTCGTGTGCCTCAAGGAAAGATCCTGCCTGCACCTAAGACCAGACAAATAATAAATAAATATTTAAAAATTAAAAAAAGAATTGGAGAGGCACTTTACAAAAAATGATATTCAAATGGCCAATTAGTATATAAAAACTTGCTCAACATCATTGCTCATTAAGGACATAAATGTAAACTCTATCTACAAGGCTAAAATCAAGGACTAACAATATTGATTCCTGGCAAGGATACAAAACAACTAGGACTCATATTTAATTTGGGGGTGTATAAACTGGCCCAGCCATTTTTAGGAAGCAATAATACATTACAAGGCTAATCATGTACCTATCAAATGACCAGTCAATCTAATGCCGAGGTATATACTTAAAAAATAGTGTGCCCTTAGGTACTCAGTCATATCCAACTCTTTGCCACCCCAGTACTGCAGCCTGCCAGGCTCCTCTGTCCATGGAATTCTCCAGGCAAGAATACTGGAGTAGTTTGCCATGCCCTCCTCCAGGGGACCTTTCCAACCCAGGGATCGAACCCAGGTCTCCCACATTGCAGGTGGATTCTTTACCATCTGAACCACCAATAGTGTAAACATCCACAAAAAATAATAGGTACAACAAATATTAATAGTAACTTTGTTCATACGAATGGAAAGCTATAAATGGTTCATATGCTCATGAATAAGACAATGGAGAAATTCATGACATATTTATGCAATGGAATTCTACAGCATAATAAAAAAAATAAACATGTGATACCATGGATGAATCTCAAGAACATGCTAGGTGAAAAAAGTCAGACTCCAAAAAAGTAAATATAGTCTGATTCCAATTATGGAGTCCATATGTAGTTTAAGATCACTAAAATTAATTCACTGCATAAGAGTTAGAACAGAAGTTACCTCTGGTGGTGCAGAGAAGGTGTTGACTAGAAGGGGCAATAAGGAATGTCCTGGGAAGTTGGAATTTTTCTATGCCTTCATCTGAATAGCACTTATATGGAAGTATACAATGTAAAAATGACTGAACTCCACACTTAAGCTTTGTATACATTACCATATGATATAATTTATCAATAAATAATGAAAAGTACACATGTGTACAAATAATCTTTATATTATCTTATTATTCTATCATTATGATGCGGTTGCCTCTGTATTTAGAGTTAGGACTTAAAAGATGAATGAATATCCTAGCACACAATCTATGGGTAGAGTTAGGAAGACAGCCGCTTCAACAGACAAAGTAGAATATCATACCATTAATTCATTTTCAGAGTTATTATCATGTTACTGTGAAAATATCTAGGACAGAAACAACTAAGTCTTTTGGGAGTTGATGGAGAAGTCTTCACTCAAGAACCAATTTTGAGCTTGGAATTTCAAAAGAAACAGAAATGTGTTGGAGAGCAAGAAAATAGGTTAGGTGGAATTTGATATTTCACAAAGACCAATATATATATCTATATAGTGAGCCCTCTACCTGAGAAACTTTGTCATAAGAACCCACCACACTGGCAGGAGTATAACAAGTACCATCAGCATTTGTGGACAGAAGGAAAGATTGAGAATCTGCTTTAGGGCAAGACCACAGTGAGCCAAGAAAGGAAAGATGAGGATCTCATCAAAGGCAAAGGCAGAATTTCAAGCTGCGGGTGTACATGCTCAGTCACTCAATCTTGTCTGACTCTGTGACTCCATGGACTGTAGCCCGCCAGGCTCCTCTGTCCATGGGATTTCCCAGTCAAGAATACTGGAATGGGTTGCCATTTCCTTCTGCAGGGAATCTTCCCAACCCAGGGACTGAAGCCACATCTCATGTGTCTTCTGCATTGGCAGGTGGATTCTTTACCACTGCACCACCTGTGAAGCCTGAATTTCAAGCTATTTCTGAATTAAACATAATTGGACTTATAGTCTGATTGGAGGGGCAAGATAAAATCTATTCTTCCAATCGTGGAGAATATTATCCTTGTGTATTTCTGGGTTTCCACCTTGTCACGACACTGAAATAGATAATTCCTGACCTACCTATTTCTTACTAAAACAATATTACATTAATTATAAATGAATGAGAATTTTTCTCAAAGAGTGTATTTTTAAGGTTCACCATGTCCCTCTTGGAACCTGACAAATGCCACTCTGAAATAGTCCTCTGGTTTTGTGGCCAGATTGCATGCAATCGTAGGGGAATATGGGTAGTTTTCTATCTGACTTT
Organism: Bos mutus; assembly: GCF_027580195.1. NCBI lineage: Eukaryota > Metazoa > Chordata > Mammalia > Artiodactyla > Bovidae > Bos > Bos mutus. Next base: position 81,358,530 of record NC_091621.1, on the reverse strand, counting down.
TTTACATGTCTTACTCTTTTCCATACAATTTATGTTACACTGAGAAGTTGGAGATTCCTCACCTTTCATCTATAAAAATATTCTGTGTTGTCAAACCCTTTGAGCAGTACATCTGCCAAGCTTTCATGTTCCATCTTTCCCATTAAAAATCTGCACCATGAATAAATACCGCCCCCAGTAGTTAGTTAAAATAGTACCCTGCCACCTTTCACCTCTTTTGCTCACAAAGTAATCTAAACCTAGCACATTAAGGGAGAGATCAAAGTGATGTTGCTGTTTTATGTACAGTAGGTGCAGTTGGCTCATTTGTGAGTTACCACTCTCTAGGGCAGAGATAAGGCATATGAACAGTTAGCTGTGGCCTTTCACCTGCAAAATCGAGTTCATAGTGAAATATATGCGATGCACAAAAGAGATAAATAGGAAGAGATGTAGAAATCAACACAAAGAGGGAACGGAGGCAGAAACTAGACAAGATTTAAACGTTTTCTCGATATTAAAATGTCACAGGATTTAGAATGAATAATTACCACAGAATTTAAATTTCTTTGTACCTGCTACCATGGGGAATAGGCCTTATTATCTCTGTCCAACAAACACAGGACAGACAGACCAGGCGCCATGCAACCTCTATTCATATGTTAACCCTGAAAGTACCCTGCTAAGCAACTTCTGAAAACTCTTTTCTAAATTTGAACCTGATTTATCTCCCAAGTTATGAGCTTCATCACCAGACAGTCTGGTTCAAATATCAAACATTGTTCTTGAAAGGAAAAAAGTTACTCCCCCACCGTCAATGTAATTTTATCCCAGTGGCTGAGGATCACGTTTGCGATCGTGGGGCACATTTCGCCTTTTCTTTTGTCCTCCACTCCTTTTATAGAAAAATCGCATTAATGCCAGCCAGTATGTAGAATGCAGATGTCCAGACACTTCAGGAAAGTTCTGGAAGGAAAATGGCAGGTTTGACAAAACAGGCAATGTACATATCTTGCAGTATTTCTTTTAAGGATGTCTTCAGTTTTGTGCCATGTAGCACATTTTGTGAGTTGAGGAGCATTGCACTATATTTAGCATAATATTGTCTTCCAGGAACAGGAAATATTTTTTAAAAAATCTTTTACTGTACCACATAGGTAAGTCTAGGCATGCCAAATAATTATCTTTTAAAAAATTCTTTTTAATATTTTTTTTTCTTGGCTGCACCAGGTCTTAGTTGCAGGGGATCTTTAGCTTCAGCATATGGGATCTAGTTCCCTGACCAGGAATCAAACCCAAGTCCCCTGCACTGGGAGCATGGAGTCTTAGCCCACTGGACCACCAGGGAAATCCCCAAATAATTTTAAAATGATGTGTACACTGTGACGATAAGTGGGTCCTTTCAGAAAGGCAACTAGGGATACTGTAAGACATTTAATCTGGATTTTTCACTTTCTATGTGACAAGCTACCAACAAGTTACCTTCTGATAAAACTCATGAACAAACACATCTGTAAAGAGTTAATGTCCATCTATTCTAACTCTTACTATCTCTCATTTCTGCACTCACTCATCTTTTCCAAGCCAATTTTGTGATCCCTTCCATCAGGGCATGTTTGGAAAAGGATGGACAGTGTCTTCCTTCTCTTTTGAAAATGCTTAAACTTTGGAAAGTGATCCTGCTAAGAGCAGTGGACAGGGAGAGAAGAGAGTGACTTGCCTTCACAAATGGCTAGAGGAAGGAAAGGCTATTTTCCCAGGCTGGGGAATCTGAGATCTCCAAAGCATTAAGAATTTGAAAGCCAACTTGCTCCAGCCATCCATGAAGATGATAAAATGGAAGAATATTGGGGGTTAGTCTGGGGCAAATTTCTGGAAGCCACTTAATTCTGGGCACAGGATCTTCTTGTTTTGCAAGAGTCAAGTGTCACCAGATTTGAGGGATCAAGAAGAACCAGAGATTCAGCCTGTCACACAGGCGCTTCTACAGTATGCTTCAAACAGGCATTTCTGACTATTTTCTACCACTCTCAAAGAGATTTTTCTCCAGAGCACAGCCGTTGGTTGCTTAAAGTCACCCTACTTTGGTTCATAACATGCCCTCTCTCTAGGGTATGCTCTAGACATGTCTCCCAAACTGTCTAATCTTACTTATCTTCTAAAGACTAGTCTTCTTCCTACAGGAAGTCTTCCTGGAGTTTTCAAGGTTTTAATAAGCTTCCTTTTCTCTAACTAAATCATTTATGTCCTGGCTCCTCACTTCAAGATTAATTGCAACAGTTTTAATTTTAATGTAGTTATTACGATTCAATTATTTAAATGGCCTGAACTTATATAATTTTAAGCTCTCTGAAGGCAGTAATCATGTCATACCATTCTTCATATTAACCACAGTGCTTTGAGAAACATTATTGCTTGGTGGTTAAAATTTAGCATAGATATTGAAACCAGACTCCCTGGGATTAAGTCCTGGTTCAACCACTAACTAGCTGCATGTCCTCAGACAAGTTACTTAATTTTTATGCCTCAGTTTTCTCTTCAGTGCTATATAGGCATAACATTAGCAGTTATTTCAATAGAGTTGTGAAAATTAAATGAGTCTATACATTTAAAGAGTTAGAGTAGCACCTAATAAATGTTAGCTGTAGTAACAATTTTTAATTATTATTGCAATTTTGTTCACAGATTTCCTGGAATATCTTCTTTCATTGTTTTTACTTACGCAGATTCAATTAGAAAATATTTCTTTTGTTTCTATTAGTACAAAGCACTGTTCTACACACCATGGAGATGGAAAAACATGTGCAAAATGTTTCTCTCTCAATAAACTTAGAACATGAAGAGTACCTATTCTTTAAGAAAAACTTACTCCACCTGCTTGATCAAGTCTTTCTGAAAGCTTTCTCTGAATGTGCCCTTGTTGGTCAGCCTCTCCTTCGTGTCCAGCTCTTTGCGACCCCATGGACTGTAGCATGCTAGGCTTCCCTGTTCCTCACCATTGCCCAGAGTTTGCTCAAACTCATGTCCATTGAGTCAGTGATGCCATCCAACCATCTTGTCCTGGCCTATCACATGTCATAGCTTGCATAATGAGTTTATGAAATGCATGAGGACAGGGCCTGTCTTATTGTCCATTTTAGCACTCCTAGTATCTACCAGAATGTTTTTCACTTTGTAAGCACTGAGTAAATATTTAGTGATTGATTTGGCCCTGATGGCTCAGGGGGTAAAGAATCCACCTGCAGTGCAGGAGACACTGGAGACACTAGTTTGATCTCAGGGTTGGAAAGATCCTTAGGAGAAGGAAATGGCAACCTACTCCAGTATTCTTCCCTGGGAAATCCCATGGACAGAGGAGCTTGGAGGCTACAGTCCAAAGGGTAGTAGAGTCAGACACAATTGAGTGACTGAGCACATCTTGGCCTTATTTGTCATTGTTTCTTTAGCACAAATCTCAACAAAAGCAAATGTGTATGTGCTCAGTCTGACTCTGCAACCCCATGGAACATGGTCCTGCCAAGGTCCTCTGTCTACGGGATTTCCCAGCAAGAAGAGTAGAGTGGGTTACCATTTCCTTCTCCAAGGGATCTTCCCAACCCTGGGATCGAATCCATGTCTCTTGTGTGTCCTGCATTGCAGGCAGATTCTTTACCACTGTGCCACTTGGGGAGCCTCAAGAAAAGCAAATACTAGTTCTATTAGAAATGCCTTGTTGTTGGAAGAGGCAGAGTTTCCACAGTGTTGATCTTTGCAGTAATATCAGTTAGAAGTCCTAATAATTTTGGTGGAGTCAAGAAATTATGAAGTCAATTTTCAAAAACTGTTATATGTATATATATATATATATATATATATGTGTGTGTGTGTGTAAATTCTTGCAGTAGGGTGAAAATAACTTTTTTCAAGGATATTACATAGGTCCTATGTTTTGAATTTTTCTAAGTGGATCTTACAACTCATAAGCTATTAATTCAAGGTTGTCTTGGAATAGAATCTGAAGGTACAGTGTCTCTAAGTACAACACAACATTTGATTCTATATCTTATAAAAAGATAATAAACAATACAATCATGTATGATTTTTAATTTTCCACATTTGATCCTGAGTGGTTTGCCTGTTACTGATCTTCTTGGAGGTCTAGGGTTACAACTGTATTCATAACTTTTAGAATTAGAGTTCTGATTTGATTATATACCTTTTTATAACCCTACATCTAGCACTCAGCATGGAAGGAAGGACTAATAAATATTTGCTGCATGCAGAATGGATGAAAATTCTCTTCTGTTAATACAATATCAAAGAATAAAAGAGATTATTTGACAAACGTGTTTTTAACATAAACCAAACTTCATAGTAAGAATTTGATTGAAATAAGATATATTTTAGCTATAATTTGAAGAAATCACATTTAGAAAAAATGAAACTCAGGGGGAAGTTACTCTTCGTTTATACATTTAATAGGGATAAAGAAATAAAATCAGTATGAATAATGGATAATAAGATTCTGCTGTGAAAATTTATTATGTCAACTGGGTCCCCTGGGACTAGAATTGTGCCTGGCACATTGGCATATTCTAGGTGCTCAATAATATGAGCTGAAATTTTTTAAAAGTGAACTTCTTAGTTAAGAGATCAACTGCCTTCTGTTAGATACATTTAAAAGAGAATCTCAGATAAATTTTAAAATAAACAATGCAAGTTATACAAATCTGCTGGGTTAAGCTAACTGAAAATATCACTTCTATTCTAACTTTCATTGCTTATGTTCTTTCACTTTCATAGAAAAATTGTTTTCTAAATGAAACTAATATTAAACATGATCTTTGCTTATGAGGAAACCACATAGCAAGGCTACTGAAGTAGGGTTAAATTTACATTCTGTCAAATCGTTTTACTCTAAGAGTTCTTGGAAGTCAAGCATGCTGGCTAATTCCCCAAAGAGAACTGAATATTCCAAAAATAATTCAGAACTCCCACTCATACCTGCTAAAAGAAAACAGAAGAATAGAAGGAGTGCATAGGAGGTGGGAGAAGAAAGAAAAAGTTAAAAAGAAGAATGGCTGTTCAATTAAGGTGACAATGAATCTTTGAATTACCTAGAGACCAAACAAGTCATGGAATAATTCTCTGAGTCTTTCCTAGTATCCAGCTTATAGACACAAGCCAAATCTAGTTGAAGCATGTTGAAAATTGAACAGAATCATACACACGCACACACAAATTGAAATAAAATAAATGAGAATGACTTGGAACTATAATGAAACATAACAAGTGATCACAAGAACTAGCAATTTCCATTGTTTAATCTTGTGTTTTAAAACTGGAAAGTATTTTATAATGTTTCATAGCTCAACTATATGACTTTCTACCACCATTCATAAAATGAATTTCTTTCTCATTTGCATAATGTTTCATGATTTTTACATTAAAGATTTGTACTCAGTGATAATTCCATTCACCCATTCATTATTCATTCATTTATCTGTTCATTCAACGAACATTTATGGTGTGCCTACAGGAGGAGTATTCTTATTGGTCCAGAGAGAGTAGAAATAAATACATGTTTACATAGACATACACATAAAGTACAGTTCCCTAATGGGTTGGTGGAATGGACAATGTAATGGAGACTGGAGAAAGAGATGGATACAATAGGAATTAGTTTTGAAAAAGAGAAGCAATTTTCTCTAATAGAGGGGGAAAAATACTAGTGATATATAAATAATTTAGGAATTATAAGTAGAAGATTCCTGACAAAATGGAAAATTAGTACAGACTGCTGACTTTCTCTACCAAATTAACCCTGCAGATTTCAGAGATGAGAGATAGAAGCATAGATGTAAGAAATCAGTATAATAACTAACAGAAAGCCTGGGAACATTGAAGCCTGTCTCAAATTGGGCAGGGGAAGGGGAGGGAAGTGTTTGATGGTTACTTTTATGTGATCCTGACTGGGTCACAGGGTGCACTGTTATTTGGTCAAACTATTCTAGGTGTTTTCATGAAGGTATTTCTTAAAATAAGATTAACATTTCAATCTGTAGACTAAGTAAAGAAGATTACCCTGCCTAATGTGGGTGGGCTTCATCCAATCAGTTGAAGGGACTGAATAGAACAAAAAGACATATCTGAGTGAGAAAGAATTCATCCTACCTTACTGCCTTCAAATTCAGACATTGTCTTTTCCTTTCTTTGGGCTTGAACAAAAATATCAACTTTTCCTGGGTTTCAAGCCTGCTTGTTCTCAAACTACGGCTGTTCTCCTGGTTCTCAGGCCTTCAGATTAAGGCTGGAACTACACCATCAGCTCCTCTGGGTCCCCAGCTCAGCAGTTCACCCTGCGGACCTTGGGATTGTTCAGCCTCCATAATCGAGAGTCAATTTCTTACAACCTCTCTTTTTCTCTCTCTCCTTCTGTTTATCTGGAGAACTCAAATTATTATTGTGTGTGTGTGTGTGTGTGTGTGTGACAGAGAGAGAGAGATTTAGGGGTGAAAATGTAATATTGGAGTGACAATATAAAGTGCTGGGTAACAAAAGCAAAAGTAGGAGTTTAGGATGCTGAATCATTTTTAAGCTGTATTTGTGGCTCTCTCCCATTTGTCCCTAAGAGAATCATTATTTGCCCCATCACAACCATGTAGCAGAAATCAACAGGAAAAAATGTTGACTAGGTATTATGCAGGCTGCCCTAGGCATTCACTCACTGACTCCCACTACTCCAAGTCCTAACTGAGCTTGAGAGACATGGGGGAAGGAAGAAGTGTGCCATTTAAGAATGCCAAAGGAGTGAGTGGGACGAATTGAGAGAGTAGCATTCACATAAATACACCACCATATGTAAAACAGATAGCTAGTGAGGAACTGCTGTATAGAACAGGGAGCTCCGCTCAGTGCTCTGTGATGACCTAGAGGGGTGGGATGAGAGGGTTGGGAGGAAGGATCAAGAAGGAAGGGATATATGTATACATATAGCTGATCAATGGTGCTGTACAGCAGAAACTAACACACACTGTAAAACAATTATACTCCAATTAAAAAAATTAAAAGATAAAATTTTTAAAATATCCAGATTACTTATAATATTCAATACAATTTAAATGCTATGTATATAATTTCCCAGTATGTGGCAAATTCAACTTTTGCTTTTTGGAGACTTCTGGAATTAAAGAATATTTTTTTACCAAAATAAAAAAGGACAAAGAATGTCAAAGAAAAAAAAATTGTAGCATGTGGTGATGGATGTTAACTAATTTTATCATAGTGATCATTTCTCAACATTTACAAATATTAAATCATTATATTGTGCATCCAAAACTTAATATCATATTTTATGTCAAATATATCTCAGTTTAAAAATATCAAAAGAAAATTATAAGAACAAAACATCAACTAAAAAACAATAAGAATTTCAAACTTTCAACCTCAACACTAGAGTAATTATAAGAGACATAGAACATGGCTAAAATGATCCCATATACATGTATCTTTGAAGAAGAACAAATGCTAAAAATGGTAAGTTTTATAAATGTGAAATTAAAATAACAGTTGAAACAAGATATATAAAGAGCATAAAATAAGTAGGTGGGGAAAATGAACTCTGAAGAACCTATACCAAGACATATTCTTCCATTTACTTAGAAAAATATTTTTTTGCATTTTGTCTGCATGGCATATGGGAAGGTTCCCTGATCAGGGATCAAACCAGCAGTGAAATTTCTGGATCCTAACCAGTAGGCCACCAGGAAACTCCCCCATATTCTTTTAAACACCACTCTTCTAATTTGGTCCTTCTGATTTCCTCTGGACCAAGAAATCAAATTACAGAGATTTACCAGAAGGTGTAAACTGAGTCAATATGGCCTGAGAGCAGGCCTGGGTTTTCTTACCTCTATATCTCTGTAAAATTCTCTGATTTTATGCTTGTTGCTATTGTTAAGCTCACTTTTCAATGTTTGTTTTTTCTTCAGTTTCATGGACATTTTCTCATCTTTGCATATATCAGTGATCTTTAGGCTTTTGGCACATTTAAGAACCTGATTTTTTAAACTGTGCTAAATATACCCCCTCCATATAAATACATATAACATTTCTCCTAGAATTTCAGGGAGTTCCTAAATCCTTGAACTCTTAGAAAAGTTCATAGAATTTGATAGATAGACCATATATAAGATATATGGACTCTTAGATTAAGAAATATATAAACTGTTAGGCTGAGGAATATACAGAGCAATGTCACAGCTCTGGTATGAGATTAAAAACCTCTAAACATTTAGTTTAAAATATTCAATATTTGAGGATGGGGATACTTGTGTTGAAGGAATTCAAGGCTCATATTTCTGATGGGGAAAGAAGTTATATCTTATAGGTGATTCTCACTTCTTCAGAGAAAGGAATTCCAACTCTTTAAATGCAATCCTTTTTCAATTCAGCTGGAAAAACCATTCTCCCTAGCAATAGAGCAGAACAGAGCAGTCTATAGTCCATATTCATTCCATATTCATTTCCCTTCAATTGTAGTATCATGAAAACTCCTTCCGTTTGTGTTTTACCTCATCTTTACCAGCAGATAGTACAGAATTTATTACTCAGACGAAGAACAGTTGGGTAAATTGTTCAAAGCCATACAGTAAGATAGTGCTACAACCTTTCCCAGACCTTCAAATTCTCAGTCTAGCATTCTTTCCATACTAGACTGGAATATGGAACTGTATTCATTCATTCATTTCCTCATTCATCTAAGAAATATTTATTGAGTGCTCAGTTTGTATATGACTTCTTGACAATAAATTTAATTATATTACATGACATGCATTTTTTTTGAATGCTAAATCAATCAAATGCATCATACTTAATCTTGTTGTAGTTATAAAGGTTAAAAAATAGTTTCATTCATTCACTGAATAGATATTTATTGAATTCCTTTTATGTGCCAAACATGCTGATTAAAAGGTATGCTGCAATGAAGTAGGTAACATATGGTCTGGCAATGAAGATTTAAGCAATTACTCATGTACAATATGATATTAAGGAAAAGTTCATGTAACCATAAATGTTTTTTGGAAGATCAACACTTTCTAAGAATTCAGGGGAGACTCTCATTTATAAAGAGACACTTAGACTAAGCCTCAGGAGATGAGCAGGAATTATCTAGTTAAACAGGGGATTAAGGGCTGAGGGAGATAAAATAACCTGTATTTGACCTGGCAAACTTCATACAAATATAATAGAAGAAACATCGATAAGCATTTTAAATAAGTATTTAATTTATTTGATATAAGAGGGGGAAAAACAATTAAAAGAACACACAGGGAAGAACTATCTAATTTCAACTGGAACAATTTTTAACAGAATGGTCATTTGAATTTTGCCAAGAAGAATAGAATTTTTGACACAAAAGAGTAGAATGAGTGACTATTCCAATCAAAATGAATGTGTGTTACAAAACTGTGGATACAGGGAATCATGGTGCATATGTAGGAAAGAACTCGTGCAGCCAGAGTAGCAGTGCCTATAGTGAGTAGTAAGAAATAAAAGGGGTGTAAAGCAAAAGGAAATGTATATTGAATGTTTTGAACACTTATTTAATGACTAATTTCAGATCAAAGCCATGAATATCATACTATGAAATTTGAATTGCATTATAATGGCAATGAGGCATCCAAATTTTTTGGATCAGAAAAGAAAGTGACCAGATATCCCTTTAGAAAGACAAGTCTATTGGCAATGTGGAGGGTTACTGGTTAAGAGAAGAGATTGGAATCAAGGAGTCAATGAGGAGTCTACTGCAATCATCAAGGCAAGAGATACAAAATCAGAATACATTAGTGACAGTAACAATGAAATGGGGGTAAAATAAATGAAAGGTATTTTTTTCAGAAATGAAATGGATGTGTGAGATTTCCCTGGTGGTCCATGACTAAGACTACGTACTCCCAGTGCAGGGGGCCTGGGTTCTGTCCCTGGTCAGGGAACTAGATCCCCCATGCTGCAATTAAGAGTTTGAATGCACCAACTGAAAGATCCCTCATACCAGAACACAAATCAAAGATCCTGCATGCCACAACTAAGATCTGGTTCAGCCAAAGAGCTAACTAAATAAATAAATATAAATATAATAAATTAAAAAATAGAATAAGAAATGAATGGGATTAACTTACTGGGTTGAGAGAAAGGGATTTGAAAATATGCACACACTTTCATGCTTGAGTGACTAGAAAATAGGGAATAAAGAATGCATTTATGGAAAATGAGGACTTGAGTACATACAGATGGAACAGCCCAGTGAGCAGTTAGCCATGAGGGCTTTAAGCACAGGGAGTTTGTGAATGATTGCAGTGTTCAGTGTGTTTCCTGTAGGCTGTGCTTTGTAGCTGGGCATCTTTATGGGTATGGTATAGTATAGTATAAGAATTAGTGATGATTTAGATCAAAGGAGTATTCCACTTAATGATCAACAGAGCCAATACAAAAGTAAATGTTTATGATAAGTGAAACCACAAAGGTAACTCATGTATATGTATAAAATAATGAACCACATACTATGAAACAAACCAAAAAAAAAAATAAAGACACAATGAACTATCACTTCGCCCTGGTCAGACAGCCATCATAAAACCATCCCTAAAAAATAAATGCTGGAAAGAGTATAGAGAAAAGGGAATCCGCCTACACTGTCAGTGGGAATGTAAACTGGTACAATCATTATGGAGAACAGTATGGAGGGTCCTTAAAAAATTAAATATAGAATTACCATATGATCCAGCAGTCTCACTTCTGGGCATATATCTAGTGAAAAATCATAATTTGAAAAGATACATGCACCCCAATGTTCATTGCAGCTCTGTTCACAATAGCTAAGACATGGAAGCAATCTAAATGTCCATTGACAGAGGAATGGATAAAGAATATATGGTGCATTATACAATAGAATATCATTCAGGCATAAAAAGAACAAAATAATGCCATTTGCAGCAACATGCATGAACCTAGAGATTATCAAACCAAGTGACATAAGTCAGACAGAGAAAGACAATTAGGTTTCAAAAATATGTGTCCCTTCTTAGTACTTTTACCTGTAGGATCTTGTGGTCATCTTATTGCCATTGGTAGAATCCAACCATTTTATTATGCTTAAGTGGATAAAATATAAAACAAATCAACACTAAGCTAGACCACATTGGCTATAGATTTTTTTTAAAGTCATTTTCTAATTCCATATTGCTCCTACCCAAATCAAATCAACTCAGGGTCAGGGCTGGAGATATTAGATTCCCATAAGCTCCAATGAGATATGGTTGGGTGAAACAGATTTTATTCCTTCTTATATACTAACTCTACTATTTAGTTCAAAACATGTCTGGTTTTGTTTCTTTGTTTGGCATATGTACAGGTGAACAGAGATAAAGGAAAAGATTTATTTTGGGAAACTTTGACTTACAGACTTGCTCTATGAGTAGGGTAATAAAATAGAGGATATACTCCATGTTCTAAGTCTGATGGTAGTTTTAATGATGGGGGAAATGACAGCATGATGGTTTAAAAGATAAGTGCAATTTGTGCCAGATTTAGCTTGGATGGGTGGCAATATATGTATATGTTCATGTCACTCAGGTAAGAGTAGGTGTAAAACTGGAGCACAGCTGAGAAAGTTTGTGTTGAGATAAAGATTTGGAAACCATCTTATACATATAGGGGGAGGGACAAGTGAAGAAAGAAGTAACAGAGCACAGATTTCAATCTTGGACCTCAGAGGAAGGAACAATTAACTGGAAGAAAATATAAAAATAGCCAATCAATGCCCAGCCATGAGAAGGTGTCCATGAGAGATGAGAGTTGGAGGCAATCCATGGAAAATTATAGATCTGGGAGACTGTAGACTAGATTTTTGCAAAAAACATTGGAGATATTTGCAAAGTGGTATATGAAGGACTCTACTCCATAGAAAAGAGAAATTCATATTTTCTATCCAATAGTTTTCTCAGGAAGATTTAGGTCAAGATGAGGTTGATTCTATGACTGTTTTATTGGACATAAAGACAGTAGCATATTCATATATGTATAAAATAACATTGGGTTGGCCAAAAAGTTAGTTTTGGGTGTTCCATAAGATGTTAAGGAAAAACCCAAATGAGCTCTTGGCCCACCCAATATCTCCTTCACAAGAAAAATGTTAAAAACATTTGATGATTGATTACATTTGACGCAGCAATTTGGTTAGCATTACATCTCTTCTTGATCATCTACAAGACAAGAAGATGAATAAATCATGGGTCTTGCTCTCCACTGGCTTATAGTCTTGTTGCAGAGATATATACAACCACAGTAAAAAGCTGGATAAGTTATTTATTAAATGGAAATAGAACTGTCCTCTGGATATCTTATGGAATAGAATCCACATTGGATGGATTGGGGACACTCTCAGAATTGATGGGAAACTAAAACATTGAGAATCACCAAGGCCAGACAGGAAGCTAAGATGCCACCACAGAGGAATGATAGCAGGCAGAATCTGGTGAGGCTGTGCCTGCCCTGGTTGAATGACCATTCTCAGAAGAGAAAGGGAGTACAGGGGGCGTCCTTAGAGGTCCTTAGTGTGGCTAGGACTCCGAGCTCCCAAGACAGGTGGCCCAGGTTCGGTCCCTGGTCAGGGAAGTAAGACCCCACATGTAGTGAAGCAGCGAAGCCCACCAGCTGCAGCTACTGAACCTGTGCACTGTGGAGCCCAAGAGCCACAACTAGAGAGTCCATGTGCCACAACAAAAGACCCCACATGACCCACCAAGGTCCCACGTGCTGCATCTAAGACCCAGTGCAGCTAAAGAAGTAAATTAATATTTGAAAAAAGATGCAATTGGCTTCCCCAACCTAAAGACATGAATCTGCAGTTAGAGTGTTTCCCCTGAACGTTCGCGGGCATCTTGATGAAGTGATCTGAGATATCAAAATGTTCCTGAGTGTGATTAAATTCTAACAAATTAATATTTTTAAGCCCCTGATGACAGAGATGAGAAAAATTATCTTGCATAATTGTTAAAGCTAATACATAAAGACAAACTATAGAACCAATTGTAATAGAAATGAATTGTTAGCATAAACATTTCCTTCTAAATCACCCTTAATCCTTACACTGGAATCAAACTGCTTTCAGCATTAAAATACTTTGGGTTTTCACCAAAAATCCCTCTAGACAGCCTTCATCAGCTGCCAATACATCTCCATCACAGACCCAAGTAGTCTGTTCATTCTGATTAGACGGTGTGGAGCTAATTTAAAATATGGCCTTTGTTGTGTCTACAGAAGCCTAATCAGCTAGGCAGATTCTCTGACACGCTGGCATCCAATCCGTCTCCACGTCACTGAAGCAGAAAGACAAAGATTATGGCCATCAAAGTATATCTTCAGGCAGAGATGTAACTCTCCAAACTAGGGCTTAGTTAAAACTGTCATGTTTTAAAATCACTGTAAGGATACTCAGATTTTTGATAGAATTTTCAGGAAGCTTCGAAGTGTCTCAGTTGTTTTATCTTGACTAGGTCTTAATGGTAAGCGTCTTGCTTTTCCTACAGTATCTTACAGACAGAATGGTTTTATATACATAAAACAAGGTGATTTATTGAGAAAGTTTATATTATTTTGAGGGTTTTTTCCGATGTAATCTCACCAGAATATAATACACATCCTTCTCTTTCATCAGTAAGAGTAGACTGAAATTGTGTTTCTTTCTCTTTTTTTTTAGATTTTTTTTTAATGTGGGCCATTTTTAAAGCCTTTATCAAATTTGTTACAATATGGCTTCTGTTTTATGTTTTGATTTTTTTTGGCTCTGGGGCAGGTGGGATGTTATCTCCTCAACCAGGGATGGAATTTGCATTCTCTGCATTGGAAGGTGAAGTCTTAACCACTGGACTACCAGGGAAGCCCCCAGATTGTGTTTCTCAAGTTCTGGGTTCTGCCTTAACGCCCTTGGTAAAAAAAGAATGCCTTTTCTTCAGAGCCAGAGAAGGGAATCTGACAGACAATCTGTTTGGCTGTTTTCAAGGTAATAACTACAGAGGCTTGTGTGTTAATGAGATGTAGGCTCAGGTATCTTAGGACACATGGGGACAGAGCATATTGAAAAGGTAATGCCTCAAACTCAAATGCCTGGTTAGATTCAGGCAAGAAGGTTTTTGGATTCGGGTTTATGCAATTGGTGGTGACCTGGCCGAAATCAAATGAGTGGTAGAAACTTGAATAGAAACAACAACAATCCTAGGAAGTGCCACCATCTCAGAATAGGGCACATAAGCTTGGACATCACCAATGATCATCCTTCAGTAAGACTCATAAACTCTAAACATATCTGCTCCAAAGGGTAGGAGTGAGATCTCCAAATTCATCAGAGGACTTTTTACTAATCCTCGAAATAAACCAAACTTTGTTTACAATCTAAAGAACTGTATCATTTCTTGCCTCTAAGATTAGGGAGACAATTTATTTATACCTATCATATTTGTTTTTAAAATAATAATAGGAAAACTAACATTTCTTGAACACTCACTTTGGACTAGACAATATGTTCTATGTATCATCTTATTCACATCACACAAGTTTTTATAAATATATATATATATTAATATATAAAGGGCTTCCCTTGTGGCTCAGCTGGTAAAGAATCTGACTGCAATGCGGGAGACGTGGGTTTAATCCTGGGTTGGAAAGATCCCCTGGAGAAGGTAAAAGCTACCCACTCCAGTATTCTGGCCTAGAGAATTCCACGGATTGTATAGTTCATGGGGTGGCAAAGAGTTGGACACGACTGAGTGACTTTCACCTTCAATATATAAAAATTTTAAATATATTTTAATATAAAATTAAAAAACCATTTTCTTTGTTTATTTGGCTGTGTCAGGCCTTTGCTGTGTCATGCAGGATCTTTCCTTGTGGTTCTCAGACTCTCAAATTGCAGCTTGTGGGCTTAGTTACTCTGTGGCATGTGGGATCTTAGTTCTAGGAATCTTCAGACCAGAGATCAGACTCAAATCCACTGAATTGCAAGCAGATTCTTAAGCACTGGACAACCAGGGAAGTATAGGCGGTCAAATTTAGGAGTGAAACTTCATTATTATTGTCCCCACTGAGATAACCAAGATATAGGAAGGTAAAATAATTTGTTACATATATCTAGTCGGCTGTAAATGTGGATTTAAACACAGATACTCTGCCTCCAGAGCCCAGGATTTTATCTTTCTATTCCTCCATAAAGGCAGAATCATTCAGAAAATTCTCAGTGAGTATGAGCATTTGCTTCGGGGTACAGCACAAGTAAAGGAGGGAACTTGAGCTTGGTTCCTGATGCAGTATGTTGAAAAGCAATGTTTGATTAGAGAATAACAAGGATTATAAGCCCAGCCTATCTGCTGATAAATATTTGTTAATTCAACAAAAATCTAAATGAGCTCTTCTTTATTTATAACCTTCATTACTTTGCCAACAAAGGTTCGTCTAGTCAAGGCTATGGAAAAACCACCATAGCCTGTGGTCATGTATGGATGTGAGAGTTGGACTGTGAAGAAGGCTGAGTGCCCAAGAATTGATGCTTTTGAACTGTGGTGTTGGAGAAGACTCTTGAGAGTACCTTGGACTGCAAGGAGATCCAACCGGTCCATTCTGAAGGAGATCAGCCCTGGGATTTCTTTGGAAGGCATGATGCTAAAGCTGAAACTCCAGTACTTTGGCCACCTCATGTGAAGAGTTGACTCATTGGAAAAGACTCTGATGCTGGGAGGGATTGGGGGCAGGAGGAGAAGGGGACGACAGAGGATGAGATGGCTGGATGGCATCGCTGACTCGATGGACGTGAGTCTGAGTGAACTCCGGGAGTTGGTGATGGACAGGGAGGCCTGGAGTGCTGCGATTCATGGGGTCGCAAACAGTCGGACACAACTGAATAACTGAACTGAACTGACTTCTTCTTCTGGTGTTTCTTTCTTTTATTTAAATCTTGTTCTCATCCCCAGAGGTGGCATGTACACTGCAGAGAACGTGAATCTTGGAACCAGTTCCAAGGTTCCATAAACTAGCCTAGTTCCTTTTTTTTTTGTTTGTTTTTGTTTTTAACTCTTCCTGCAACATCTTGTTTTCCCAACCAGGGTTCAAATCCTTGTCCCTGCAATTGAAGAGAGTCTTAACCACCGAACTGGCAGGAAAGTCTCATCATTTCTGAGTCTGCCCTTTACAAACTGTGTCCTTCAGCACAGTTCTTAAAACATTTGGATTTAGGGAATTCCCTGGCTGTACAGAAGCTAGGACTTGTGCTTTCACTGCCAAGGACCCAGTTTCAATCCCTGGTTGGGGAACTAAGAGCCTGCAAGCTGCAGGGTGTGGGCCAAGAAAAAAATTTAAATTTAGTTTTCAGTAAGATAAAGACAAGAAACCCTACCACACAAGGTTATTTTGATGATTAAAGATACAACACACATAAAACTCGGGGCCCCTCAATGACACTCAATGCTCCTGAGTTCCCTTTGCCCTGCTTTGATTGCCTCGTTTTCCTGATGAAGGGACACAAGTGCAAATAGCTGCTGCTGCTGCTGCTACTGCTGCTAAGTCGCTTCAGTCGTGTCTGACTCTGGGCAACCCCATAGATGGCAGCCCACCAGGCTCCCCCATCCCTGGGATTCTCCAGGCAAGAACACTGGAGTGGGTTGCCATTTCCTTCTCCGATGCATGAAAGTGAAAAGTAAAAGTGAAGTGAGTCAGTCATGTCCGACTCTTCTTGACCCCATGGACTGCAGCCTATCAGGGTCCTCTATCCATGGGATTTTCCAGGCAAGAGTACTGGAGTGGGGTGCCATTGCCTTCTCCTGCAAATAGCTACCATGTCTTAAAAGCCTCTCCCTACAGCAAGGAGCAAGGAAGAGCTGCTCAAACTGGATATTGAAGATTTCCTATCTCCCTCATGTGTAGAATCACTTTAACTGTCATTATAAAATGACCTCAATTATATTTAAATACTCATCTTGATACTTTAAATACTTTCTTTAGTGCTTTTGTGTTTTAAAACCAACACCTTTGATGCCTTAGTACTTTTCTTTGGGAATGTATATTAGGTACCAAATTTGATCCCTTTTGTAGAGACTTTAGGGCCCATTAGCTCAGACTCTGTAGGTTAGTTTTAAGAGTTCCAGAATACCCAGGCCCTTATTAACCTACCGTGAGTTAGAGGTACTGATTTACTTACATCACTCTAGAGTATTTTCTGCTTTCAGTACTGGTCAAACTTCTAAACTTCAGCAAAAGCACTGAGGTGGAAATCACAACAGCTGGGTTCTCACCTTGGCTCTGCTGTTCTCTATCAGCCAGACCTAGAAACAAGAGCTCTCTGAGTTCCTCCAGAGGGCACGTTTCTCCTTCATTTTCTATTTTTTAACATTTATTTTACTTATTTGGCTGCATCTGGTCTTAGTTGCAGCACATGGGATCTTTAGTTGCAGTATACAAATACTTGCTTGTGGCATGTGGGATCTAGTTCCCTGACCAGGGATTGAACCTGAGCCCCCTGCATTGGGATTGTGGAGTCTTAGCCACTGGACCATCAGGGAAGTCCCTTTCCTTTATTCTTATACTCAGAGCACAGCAGAGCACTTGGAACAAAGTTCACGCGTGCTACGTCGCTTCAGCTGCGTCCGACTCTTTGTGACCGCATGGACTGTAGCCCACCAGACTCCTTGCCCATGGGATTCTCCAGGCAATAATACTGAAATGGTTTGCCCTGTCCTGCTCCAGGGAATCTTTCTGACCCAGGGATTGAACCCACAGGGCAACTAAGCGCATGGGCCACAATTACAGAGCCCACACACAACAACTACTGAAGCCCACAAACCCTAGAGCCTGTGCTCTGCAACAAGAGAAGCCACCACAATGAGATGCCCATGCACCACAATTAGAGAGTAATCCCCATTCACTACAACTGGAGAAAGCCTGGATGCAGCAACGAAGACCCAGCACAGCCAAAAATAAAAGAGACAGAGAGAGTCAAAGAACTAGAATATGAAGTAGAACCTGATGTGGTCGACTAATCTTTGATGAGGGTGTGAAGAATAAATGATGGGGAAAGGATAATCTCTTCAATAAGTGGCACTGGGGAAAATTGGACCACTATCTCATACCATACCCAAAAGCCAACTCAAAATGAATTAAAAGCTTAAATGTAACACCCAACTCCTAGAAGAAAACATAGAGAAAAAGCTGCTTGACATTGGTTTGACAATAATTTTTCAGATATGACACCAAAAGCTCAGGTAACAAAAGCAAAATAGACAAAAGACTATATTATAAAAAGCTTCTGCACAGCAAAAGAAACCATCAGGAGAGTGCAGAGGCAGCCTATGGAACGAGAGAAAATATTTGTGAATTAGATATCTGATAAGGGATTAATTTCCAAAATATGTAAAGAACTCACACAAATTAATTACAAAAACAAAACAAAACAAAACAAATAATCCAATTTAAAAATGGTCAAGGACTTGAATAGACATTTTTCCAAAGAAGATATACAAACAGGTATACAAAAGATGTTCAACATCACTAATCATCAGGAAATACAAAAAAAGGGGGGAATGCAAATCAAAACCACAATGAGTTATCACTTTTCACGTGTTAGGGTGGCTATGTTGTTGAGTCGAGGAGTCACGTCTGACTCTTTTGCAGTGCCATGGATGGTAGCCTGCCAGGCTCCTCTGTTCACGCAATTCTCCAGGCAAGAATACTGGAGTGGGTTGCTATATCCCTCTTCAGGGGCTCTTTCCCACCCAAGGATTGAACTCAGGTTTTCTGCATTGGCAGGCAGATTCTTTACCACTGAGCCATCTGGGAAGGCCTAGGATGGCTGTAATAATAATAATAAAAATAACAAAGATAACAAAGGTAGATGATATGGAGAAAAGGGGGCCCTTGCACACTATTGGTAGATATTTAAATTGGTGCAGCCACTATGGAAACCACTACAGTGGTTCTTAGAAAAAATAAAACAGAACTGCCATATTATCCAACAATTTCATTTCCATGTATATGTCTGAAGGAAATAAAATTATATCTGCAGCCCATATTCATTGTAGCATTATTCACAGTAGTCATGACATGGTAACAACCTAAGCATCCATTGATAAAGGAACGGATAAAAAATGTGATATCTATATCAAGGTCTATCTATCTATCTATCTATCTATATATATATATATATCTTTCACTTTGGTACAACATACAATAAACACATGCCACTTTAAAGTTCATTTCTTTCTGTCTTCCAAATGAAAATTTAAGGGTTACATCCAATTTGATGATTGGTATTATCTTCCTACTCATCCTGGTTCTTATTTTCTAACTCTGCAATGTTAAATAAAAAGAGATTCTTGTCTCAAAATAAAAAAAAAAAGAGCTTGAAGATGGACTGAATTGCTGCAATCTCATGATGAAACTTGAACTGATGAGGGATTGCTTCTTATAATGTAGAAAGAAGGTGCTTGATTGAGACGGAGACTGCTGAAGATACTGAGAAGATTGTTGAAATGACAACAAAGGATCTAGAAGATGACATAAACTTAGTTGATAAAGCAGCAGCATGTTTGAGAGGTGGACTCTACTTTTCAAAGAAGTTGTACTGTGGGTAAAATGCTATCAAACAGCATAGCATGCTACCAAAAAATCATTCAAGAAAGGAAGAGGGAGAGGGTGGGAAGATTTGGGAGAATGACATTGAAACATGTAAAATATCATGCAAGAAACGAGTTGCCAGTCCAGGTTCGATGCACGATACTGGATGCTTGGGGCTAGTGCACTGGGATGACCCAAGGGATGGTATGGGGAGGGAGGAGGGAGGAGGGTTCAGGATGGGGAACACATGTATACCTGTGGTGGATTCATTTTGATATTTGGCAAAACTAATACAATAATGTAAAGTTTAAAAATTAAATTAAATTAAAAATAAAAAAAATAAGATAGAACTGTGAAAATGGAGAATTGAAGCCTTGAAAGAATGGGAAAATTTTAGTGAATTCTATAGGTAATGCTTATTGAGGCATCTCAGGCCTATATGAACATGACTCATATTGATGAAGGCAGGAATAATTGTATAACAAAAATTCAACTTGCCTTCAAATAGTGCAAATGAACAGAAGGAAATCTGATTGCAGCATAGTCAATATATACTGCAGGATAACTTGGAGTTGTGCAGTAGTTTGAACATTCTTTGTCATTGCCTTTCTTTGGGATTGGAATGAAAACTTACCTTTTCCAGTCCCATGGCCACTGCTGAGTTTTCCAAATTTGATGCGTATTGAGCGCAGCACTTTCACAGCATCCTCTTTTAGGATTTGAAATAGCTCAACTGGAATTCCATCACCTCCACTAGCTTTGTTCATAGTGATGCTTCCTAAGGCCCACTTGACTTCACACTCCAGGATGTCTGGCTCCAGGTTAGTTTAAATGTTCAAGCTGGATTTAGAAAAGGCAGAGCAACCAGTGATCAAATTGCCAACATCCGTTAGATTATAGAAAAAGCAAGAGAGTTCCAGAAAAACGTCTATGTCTGCATTATTGAGTATGCCAAAGCCTTTGACTGTGTGGATCACAATAAACTGTGGAAAATTCTTAAAGAGATGGGAATACCAGTCCATCTGACCTGCTTCCTGAGAAATCTGTATGCAGATCAAGAAGCAACAGTTAGAACTGGACATGGAATAACAGACTGCTTACAAATCAGGGAAAGAGTACATCAAGGCCATATATTGTCACCCTGCTTATTTAACTTATATGGGGAGTACATCATGTGACATGACAGGCTGGATGAAGCACAAGCTGGAATCAAGATTGCTGGGAGAAGTATTAATAACCTCAGATATGCAGATGACACCACCCTTACAGCAGAAAGTGAAGAAGAACTAAAGAGCCTCTTGATGAAAGTGAAAGAGGAGAGTGAAAATGCTGCCTTAAAACTCAATATTCAGAAAGCTAAGATCATGGCATCTGGTCCCATCAATTCATGGCAAATAGATGGGGAAACAATGGAAACAGTGACAGATTTTATTTTGGGGGGTTCCAAAATCACTGCAGATGGTGACTTCAGCCATGGAATTAAGAGATGCTTGCTCATTGGAAAAAAAAGCTATGACCAACCTAGACACCATATTAAAAAGCAGAGACATTACTTTGCCAGCAAAGGTCCGTCTAGTCAAAGCTATGGTTTTTCCAGTAGTCATGTATGGATGTGAGAGTTGGACTATAAAGAAAGCTAAGCAGCAAAGAATTCAAAAGCAAAAGAGAAGACTTTTTAGAGTTCCTTGGACTGCAAGGAGATCCAATCAGTCCATCCTAAAGGAAATCAGTCCTGAATATTCATTGGAAGGAGTGATGCTGAAGCTAAAACTCCAATACTTTGGCTACTTGATATAAAGAAAAGACTCATTGGAAAAGACCTGATGCGGGAAAGATTGAAAGCAGGAGAAGAGGATGACAGAGGATGAGACAGTTGGATGGCATCACTGACTTAATGGATAGGAGTTTGACTAAGCTCAGGGAGTTGGAGATAGATAGGGAAGCCTGATGTGCTGCAGTCCATGGAGTCACAAAGAGTTGGACATGAATGAGTGACTGAACTGAACTGAACTTGGAGTTGAAGCTAATCAAATGGAATAGAAAGAGATGGGCAAAGCTTTTCTAGAGGAAGTCTAAATTCTTCCAATTTGCATTATCTCATTGGGAGTTTTAAAAATTCTACTAGTGTTGAACACAGATTCTACTAGTGTTGATTTATTCATACAACTTTACATTTAAAAAAAAAAAAAGCTCAAAAAAAAAAAAATAGAAAGGAAGAGTCAATCACTGCTGCAAACTTCATTGATGTCTTTATCACCACTACCCCACCCTTTAGCAACTGCCATCCTGATCAGCCAGCCTACATCAACATGGAGGCACAATCCTCCACTCACAAAAAGATTACCACTCACTGAAAGTTCAGATAATGGTTAACAGTTTTTAGCAATAAAGTATTTTTAAATTAAGCTATGAAATTAAAAGACGCTTACTCCTTGGAAGGAAAGTTATGACCAACCTAGATAGCATATTCAAAAGCAGAGACATTACTTTGCCAACAAAGGTCCATCTAGTCAAGGCTATGGTTTTTCCAATGGTCATGTATGGATGTGAGAGTTGGACTGTGAAGAAGGCTGAGTGCCAAAGAATTGATGCTTTTAAACTGTGGTGTTGGAGAAGACTCTTGAGAGTCCGTTGGACTGCAAGGAGATCCAACCAGTCCATCCTAAAGGAGATCAGTCCTGGGTGTTCATTAGAAGGACTGATGTTGAAGCTAAAACTCCAATACTTTGGCCACCTGATGCAAAGAGTTGACTCATTGAAAAAGACCCTGATGCTGGGAGGGATTGGGGGCAGGAGGAGAAAAAGGGACGACAGAGGATGAGATGGCTGGATGGCATCACTGACTTGATGGACATGAGTTTGGGTAAACTCTGGGAGTTAGTGATGGATGGAGGCCTGGCATGCTGTGATTCATGGGGTCACAAAGAGTTGGACACGACTAAGGGACTGAACTGAACTGATATCCATTTTTAGACATAATGCTATGGCACACTTAATAGACTACAGTACAGTGTAAACATAGTTTTTGTATGCACTGGGAAGCCAAATCCATTTGACTTACTTTATGGCAATACACCCTTTATTGTAGTGACCTGGAACCAGACCCATAATATCTCCAAGGTATGGTTGTATTTGTTAGCTTTTCTTTAAAAAGTTTTTACCTATGAGCATATACACTTTTTAAAAATTTATTTTTAATTGGAGGATAATTGTTTTACAATGTCATGTTGGTTTCTGCTGTACAACAATGTGAATCAACCATAAGGATACTCTCCTCTCTCTTGAGTCTTCCTCCTACCCCCTCATCCCACCCCTCCAGGTTGTCCGAGAGCACTGAGCTGAGATCCTTGTGTTAAACAGCAACTTCCCACCAGCTATCTATTTTACACATGGTACAAATGACAACCCACTCCAGTGTTCTTTCCTTGAGAATCCCAGGGACAGGGGAGCCTGATGGGCTGCCATCTATGGGGTGGCACAGGGTCAGACACGACTGAAGCGACTTAGCAGCAGCAGCAGCAGCAGCAGTGTATATATGTCAATGCTACTCACAATTTGTCCCACCCTCTCTGTCCCCTGCTCTGTTCACAAGTCTGTTCAGTTTTTTTTTTTTTTAATTCTATTAATATTTTATTTTGATGTTTGGAACTCTTGACGCAACATTCTAGAGCAAGGACCTGAACAGGACCTCCTGTGCCCAAGGAACTGATAAAGGAAACAGATCTATTTATTCTTTGTGATTTGATACACAGATGAAAAACTTAACACACAATAACAGAAGCTGGTCGTTAATAAATCACATCCTAGTCTCCTTCAGCGCTTGTGCAAGCAGAGGACATCTTCAGTTTTCCCACGTCTCGACTTCTAGCTCTTTTGTAGTTGTAACACTGCAATGTCAATGATGCATATGTCCAGAATCAGTTAAAAAGACTGTCAAATTCCTTTTCTCTTAGTTCATTTATTTTTCAGTCTCTTGGTCCCAGGTGTATCTGAATGATTACCTTTCGTCACTTGCTGCTATTGCTCGTTGAGGTGCTCTCGATTATCCCCGTATTTCGTGGGTGGGTTGGGAGAGGGAACTTGGGAGGGATGTGCCACCGTGGGGAGGTTGTGGATCACCAGGATGTCTCTGGAGATGATCCCTTCCTTGGCAGCAGGAAGTCCTCCCAGAGCCACGCCCACAATGCCTGGCAGGTTTCTGTATGTGGCACCATTCAGCTCTGGATGAATTGCTTGGTGATCTATTACTGACCAGGGAGCTGTTGCGACAAGGAATTCCTTGTTCACACAGTTTATTAAGCTTTCTGGGATGCGACCTGTGATAGCCCGTCGGATATCACTGGCAGCCTCCTCCCTCATCTCCAATGAGGCTTGCTCACTATACCAGGCTGTGTGGGGAGTACAGATGAGATTCTTTCAAGGGACCCTGAGCAAAGCTGAAAGGCTCCGACTTGTGCACGTTGAGGGCCGCCCCTCATATTCTTCCTTCTTTGAGGGCTTGGGCTAAGGCTTTCTCCTCCACCAGTCTGCCGCAGGCCGCGATCACTAGGAAGGCGCCTTGCCTCATCTTCTTTATAGTTAAGTCATTGATGAGGTGGTGGTTATGTTCGTTGAGATTGCAGTGCAGGGAGACATAGTAGCTCTGGAACAGTAAGTCCTGCAGGGTATAGATTCTCTACATGCCCAGGGACCGCTCCGTCTCATCTTGCAGTAGGGGTTATAAAATAGGACGCTGAATCCAAAGGCCTTCACTCGAACCACAACTGCCTGCCCCATTGCGACCGAAGCCAACGAGGCCCAGTGTCTACCAGCGGATGTGCGCACCCTGCCCCCCGCCCGAGGCAACCTCCCAGATCTGCTCGACGCTCTGCACCTGCGTGCCTTCACGCAACGCCTGGTACAGCCAGGTATTCAGCCCGTACAGATTAAGGATGCGGCAGACAGTTGAGTCCACTGTCTCTTCCACTGCTGCGGACAGGATGTTGCACACTGCCATCCCGAGTTCACCTGCAGCCTTGACATCGACATAGTCGTCAGATCAGATCAGATCAGTCGCTCAGTCGTGTCCAACTCTTTGCGACCCCATGAATCGAAGCACTCCAGGCCTCCCTGTCCATCACCAATTCCCGGAGTTCACTGAGACTCACATCCATCGAGTCAGTGATGCCATCCAGCCATCTCATCCTCTGTTATCCCCTTCTCCTCCTGCCCCCAATCCCTCCCAGCATCAGAGTCTTTTCCAATGAGTCAACTCTTCGCATGAGGTGGCCAAAGTACTGGAGTTTCAGCTTCAGCATCATTCCTTCCAAAGAAATCCCAGGGCTGATCTCCTTCAGAATGGACTGGTTGGATCTCCTTGCAGTCCAAGGGACTCTCAAGAGTCTTCTCCAACACCACAGTTCAAAAGCATCAATTCTTTGGCACTCAGCCTTCTTCACAGTCCAACTCTCACATCCATACATGACCACAGGAAAAACCATGGCCTTGATTAGATGGACCTTTTTTGGCAAAGTAATGTCTCTGCTTTTGAATATGCTATCTAGGTTGGTCATAACTTTCCTTCCAAGGAGTAAGCGTCTTTTAATTTCATGGCTGGAGTCACCATCTGTAGTGATTTTGGAGCCCCCAAAAATAAAGTCTGACACTGTTTCCACTGTTTCCCCATCTATTTCCCATGAAGTGATGGGACCGGATGCCATGATCTTCATTTTCTGAATGTTGAGCTTTAAGCCAACTTTTCACTCTCCACTTTCACCTTCATCAAGAGGCTTTTGAGTTCCTCTTCACTTTCTGCCATAAGGGTGGTGTCATCTGCATATCTGAGGTGATTGATATTTCTCCCGGCAATCTTGATTCCAGTTTGTGTTTCTTCCAGTCCAGCGTTTCTCATGATGTACTCTGCATATAAGTTAAATAAACAGGGTGACAATATACAGCCTTGATGAACTCCTTTTCCTATTTGGAACCAGTCTGTTGTTCCCCGTCCAGTTCTAACTGTTGCTTCCTGACCTGCATACAAATTTCTCAAGAGGCAGATCAGGTGGTCTGGTATTCCCATCTCTTTTAGAATTTTCCACAGTTTATTGTGATCCACACAGTCAAAAGCTTTGGCATAGTCAATAAAGCAGAAATAGATGTTTTTCTGGAACTCTCTTGCTTTTTCTATGATCCAGCAGATGTTGGCAATTTGATCTCTGGTTCCTCTGCCTTTTCTAAATCCAGCTTGAACATCAGGAAGTTCACGGTTCACATATTGCTTAAGCCTGGCTTGGAGAATTTTGAGCATTACTTTACTAGCATGTGAGATGAGTGCAATTGTGTGGTAGTTTGAGCATTCTTTGGCATTGCCTTTCTTTGGGATTGGAATGAAAACTGACCTTTTCCAGTCCTGTGGCCACTGCTGAGTTTTCCAGATGTGCTGGCATATTAAATGCAGCACTTTCACAGCATCATCCTTCAGGATTGGAAATAGCTCAACTGGAATTCCATCATCTCCACTAGCTTTGTTTGTAGTGATGCTTTCTAAGGCCCACTTGACTTCACATTCCAGGATGTCTGGCTCTAGGTCAGTGATCACACCATTGTGATTATCTGGGTCGTGAAGATCTTTTTTGTACAGTTCTGTGTATTCTTGCCATCTCTTCTTAATATCTTCTGCTTCTGTTAGGTCCATACAATTTCTGTCCTTTATCGAGCTCATCTTTGCATGAAATGTTCCCTTGGTATCTCTGATTTTCTTGAAGAGATCTCTAGTCTTTCCCATTCTGTTGTTTTCCTCTATTTGTTTGCATTGATCACTGAAGAAGGCTTTCTTATCTCTTCTTGCTATTCTTTGGAACTCTGCATTCAGATGTTTTATCTTTCCTTTTCTCCTTTGCTTTTCACTTCTCTTCTTTTCACAGCTATTTGTAAGGCCTCCCCAGACAGCCATTTTGCTTTTTTGCATTTCTTTTATATGGGAATGGTCTTGATCCCTGTCTCCTGTACAATGTCATGAACCTCATTCCATAGTTCATCAGGCACTCTATCTATCAGATCTAGGCCCTTAAATCTATTTCTCACTTCCACTGTATAATCATAAGGGATTTGATTTAGGTCATACCTGAATGGTCTAGTGGTTTTCCCTACTTTCTTCAATTTAAGTCTGAATTTGGCAATAAGGAGTTCATGGTCTGAGCCACAGTCAGCTCCTGGTCTTGTTTTTGCTGACTGTATGGAGCTTCTCCATCTTTGGCTGCAAAGAATATAATCAATCTGATTTCGGTGTTGACCATCTGGTGATGTCCACGTGTAGAGTCTTCTCTTGTGTTGTTGGAAGAGGGTGTTTGCTATGACCAGTGAATTTTCTTGGCAAAACTCTATCAGTCTTTGCCCTGCTTCATTCTGTATTCCAAGGCCAAATTTGCCTGTTACTTCAGGTGTTTCTTGACTTCCTACTTTTGCATTCCAGTCCCCTATAATGAAAAGGACATCTTTTTTGGATGTTAGTTCTAAAAGGTCTTGTAAGTCTTCATAGAACCGTTCAACTTCAGCTGGCACGCCAAGCGTGACAAAGAGGAGCCACCCCACGTCTGAGGTCAGGGGCAGAAGCTGGGAGGACCCCATGCCCGAATGGCGGCGGCCAAGAGGAGTTACCCCACATCCGAGGTCAGGGGCAGTGGCCGAGAGTACCAGACTGCAACAGCACAGGCACGGCCGAGAGGAGCTACCCCGTGTCCAAGGTCAGGGGTGGCGACGAGAGGAGTTACCCCGTGTCCGAGGTCAGGGGCAGCGTCCGGGAGGAGATACCCCACCCCCCAAGCCTGAGGCCAGGGGGGTCAGGCGGGAGGAGCTACCCCATGCCCTTAAGCCCAAGGCCAAGGGCAGCGGCGGGGAGGAGCAACCCCATGTCCAAGGAGCCGTGGCTGCGCGGGCACAGGAGGGCCTAGAGGAGCTATCCCACGTTGAAGGTCAGGAAGGGCGGTGGTGAGGAGATAACCCTCGTCCAAGGTAAGGATCAATGGCTGCGCTTTGCTGGAGCAGCCCTGAAGAGATATCCCATGCCCAAGGTAAGAGAAACCCAAGTAAGATGGTAGGTGTTGCAAGAGGGCATCAGAGGGCAGACGCACTGAAACCATACTCACAGAAAACTATTCAATCTAATCACACTAGGACCACAGCCTTGTCTAACTCAATGAAACTAAGCCATGCCTGTGGGGCAACCCAAGACGGGCGGGTCATGGTGGAGAGATTTGACAGAATGTGGTCCACTGGAGAAGGGAATGGCAAACCACTTCAGTATTCTTGCCTTGAGAACCCCATGAACAGTATGAAAAGGCATAATGATAGGATACTGAAAGAGAAACTCCCCAGGTCAATAGGTGCCCAGTATGCTACTGGAGATCAGTGGAGAAATAACTCCAGAAAGAATGAAGGGATGGAGCCAAAACAAAAAGAATAACCAGCTGTGGATGTGACTGGTGATAGAAGCAAGGTCTGATGCTGTAAAGAGCAATATTGCATAGGAACCTGGAATGTCAGGTCCATGAATCAAGGCAAATTGGAAGTGGTCAAACAAGAGATGGCAAGAGTGAATGTCGACATTCTAGGAATCAGCAAACTGAAATGGACTGGAATGGGTGAATTTAGCTCAGATGACCATTATATCTACTACTGCGGGCAGGAATCCCTCAGAAGAAATGGAGTGGCCATCATGGTCAACAAGAGTCCGAAATGCAGTACTTGGATGCAATCTCAAAAACGACAGAATGATCTCTGTTCGTTTCCAAGGCAAACCATTCAATATCACAGTAATCGAAGTCTATGCCCCAACCAGTAACGCTGAAGAAGCTGAAGTTGAACGGTTCTATGAAGACCTACAAGACATAGTCGTAACCGCTGCCTATCCACACGTGATGGTGTGATACATCATGGCGCCAACTGCCTCGTTTAAAACCTTCTCGTGGATCTCCTGAGTGAACTGTCGTCGCAGAAGGCCACAGCGGCCAGGTCCCTCAGGATGGGCATCTCCACCGGGTGCTGTCTCTGCCAGCCAGCAGCGCCACCAGGGGGCGGGGGTGCCGGGGGCTGTTCTGGGGGCGGATACCTCCGCAAATTCTGTCCAGTCGCTGTTGCTTGACTTTGTGCTTATCCACAAGGGCCGTTCTTTATCGAGCTTTGCACCTCTCTGATTCAAAAGGCAAAGCGGCCCTCTAAGAACTTAGGGGCCCTTGCAGGAATCTGCGGGCATTACACCACTATGCGCCCAATACAAATTTGTCCACAAACTCTGTAGTTCCCACAATGGGCTGTCTGTCTTTTTAAAGATAATCCAGCTTCATTGGTTTAAAACCGTTTAAGGCAATGAAACCCTAGTCCTGGGCAGCCGGCATCCACCACAAAGGGCTTCCACATGGGAGGTGCTGCAGCGGCGGCAGCTGTGCGATGCTCCAGTCAGCATGGCATGGGTCCCGACTCCGGCCCTCGCTCATCAGGCCACCCAGGCTCCTCTGGGCCGTTTCCTGGCCACCTTAAAAAGACCCACAAGTCTGTTCTTTATGTCTGCATCTCTTTCTGCCCTGCAAATAGCTTCATTGGTACCATTTTTCTACATTCCATATATATGTGTTAATTATATGATTTTTGTTTTTTCCAACTTCTGTATAACAACTTATATAATTTGTTATACAACTTCTGTATAACAACTGACTCTGTATAACAGGCTCTACATTCATCCACTTCACTCAGTTCAGTCCAGTTCAGTCGCTCAGTCGTGTCCGACTCTTTGCGACCCAATGAATTGCAGCACTCCAGGCCTCCCTGTCCATCACCAACTCCCGGAGTTCATTCAAACTCACGTCCATCAAGTCGGTGACGCCATCCAGCCATCTCATCCTCTGTCATTCCCTTCTCCTCCTGCCCCCAATCCCTCCCAGCATCAGAGTCTTTTCCAATGAGTCAACTCTTCGCATGAGGTGGCCAAAATACTGGAGTTTCAGCTTTAGCATCATAACTTCCAAAGAACACCCAGGACTGATCTCCTTTAGAATGGACTGGTTGGATCTCCTTGCAGTCCAAAGGACTCTCAAGAGTCTTCTCCAACACCACAGTTCAAAAGCATCAAGTCTTCACAGTCCAACTGTGAAAGAAAGTGCTCAGCTTTCTTCACAGTCCAACTCTCACATCCATACATGACCACTGGAAAAACCATAGCCTTGACTAGATGGACCTTTGTTGGCAAACTACAACTGACAAAATTCATTCCTTTTATGACTGAGTGATATTTCACTGTATATATATATATACACACCTATATACCACAACGTTGTTATCCATTCATCTGTTGATGGACATCTACTTTTAAAAGTGGATATATTGTTTTTATTTATTTTCTTATCTAAATAAATATATATTTTATACCTAATTTTATATTTTTTAAGTTTGCTTTTTTTCCCCCTAAATTGCCAACAAACTGTTTACGCTTTTGGTTCCATGAAACCTATATCTTTCCCACCTCTATTATATTACCCATCAGAGACACTAAAGATGTTGGTCCACACTAGAGTCATCTTTCTGGAAGGACACATTTAGGGCTTCTCCTGAGGGGCTTCAGCCCCCACAATGTAAGTATATGAAAATAAGCCTTCATCTGTGGAATTTCAATCCCCTGCTGACAAAGCTGCATATATTGTCCTTCAACTCTCTTCTCATATGAACACTTCTCTCATCTTCCTTTTTCATTTGTGTGGCTTCATCCTAGTCTTCCAGTTGATAACATTTGATTCAGTGCTTTTAGATCCCACCACGTGACTTTTCCTTCTCCAAGAGGTCACATGCCTGACTCCCAGCCACCCCTGCACAAAGGTCCCAAAACTGCCCATGAAACATGATTTCATACTTCAAGTTCTAAATAAACAGTTAATAGAACCCTTCATCCTGCTTCTTTGCTAGCTACTGCTATGAAGGATTCATGTGATCTTGTTGTCCATCCCCACCAGAGCAAGGAAGTCTATACAAATCCTGTTTCTCCACAGGGCATCCTGAGAAAGAAGAGAAACTTCTCTCAAAATTTGGAACTGGGTTCTCAAATACTTATAACAATGTTCTCTGCTGCTTGACTTGACCCATGGAATCATAACAAAGAGAGAAACAGTGTTTATTTAACTCAATTACTGCCTGGTTTAAATGGTTTTCTGTGAGTGAACAGGAAAATTAACCACCATTCTCAACATTGTTTTTAAGGCAAATTGTGCTCTTACATCACAAATAACTGGCTTAATAAATGATGGTTGGAGCACAAACTGTTGGTGCGTTGAGTAAACAAACTGTTTCTCTTCAGTTTGTGAAGTTAAAATTCTTCCACTATTTCTGTAATTGGAGCTGGTTGCAGCATAAAGCAGCAGATGACTGACCACCCAGGTGTCACTATGGCTAATTATTAAAATGAATCCAGGTACATGATATTTACCATCCTTCATCACCTTTATTTCTCTTTTAAAGTACAGAGCAGACAAGATTCACTTAATTTCTGCAAAAAGATTTGTAATAAAGAAGAACCTTTGTGTTCTGTTATATGTTGATTACTAAAGAGATGGTGCCTGTAAGTTTAAATTATACACAATGGTCCACCTCTGGGAACACTGCCTCCCAGGTAAGGAGCCTTATACCTTTTGCTCACAGCAAACATCCTGACCAGGCCTACTTGGGAATGAATACAGGAAGGAAGAAATTAACACATCCTCTCTGGAGACTGACCAGAAGCAGGAAATTTTTGACTTTACTTTTTCCCCTTTTAATATAAAAGAAGCCTGAATTCTAATTAGGCAAGATGGTTCTTTGGAACACAAAGATCTGCTTGCTTTCTGAATCAAGTCACTATTCCTTGCCCCAAGAGCTCATCTCTAGATTTACTGGCCTTCTGTGTGCCTTGCAGAACTGTTTGGACTTGATAACAGGTTCAGAAGTTGCAAAAACTTTCATTTCCTTTTTGCTGCTGCAGTCTTTGGGGATCACCCATTGCATTTTGTTTGAAGTGAAAGTGAAAGTGTTAGTTGCTCAGTTGTGTCTGACTCTTTACGACCCCATGGACTGTAGCCTGCCAGGCTCCTCTATCCATGGGATTCTCCAGGCAAGAATACTAGAGTGGGAAGCCATTCCCTTCTCCAGGGCATCTTCCCAACCCAGGGGTCAAACCCTGGTCTCCTGCAGTGCAGGAAGATTCTTTACCATCTGAGTGACTAGGGAAGGCCGGTTTTTTTCTTTAATGTTGCCCTAATCTGAGATTCAGTGCAGTAGCTCAGTGGAAGATTCAGGCCTGACCTGGGGCAGAAGGACAGAGACCACAACTTTCAGCATATTGTGTGAGTCTCTATTCAAGTCATCTAAAGCTGCCTTGAGCTGCTCCAGTTCCTCACAGCCCATTAGTTTTCATTTAAGTTTGTAGAACTAAGCCTTATAATGATGTCTAACCCAGTGCCATGCTAAGCATGATCCTTGTATCAGCAGCGGTCTGCAAGCTGTTACCAGTCAACAGCTGTACCAACTGTTACAAAAGAAATACAGAAATCAAGAGAATGTCTGTAAAACAAAACCTTGTACAGTCAGCTGACATTGCTGTGCAACATCACATTTAAGTATATTATCAGTCATTTCATTGAACAGGAAACACTCACTTTGGTTGTTATCGAACTCACCAAGTGAGTTACCTGTGATGTCAAGCACAGTAAGACCATGTGTTGGTCTGCAAGAGAGTAGAAGTGAAAAAAAAATTTTTAAACCAGTTCTCCATGATAATTTTTAAAGCTTTGGTCTAGGTTACCAAGTTGGAGAAGGAAATGGCAACCCACTCCAGTGTTCTTGCTTGGAGAATCCCAGGGACGGGGGAGCCTGGTGGGCTGCTGTCTATGGGGTCGCACAGAGTCGGACACGACTGAAGCGACTTAGCAGCAGCAGCAGCAGGTTACCAAGAGGGCACTGGGAGGCAGGGAAATTTTAATGAATACAAGTTGAAAAGAACTGGGACCTCTGTGGAGATAGTCCTGATTTCTGTGCAGACTCAGATAACTCTCCAGCTTCGTCATGCCCTTAGACTTGAATGAGTGTACTAGGGCTAAGTTGTGCCTGGTCCCAGCTTGGATAATGTATGCGTGTTAAGTCACTTCAGTAGTGTGGACTCTTTGCAACCCCAAGGACTGTAGCCCGCAAAGTTCCTCTGTCCATGGAATTCTCCAGGCAAGAATACTAGAGTGAGTTGCCGTTCCCTTCTCCAGAGGATCTTCCCAACCCAGGTATTGAATACAGGTCTCCCACATTGCAGGCAGATTCTTTACTATATGAGCCACCATAGAAGCCCAGCTTGGATGATATTCCATGATAAACAGCCTCTTCAGAGACTGCGATGCACTTTGCTTCCATCCAGCAGAGCAGAGGTAACTGACGTCCGGTACAGCTCTGGTGTCCAAAAGAAAAGCCACACAGGGACATCTAGTGGTAAGGAGAAATCGCCAACCTGCTCCAAAGGAGTTCAAGAATTTCCAAACCCCAAGCCGCCTGGGGATTTGGATTCATTTATTGAATTTTACCTCACACTCGAGCAAATTAGTCACTGCGTTTGAAGGAAAGCAGAGGTCAACATAATGCCTGGCTCTCAAAATGGAGCTGGACACACCAGCCACTTGTTAGGACACCTCTAACAAGTCTCTGTACATCCAGAGTGAAGGCAATAGATAGATTCTTCAGGCAAGAGTGCCAAGGAGAGAATACAGATAGAAGATCATCATTTTACGAACAATTACTTCAGTACTGTCTTTCTGGTTGGCTGTAAAATGGACCTAATTCCAGAGAGGCAGAAATGATGCAAAGCTCCAAAATAAACTGAATACATTAAAAACAGTCCTCCAAACTTGCTGATCTATAAATTAGCATCAGCAAAACTCTTAATGAGATTTACCAGTGAGTCCCCCAGCAAGATGACAAAGCTGAATCAAAGCTAGCCACCCAGACTGATAAAACAAAGCCCTTAGAAGAAGCAGATCTCTCCTGGCATTTGACGGAAAGACTGAAGCTACAATAAATAAAGTTGTGTCAGACTTTTGTTGTCAAAAGCTGACTCTTACACAGGCTGATAGATGTGCAAATAAATTCAATTAGGTGCAAATTAATAGCTAGTAAAAATCATAGTAGATTTTACTATGAGAAACATATCTAAGGTCTATAATTGGTGGGTTTTGCCTTTTTATGCGTTGTTGTTTAGTCATTCACCAGAAAGGCTCTATACTACAACTCATGTATCATCATATAGCTTTTTAAATGTATCTAATGGAATGGGCTTTCCTGGTCGCTCAGCTGGTAGAAAATCCGCCTTCAGTGCAGGAGCCCTGGGTTGCAAAGATTCCCTGGAGAAGGGAACAGCTACCCAGTCCAGTATTCTGGCCTGGAGAATTCCATGGACAAAGGAGCCTGGCAGGCTACATACAGTCAGTCCATGGGGTCGCAAAGAGTCTGACACAACTGAGCGACATTCACTTTCAGTTGATGTAACATTGAAGATCTTCCTTCAACCCACCTACTTCCACCAGCTAATGACCAGAAAATTATTGCAGTTGTCCAATTCATGATCATTAACACCCTTCTTGATTACAATGGCCCATTGCAGTTGAATTTGTATTATGGCTGAAACTCTTCTAACAACTTAAGTTTCTCCTTCTTTCCCAACAGAAATTTGGGACAAGAAGAAGATGAAACTGGGGAGGTGATCTCTAGTCCCTGTGTTGTATTTCTCTTCTTGCTCCTACTTCTCTGAGCTGAAACTGGATCCCCCTGCTGTCTGACTGTATTTAGACTGTCCTATCTAAATCCATGGGGCTTCCTTGGTGGCTCAGTCAATAAAGAATCTGCCTGCAATTCAGGAGACCCAGGTTTGATCCCTGAGTCAAGAAGATCTCCTGGAGAAGTGATTGGCAACCAATTCCAGTATTATTGCCTGGGAAAGCCCATGAGCAGAGGAGCCTGGTGGGCTACAGTCTATCGGGTAGCAAAGACTCAGACACGACTTGGCGACTAAACCACCACCATCTAAATCCACTCTATGTCCATACTGGTGAAATCCATGGTTTGCTGTTGGCTCATTTGTTGTCTGGTATTACTTCATCCTTCCCAACCAACTTCGTCTTCGGTCTATACCTCCTGTCTCCACCTACAGGTCCCGCTACAGCACTCACTGGAGTCATCCTTCGGGACAGGGATCTCTTGTTCGGTCCACTAGTTTCTCAGCGATGCCATCAAGAGTATGTCAGAACTCCAAGGAACAGTTTGTGACAGTGAGTCAGTGGAGAGCTGAAGCTCTAATTTCTGGACCTCTCCTGAACCACGTGACACTGATGTTACTACTCCTTGAGCCAATCTGGTCACTCTGGAGCACCCTGTGGGGTGCACTCCTCCCATAGTTCCCTATGAGAAGCAGGGTGTTTTCATTTGATACAGCTGCAGTAGCACATTGTCACAAATGCAGCAGCTTAAAACAATGGTAAATAAATTGATTCTTTTCCAGCTCTAGAGGCCAGAGTCTGAAATCAAGTGGTCAGCAGGGTGGGTTCTGTCTAGAGGCTCTGAAAGAGAATCTGCTCTATGCCTCTCTCCTAGCTCCTGGCAGCTACTGGCAATCTTGTCATTCCTTGGCATTCCTGGACTTCATAACTCCGGTCTCTGCCTCCATCTTCCCATTACCTGCTTCTCTTTCTACGGTAAGTCCCCTATCTATGAACAAGTTCTGTTCTGAGAGTGCATTTGGTAAGTCCATCAAAGTTAGTCTAGGTACCCAACTAACACAATCGACTATACACTATTGTCCTGTAATAGGTTTATAATACTTTTTATACAAATAATACATAAAAAACAAACACAAAAAATAAAGAAAATATTTTAAATCTCACACTGTAGTGCCTTGGAAAGTACAGTACTACAGTACAACCGCTGGCATATGGGGGCTGACATCAAGTGAACAGACAAGAAGAGACTGGAGGAGGGAGAGGTTATGAGAGATGGTAGAGCTGAAGGATTGTCAGCCGTAGGAGACGGAGTGTAAGCTACAATGTCACTCACACCTGACATTGATGGAATGCATGTTCATATCTTTGAAAGTTTGTAGCATGAAGTTTGTATGTAGAGGAGGTACTGTGTCTGTGTCTCTTTTCCCTTCTCATCTCTGATGAGGTTTTGCCATTGGTTTTAAATCTCATCCTAATCCAGAATAATCTCATTTTGAGATCATTAATTTAATTATACCTGCAACAACCCTTTGTCCACATAAGGTCATATTTATAAGTTCCAGGGGTTAAAACATCTCAAGGTTGTGAGGGCACTATTAACCAATGACATAGGCCTTCTCATAAAGTCCAGAGGTGTGTAGTCCCCTCAGGGGATCCCAGTAGCACCCCAATCCCACATCCAGTCTCTCTGAACTCCTTCCTTTTTGCACCAGAAGCATTTCTGTCTCCTGCCCCTCTTCCAGGAGGAATTCCCCTGTCAGATCCGCCCTCTTCCTACTTCTGAGCCTCTGCTTTCTAGTAGGTACCTACTTTCTTCTTTCTGGGAGTGATAAAAACTCAGACATACAGTAATGGCAAAAAAAAAAAGCATGGTTTAAAAGAGAGATTGTATTATTTGTGAACATATTTCAAAAACATTATCTCCATTGTATATATACAGACATACACAGAGTCTATTACATCAAAACATTGGCCCCACATGGCAACATCTTAACCAAAACTGTAAAGGAGAAATTCCTGGTGGCTCAGATGGTAAAGATTCTGCCTGCAATGTGGGAAAGCTGGATTCAATCCCTGGGAAGATCCCCTGGAGAAGGGAATGGCTACCAACTCAGTATTCTTGCCTAGAGAATTCCATGGACAGCTACACCCCATGGGGTCCCAAGAGTCAGACATGACTGAGCGACTAACACTTTCACTACTCCACACTTGGAAAATAATCTAAAGTTTGGGGACTTCCCTGGTGATCCAGGGATTAAGACTGTGTTTCCAATGCTGAGGACATGGGTTCCAGCTTTCATTGAGGAACTAAAATCCTGCAAGCTGTGCAGCATGACCAAAAAATAAATACATAAAACACACATTAAAATAAATGCAAAATGAAAAGTTTTATTTATAAAAATGATAATCACAAGTACCCACTAATACAATTCAGCTTATATATATTTTCCTCTCTGCTGCTGCGGCTCCTAAATCGCTTCAGTCGTGTCCGACTCTATGCAACCCCATAGACGGCAGCCCGCCAGGCTCCTGCGTCCCTGGGATTCTCCAGGCAAGAACACTGGAGTGGGTTGCCATTTCCTTATCCAATGCATGAAAGTGAAAAGTGAAAGTGAAGTCGCTCACTCGTGTCCAACTCTTCGAAACCCCATGGACTGCAGCCTACCAGACTCCTCCGTCCATGGGATTTTCCAGGCAAGAGTACTGGAGTGGGGTGCCATCGCCTTCTCCAATTTTCCTCTCTAGAGGACAAAATATTGTTAAAGTATTAGTTCAACAGGCAACTGCAACTCATTTAAGTTTTGATAAGCCATAGTTCTAGGTCTTAGAAGAATTTGCTTGCTGCTATCCCATTTACTATTTTATTTTAGTACATTTTAAATATAAATAAAAGCAGAGCAAACAGTATAATAATTCTCTATGTACCTACCACTCAGCTTCAACAGTCCACAACTCATGACCAAACTTGCTTCCTTGATACTTGATACCTTCGTGTCTCTCTCTAACCCATCCCTGAGTTTTGAAGCTATCACATCATCTTTAAATGTTTTTCTAAAAGATGGAGACTCTTTTTTTGTACATTCAATAACATGATAATCCTTCAACTTTCTAAAACAGCTCTTTTATAATTTTTTTATTTTTTTAACACTGGAAACATTTTGTATTGGAGTATAGCTGATAAGCAATGTTGTAATAGTTTCGGGTGAGCAGTGAAGGCACTCAGCCATACACATATATGTATCCATTCTTCCCCAAGCCCCTCTTCCTTCCAGGCTGGCACACAACATTGAGCAGAGTTTATCAAATATTCAACCATGCTTCAATTTCCCCATTTTTTTATATCATTTTCACTTTGTTTTTGAATTAGAATCCAAATGACATCCATACATAGAGAGATGATAAACCTCTCACGTTTCTTTAAATCTTTAGGTTGTCTCCATATGTCTGTCTGTCTCTCTTTTTCTTTTCTCTCTCTTCAAGCTTTTGTTGAAGAAATGTATGGTTCATCCTATGAGGTTTTCCTCAGTCTACATTTTTCTGGATTTATCCTCATGGTGATTTTTGTCCTTTATATTTAATGTAAATTTGTTTTCAAAAAGACAATCCCTGGTTGTCTTTGTGTGTGTGTATAATGTTAGCAGTCATTGATAATAGTTACTTAGATCCAGTAATTCTTAATGTGTTAAAAAGATAAATTATTTCTTTAATTCTTAGCTGGTAGGCTTTTAAGAGCTATTTTTCCCTCATAAGCAATTGTTTATGCTGAGGTACAGTTTGCGTAGGAGAGGCAAGATAAGTGCTTGGTTATTTAATATGTATATGTGACCTCCTATGTATATTGTATATGCATGTGCATGCATGTTAAAGCACTTCAGTCGTGTCCAACTCTTTATGACTCTATGGACTGTAGTCTGCCAGGCCTCCATGGGGATTCTCCAGGCAAAAATACTGGGATGGGTTGCCATGACCTCCTCCAGGGGATCTTCCCAACCCAAAGACTGAACCTACGTCTCGTACATCTCCTGCATTGGCAAGCAGATTCTTTACCACTAGCACCACCTGGGAAGACCATATATAGGTACACATCTGTGTGCAAATGTGTATATACGTATTTTATTAGCACATTAAGAAATCTTTGATGTCTTACAATTTATTGCCATTATTACACTTACTAATACTTAAGTCATCCTCCTTTTGTTAAGGGAGTCAATGCACGTAGGCCCCCAAGTCCTTTAGAGATGATGTTAATAGTCTTGAATAGTATTCTTATTTTCTGATGTGACAAGATTCATTTTGCGTTTCCTACATATGGCTGCTAGTCCTTTTTAGTGGCGAGAGATAGAAAATATCATCTTAGTTTTGTTTCAGATAAAATACATCACAACTTCAAACTAATACTTCCAATTCAAATTTAGGAATACAGGGTTTTTACCTAACCCAGCTGATTTCATATCTATTTCACTCTCTGCCGTGCCCCAAACCCTGATTTCAATGACATAAATATAATTATTTCTTTCCTTTATCCATACTATTATATGATGGTCTCAGAATAAAACAAACACTACCACCAATTATATCATTACTGAGGAGAGTCTTTCCTTTTTTTAAACTTATTTTGTCCCACTGGGGATGCACAATTCAACTGTGATGTCTTAAAGTCACCTGGAATAATTTCTCTCTGAAAGGTTGTAACATCAATAGGATACACTTTGAAATTTCTTTTCTTTTTGCTTTCAATATTTAGGAATTCCATTTTGTTTCTAATTTTTTTACTATGTAAAACATTTACATTTCAAAAGATGCATCTTCAAAATAAAGAAAGTTAAAAGATTGAAGGA
This sequence comes from Bos mutus, assembly GCF_027580195.1. Classification (NCBI taxonomy): domain Eukaryota; kingdom Metazoa; phylum Chordata; class Mammalia; order Artiodactyla; family Bovidae; genus Bos; species Bos mutus. Next base: position 81,319,334 of record NC_091621.1, on the reverse strand, counting down.
AATTAAAAGAACAGTTTCTATCCCTCTCTCTTCCATCTATTCCCTCCTCTTCTTATATTTAGCTATGAATATACTTTTTAAACTTTATGCTTTGTCTTTGTCTTTTCGTTGGTTTATAATCACACACACTTTCTTATGTCCTGGAGATTATTCCATAGTAACACTAAATTTTTCTCATTCATTTTATGCCTGCATAATAATCCGTTGTGTGCATACATTATAGTTTATTCAACCATTCCTTATTGGTATTTGAATTATTTGCAGTACTTCGCCATTACAAATGGTGCTTCAGTGACTAGGTTTGTTCACAAGTACGCTTTTAAGTATTTTTTTGTTGTAAAAAAATGTTTATTATGCTTTTGCTATTTTGTTTATCTTTAATGAGAATACTAGATCTTGTAAATATTTAAACCTTATATTTTATTTGCAGATGATATTTAATTGAGTAGTTTTAATATTAGTTACAGTGCTGTGATATGGGTATGTGAAATCAGTTAATACCTCAATTTTTTAGAAATGAAAATGTTGATTCTAAACCCAATCAATTTGAATTATTTGCAGTACTTTGCTATTACAAATGGTACTTCAATGAACAGGCTTGTTCACAAGTACTTTTTAAAATATTTATTTACTGATAGATGATTTTTGGCTGCACTGGGCCTTCGTTTCTGTGCATGGGCTTTCTGTAGTTGTGGGGCTTGGGGTCGACGCTTTAGTTGTGGTGAGCGGGTTTCTCGTTGTGGGGGCTTCTCTTGCTGCGGAGCACAGGCTCTGGAGCGCACAGGCTTCCCCAGTGAGCGGGTTTCTCGTTGTGGGGGCTTCTCTTGCTGCGGAGCACAGGCTCTGGAGCGCACAGGCTTCCCCAGTGAGCGGGTTTCTCGTTGTGGGGGCTTCTCTTGCTGCGGAGCACAGGCTCTGGAGCGCACAGGCTTCCCCAGTTATGGCTCATGGGCTCAGTGGTTGTGGCGCACAGGCTTATTTGTCCCTCGACATGTGGAATCTTCCCAGATCAGGGACTGAACCCATATGCCCTGCACTGACAGGCAGATTCTTAACCCCTGGACCCCAGAGAAGTCCCATAAGTACTTTTATATTTTTGATCTATGTATCTTTGGAATAGACTCCTAAAAATGGAAATCTGTGTAATTTTTCTCACTCATATTTTGAAACATACTTTAAAATGTTAACTCAGAATTCTAAACATAATGGTCGTTGGTTTTGATAAAGAGTTTGGGGTAATTTTTTAATTAGAAAATTTCACATTTGTGTGGCAGAGCAGTCATGCTTTTCCTAGAGGAGCAGTATACTATTTCTCCATGAAATAGTGATAAATTTAAATCCATCAAAGATACTAGGAGCAATTCTAAAAGCAATAACTGTGACTATGTTATATGTATGCAATATAAAATCACTACCATGAGCATAAATGTCCCAGGAAAAAACAAAGATGTTAAATTAGACCTCATCAACTGTTTCTGAGTTTTCTGTTCAGTTTCATTTGGCCATAGCTTATTCTGCTCTGTTAGTGTAAATTCCTTGGCATTGGGTATGAAATGATGAAACATTAATGATTTTAACTACCATTTTTGAGAAGTGAGTGATGTAATGGAGTTACATTGGAAGCGTCATAATTTCTATGTATCTGTGTGCATTATGCTAAGTCACTTCAGTCATGTCTGACTCTTTGCAGTCCTATAGACTGTAGCCCACCAGGCTCCTCTGTCCACAGGGATTCTCTAGGCCAGAATACTGGAATGGGTTGCCAGGCCCTCCTCTTCTATTTATCTATTCCAAGCAAAAGTAGACTCTTCCAGCCAAAGGGGCTTTAAAACTTCAATATCCATCAGAGTAACATCAAGAACACTGATCTCAGAAGACAAATACCATATGATATCACCTACATGTTATCACTCATTCCACTTATGTGACATCTAAATTACAACACAAAGGAATATATCTACTAAACAAAAACAGACTTACAGACATAGAGAACAAATTTGTGGTTGCCAAGGGGGAGGGGGGAAGGGAGGGAAGGACTGAGAGTGTGGGATTAACAGATACAAACTATTATGAAAAGGATGTAGAGACAACAAGGTCCTACTGTATAGCACAGGGAACTATATTCAGTATCCTGTGATAAACCATAATGGAAAAGACTATGAAAAGGAATATAAATAACTGAAGTCAACCCATTCCAGTATGCTTGTCTGGAAAATTCTATGGACAGAGGATCCTGGCAGGCTACAGTCCGTGAAGTTGCAAAAATTTGGACAAGACTGAGAGACAGAGCACAACATAACTGAGTCACTTTGCTGTACAGATGAAGTCAAGCACAACCTTGTCTATTACTTCAACAGAATTTTTTTAAAAAGGCTCTTACCTCAGAGAGAAAATTCCACTACCAAGGATAGCACATACAGACTCAAAACATGCTGGTAATAGCTGTTTTTTGGTTGTTGTTTTGTTTTTGGTGTTTAATTTTTATTTTATATTAGAGAATAGTTTATTTACAATGTTGTGTTAGTTTCAGGTGTACAGCAAAGTGATTCAGTTCTACATGTACATATATCCATTCTTCTTCAGATGGAAAAGAATTTATCCCTGGACATCACCAGATGGTCAACACCGAAATCAGATTGATTATATTCTTTGCAGCCAAAGATGGAGAAGCTCTATACAGTCAGCAAAAACAAGACTGGGAGCTGGCTGTGGCTCAGATCATGAACTCCTTATTGCCAAATTCAGACTGAAATTGAAGAAAGTAGGGAAAACCACTAGACCATTCAGTTCATTTCAGTCACTCAGTCATGTCCGATTCCTTGCACCCTATGAATTGCAGCACGCCAGGCCTCCCTGTCCATCACCAACTCCCAGAGTTCACTCAAGCTCATGTCCATCGAGTCAGTGATGCAATCCAGCCATCTCATCCTCTGTCGTCCCCTTCTCCTCTTGCCCCCAATCCCTCCCAGCATCAGTCTTTTCCAATGAGTCAACACTTCGAATGAGGTAGCCAAAGTATTGGAATTTCAACTTTAGCATCATTCCTTCCACAGAACACTCAGGACTGATCTCCTTTAGAATGGACTGCTTGGACATCCTTACAGTCCAAGGGACTCTCAAGAGTCTTCTCCAACACCACAGTTCAAAAGCATCAATTCTTCGGCGCTCAGCTTTCTTCACAGTCCAACTCTCACATCCATACATGACCACTGGAAAAACCATAGCCTTGACTAGATGAACCTTTGTTGGCAAAGTAATATCTCTGCTTATTAATATGCTATCTAGGTTGGTCAAAACTTTCCTTCCAAGGAGTAAACGTCTTTTAATTTCATGGCTACAATCACTATTTGCAGTGATTTTGGAGCTCAGAAAAATAAAGTCTGACACTGTTTCCCCATCTATTTCCCATGAAGTGATGGGACCAGATGCCATGATCTTAGTTTTCTGAATGTTGAGCTTTAAGCCAACTTTTTTCACTCTCTTCTTTCACTTTCATCAAGAGGATTTTTAGTTCCTCTTCACTTTCTGCCATAAGGGTGGTGTCATCTGCATATCTGAGCTTATTGATATTTCTCCTGGAAATCTTGATTCCAGCTTGTACTTCTTCCAGAACAGTGTTTCTCATGATGTACTCTGCATAAAAGTTAGATAAGCAGGGTGACAATATACAGCCTTGACGTACTCCTTTTCCTATTTGGAACCAGTCTGTTGTTCCATGTCCAATTCTAACTGTTGATTCCTGACATGCATACAGGTTTCTCAAGGGGTAGGTCAGGTTGTCTGGTATTCCCATCTCTTTCAGAATTTTCCACAGTTTATTGTGATCCACACAGTCAAAGGCTTTGGCATAGTCAATACAGCAGAAATAGATGTTTTTCTGGAATTCTCTTCCTTTTTCCATGATGCAGCAGATGTTGGCAATTTGATCTCTGGTTCCTCTGCCTTTTCTAAAACCAGCTTGAACATCTGGAAGGTCACGGTTCACGTATTGCTGAAGCCTCGCTTGGAGAATTTTGAGCATTACTTTACTAGCGTGTGAGATGAGTGCAATTGTGCAGTAGTTTGAGCATTCTTTGGCATTGCCTTTCTTTGGGATTGGAATGAAAACTGACGTTTTCCAGTCTTGTGGCCACTGCTGAGTTTTCCAGATTTGCTGGCATATTGAATGCAGCACTTTCACAGCATCATCTTTCAGGATTTGAAATAGCTCAACTGGAATTCCATCACCTCCACTAGCTTTGTTCATAGTGATGCTTCCTAAGGCCCACTTGACTTCACATTCCAGGATGTCTGGCTCTAGGTGAGTGATCACACCATCATGATTATCTGGGTCATAAAGATCTTTTTTGTACAGTTCTTCTGTGTATTCTTGCCACCTCTTCTTAATATCTTCTGCTTCTCTTAGGTCCATACCATTTCTATCCTTTATTGAGCCCATCTTTGCATGACCATTCAGGTATGACCTAAATCAAATCCCTTATCACTATACAGTGGAAGTGACAAATAGATTTAAGGGACTAGATCTGATAGTGTGCCTGATTTACTATGGATGGAGGTTCGTGACATTGTACTGGAGACAGGAATCAAGACCATCCCCAAGAAAAAGAAATGCAAAATAGCAAAATGGCTGTCTGAGGAGGCCTTACAAATAGCTGTGAAAAGAATGGGAAGCTAAAAGCAAAGGAGAAAAGGAAAGATATTCCTATCTGAATGCAGAGTTCTGAAGAATAGCAAGGAGAGATAAGAAAGCCTTTGTCAGTGATCAATGCAAAAAAATAGAGGAAAGCAATAGAATGGGAAAGACTAGAGATCTCTTCAGGAAAATTAGAGATACCAAGGGAGCATTTCATGCAAAGATGGGCTCAATAAAGGAGAGAAATGGTAGGGACCTAACAGAAGCAGAAGATATTAAGAAGAGGTGGCAAGAATACACAGAAGAGCTGTACAAAAAAGATCTTCACTACCCAGATAATCACAATGGTGTGATCACTCACCTAGAGCCAGACATCCTGGAATGTGAAGTCAAGTGGGCCTTAGGAAGCATCACTATGAACAAAGCTAGTGGAGGTGATGGAATTCCAGTTGAGCTATTTCAAATCCTGAAAGATGATGCTGTGAAAGTGCTGCACTCAATATGCCAGCAAATCTGGAAAACTCAGCAGTGGCCACAGGACTGGAAAAGGTCAGTTTTCATTCCAATCCCAAAGAAAGGCAATGCCAAAGAATGCTCAAACTACTGCACAATTGCACTCATCTCACATGCTAGTAAAGTAATGCTTAAAATTCTCCAAGTGAGGCTTCAGCAATATGTGAAGCATGACCTTCCAGATGGTCATGCTGGTTTTAGAAAAGGCAGAGGAACCAGCAATCAAATTACCAACATCTGCTGGATCATGGAAAAAGGAAGAGAGTTCTAGAAAAACATCTATTTCTGCTTTATTGACTATGCCAAAGCTTTTGACTGTGTGGATCACAATAAACTGTGGAAAATTCTTCAAGAGATGGGAATACCAGACCACCTGATCTGCCTCTTGAGAAATCTGTATGCAGGTCAGGAAGCAACAGTTAGAATTGGACATGGAACAACAGACTGGTTCCAAATAGGAAAAGGAGCATGTTAAGGCTGTATATTGTCACCTGCTTATTTAACTTATATGCAGAGTACATCATGAGAAACACTGGGCTGGAGGAAGCACAAGCTGGAATCAAGATTTCTGGGGGAAATATCAATAAGCTCAGATATGCAGATGACACCACCCTTATGGCAGAAAGTGAAGAACTAAAGAGCCGCTTGATGAAAGTGAAAGAGGAGAGTGAAAAAGTTGGCTTAAAGCTCAACATTCAGAAAATGAAGATCATGGCATCTGGTCCAATCACTTCATGGGAAATAGATGGGGAAACAGTGGAAACAGTGTCAGACTTTATTTTTCTGAGCTCCAAAATCACTGCAAATGATGATTGCAGCCATGAAATTAAAAGACTCCTGGGAAGGAAAGTTATGACCAACCTAGACAGCATATAAAAAAGCAGAGACATTACTTTACCAACAAAGGTCCGTCTAGTCAAGGCTATGGTTTTTCCAGTGATCATTTGTGGATGTGAGAGGTGGACTATAAAGAAACTGAGCACCAAAGAATTGATGCTTTTGAACTGTGGTGTTGGATAAGACTCTTGAGAGTCCCTTGGACTGCAAGGAGATCCAACCAGTCCATCCTAAAGGAGATCAGCCCTGGGTGTTCACTGGAAGGACTGATGTTGAAGCTGAAACTCCAGTATTTTGGCCACTGATACGAAGAGCTGACTCATTGGAAAAGACTCTGATGCTGGGAAAGATTGAGGGCAGGAGGAGAAGCGGACGACAGAGGATGAAATGGTTAAATAGCATCATCAACTCAATGGACGTGGGTTTGGGTGGACTCCGGGAGTTGATGGACAGAGAGGCCTGGTGTGCTGCATTTCATGGGGTCACAATTTATCCCTTCCCCTACCTTTCCCCTTTGGCAACCACAAGGTTGTTTTCAAAGTAGATGAATCTGTTTCTGTTTTATAAATAAGTTCATTTGTATCATTTTTTAGATACCACATGTAAGTGATATCAGATGATATCTGCTTTTTCTCTGATATACTTCACTTAGTATGATAATCTCTAGGTCTATCCATGTTGCTACAAATGGCATTATTTCATTCTTTTTTGTTACTGAGTAATATTCCTTTATATGTATGTATCACATCTTCCTTATTCATTTCTCTGTTGGTGGACATTTAGGTTGCTTCTATATCTTGGCTATTGTAAATAGTGCTGCAATGAAAACTGGAGTACATGTATCTTTTCAAATTGTGGTTTTCTTCAGATATATGCCCAGGAGTGAGATTGCTGGATCATATATTTTCAATTTTCTAAAGAACTGTTCTCCACAGTGACTGTACACTTTTCATTTCCACCAATGATGTGGGAGGTTTCTGTTTCCCCATACCTTCTGCAGCATTTATCATTTGTAGACTTTTTGGTGATGGCCATTCCAACTGGTGTGAGATGATACCTCATTGTAGTTTTGATTTGCATGTCTCTAATAATTAGCAATGTTGTGCATCTTTTCATGTGCTTTTTGGTAATCTATATGTCTTCTTTTCATACTATTCATGGGGTTCTCGGTCCCATCACTTCATGGGAAATAGATGGGGAAACAGTGGAAACAGGGTCAGACTTTATTTTTCTGGGCTCCAAAATCACTACAGATGGTGACTCCAGCCATGAAATTAAAAGACGCTTACTCCTGGGATGGAAAGTTATGACCAACCTAGATAGCATATTCAAAAGCAGAGACATTACTTTGCCAACAAAGGTTCGTCTAGTCAAGGCTATGGTTTTTCCTGTGGTCATGTATGGATGTGAGAGTTGGACTGTGAAGAAGGCTGAGTGCTGAAGAATTGATGCTTTTGAACCGTGGTGTTGGAGAAGACTCTTGGGAGTCCCTTGGACTGCAAGGAGATCCAACCAGTCCATTCTGAAGGAGATCAGCCCTGGGATTTCTTTGGAAGGAATGATGCTAAAGCTGAAACTCTAGTACTTTGGCCACCTCATGTGAAGAGTTGACTCATTGGAAAAGACTCTGATGCTGGGAGGGATTGGGGGCAGGAGGAGAAGGGGACGACAGAGGATGAGATGGCTGGATGGCATCACTGACTCGATGGAGGTGAGTCTGAGTGAACTCCGGGAGTTGGTGATGGACAGGGAGGCCTGGCGTGCTGTGATTCATGGGGTTGCAAAGAGTTGGACACAACTGAATGACTGATCTGATCTGATCTGATGGGGTTTTCAAGGCAAGAATATAGGAGTGGTTTGCCATTCCCTATTCACTGGAAGGACTGATGCTGAAGCTGAAGCTCCAATACTTTGGTCACTTGATGCAAACAGCTGACTCACTGGAAATGACCCTGATGCTGGGAAAGATCGAGGGTGGAGGAGAAGGGGATGACAGAGGATGAGATGTGTGGATAGCATCCCTGATTCAGTGGACATGAGTTTGAACAAACTCCAGGAGATACTGAAGGACAGGGAAGACTGGTGTGCTGTAGTCCATGGGGTTGCAAAGAGTTAGATAACAACTTAGCGACTGAACAACAACAACAAATGTCTTCTTTGAAGAAATGTCTATTTAGATCTGCCCATCAGAGAAGGCAATGGCACCCCACTCCAGTACTCTTACCTGGAGAATCCCAGGGATAGGGGAGCCTGCCTGGCTTCCATCTATGGGATCGCACAGAGTCAGACATGACTGAAGCAACTTAGCAGCAGCATTTTTTGATTGGTTTGATTTTAGTATTGAGCTATATGAGATGTTCTTTTATTTTGGAGATTAATCCCTTGTCAGTCACTTCATTTATACATATTTTCTGCTGTTCTGTGGGTTGTCTTTTTGTTTGTTTGTTTTTTAATAGATTAAAGACCTAAATGTAAGACCAGATACTATAAAACTCTTAGAAGGAAATGTAGGCAGAACACTCTTTGACATAAATCACAGCAGTATCTTTTTGGATCCACCTCCTAGAGTAATGAAGATTAAAAGAAAAATAAACAAGTGGGACTGAAACTTAAAAGCTTTGGACAGCAAAGGAAACCATATACCAAATGAAAAGCTTTGTTTTCACAGAGGTCAATTAACAATATCTCAATCCTTTAACAAATGAGAAAACAATTGCTTATAAGATTACCAAATACTCCAGCATGTACCATACCATATAAGACATAATAATTTGAACAAAGATAGATAATAATTTAAATATAAAATAATGCTGAAATAAAGTTTTTAAGTTGTTTTGATTAAATTCAGTTATTTAGTGAAAGAGAACTAGAAAAATTCCTGTATCCATTCATATTCTTTGTATTCAATTGTATAGATCAGGCATTGAGAAACTTTTTCTGTAAAAGGCCAGATAGTAAATACTAGACTTTCTGAGCTAAAAGGCAAAATCAATCATGCTATGTAGGAACTTAGGAACTTATATAACAAATAAGAAAATAAATTTCCACATCTTTTATTCAAAAAATAAAAATGAAGTTAAAAAAATAATGATAAAGAACAACTTTGTTTTTGTAATTCAGATTTACTAGTGAGAAGGAAATTTTATTCAGAGGATAACATTTTGCCAAAGTGGAATTCAAGGTTAATGTTCCCTATCATCAGATTTATTGCAAATGTTCATTAGGAAAAAAAAAAAATTAGCTCAGAAGCCAAAAAAAACAAGTAGAAGACCAGATTGGGCCCACAGGCCCTAGTGGACTACCACTGGCATAGAAAATTCTTATGATAATATGGGTTCAATCAGTTCAACAAATCCTTTTGCTTTCTTTACAATCCCTAAATTAAAGACTTCCCACTAGAAGGCAAACTGTGTGTCTATTCACCGATGCATAGCAAATGCCTAGAACAGAACCTGGCACATAGGAGGCCCTCAGTATAGATTTCTTTCACAAAAAAAATTAAGTAATATACATAAAATATCTATTTTGCATATAAATATTTGGACTAAGTAGAAAGTAACTCTTAGAGTCAAGATTCTGGGAGCCTAGGGTGAAAAAGACCAAGGAACTCTACTTCACTTTCTTCTTGCATTCTATTTGTTTGTTCCACAGTCACTATTACTAGTGACTGACCTACTTAAGTGATAGCACATTCAATGTCTGAAGAAAACTTAATGGAAGGAAATCTTAAAGAAAGGATGTGTGTGTATGTGTGTTAGTCTCTCAGCATGTCCAACTCTTTGCGAGCCCAAAGACTGTAGCCCACCAGGCTCCTCTGTCCATGGGATTCTCAAGGCAAAAATATTGGAGTGGGTTGCCATTTCCTTCTCCAGGGGATCTTCCTGACCCAGAGATTGAAGCCAGGTCTCCCACATTGCAGTCAGATTCTTTACCATCTGAGCCAGCAGGGAAGCCCTAAAGTGGGGGTAACTCAGTGCATTTCTTTATTTCTGAAATTAACACACAACCCTTTGAATTTGGTAGCATCACAATCGTGATTCAGAGAAAATTAATTTAAAGATTATTATGCTAAGACACTAACCACAAAATGCTATTTAACACACAAATCTAGCTTTGACCCCATTAATAGAGGCTACAAGCTTCCTACCATAATTATTCCCACAACTTTCTATTCATATTTTATCAATGGAAAAGGAGGAGACCAACACATGCCTCGAGAACAAACAGAATTTCTAGGGTCAGAGACAGTTTTAATTATTTTTCTAACTTAATCCCTTGATTTTAAATGTGACAACATGGAGAGAGAAAGAGTAGGTGATTTGCCAGTGTCTCATGCAAATCAATGGGAAGCTATGATTAGAACCAGTTCTTGGTTCTCAACACTGTATTGTCATGAAAGATGAGTTATAAAGAAAAAGTAAATTACATTCCATCAGCTATCAAGTTATAGACATAGTTCAGACAAGGATTTAGTACAGCCCTTATTTTCATGATTAATTCAATCCATAGAAAGATAAAATACAATGATTCCAGTAAATACTAACACAAAAATTTGTGCCAGTAGTGTTGTCTGTGCTACACTCAATGCACTAATAATCAGAACTTGATTAATTTTGATGAAACACTTGGTTGGGAGCACGGTGCAGATGATAATTTCAAGAGAACAGACTGGGCAGCATTCGGGAACCAACTTGATTATAGAGGCGATAAGGCTATCCAAATATTTGTTCCTTGTCCCATATGTCCCCTCAAGGAGTACATTGCAAATGAGAGCAAGAAGGCCAAGTTCACATACCACATAGTTAGTTATAACTATTCCTATCACACCAAGTATATAACAGGTTATAACCACTAATATGATAAAATTAGGATGCATTAGAATGAATGCTGTTTAATCACATAGTTTTGTAGAGTTAATATGTTTTACATGTGTCTGACTTGAACCCCTCATAATAATATCCTAAAGTGGGCAGGTGTGGTAGATTGGTTGCATAAATAGACTAAATTCCTCATCTCTTCAGGCATCCAGGTCCCTGGGCCACACGATGTTGCTATTCTTCTAATAGACTGAGTCTGTGTCCTAGCACTTTAATTCTGCAGTCACACATATGACTTTCTTTGGCCAATAGCATTTTAGCTAATCTGATATTTGCAGAATCTTGAAAAGGTGTTTACACATTTCCATTTTATTTTTTACTCTGCCATGGCCATGATGGCACATCTAGGCTAGCCTACAAGAGCAAGAGTCAGCACACTTTTTCTGTAAAAGACCAGATAAGTAAATCTTTTTGGTTTTGTTGGCCACATGGCCTCTAGTGTCACTATTCAACTACTCAAAGCTGCCATTGTGGCCTAAAAGTAGCTACAAAAAAATATGGAAATGAATGAGCACAATTGCATTCCAATGAACACATTTATGGAAATATTTATAATAATGTTTGTTATTTATAGAAACAACCCATGGACTGGATTTGGCCAATGAGCCATAGTTTGCTGACCCCCACACTAGAAGATGAGATACATACAGTAGAGTTCAGTAACCCTAGTTGAGATCATTTAGAATCAGCCAAGCTCCAGCCAATACCTCTCTCCAGCCAGGTAAACGAGAGAGTCAGACACATGGCCAGGAAAACTACTCAGCCAACTTGTAGCTCACAGAAGACACATGAGCAAACTCGGCCAACGTCAGTCGAACCCTGCAAAATCATTTGCAAAGCCCCTGAGTCATGGATGATTTGTTATGCAGAATTATTATGGCCAAAGATTATTAATACCATAGGTAAAGGCTTAATTATGCCATTTTAGAATTAAAGATGGGATTTAAGGAAGTTAAATACTTGGTCATTATCTCAGGCAGCCAGAAAGTGTCAGAGTCAAGATTCAAATATAAGTGCTTTCAAATCCAATGTTCTATTCACTATATAAAACTGCTTCAATTCTTTACTTTTCTCTTTATTTTAGATGGTTTTGTTTATATAGCGATGCAGATATAGATGGGCTTTCCCTGGTGTCTCAGTGGCAAAGAATCTGCCTGCCAATACAGGAGACGTAGGAGACACCGGTTTGATCCCTGGGTTGGGAAGATCCCCTGGAGGAGGAAATAGCAACCCACTCCAGTATTCTTGCCTGGAAAATTCCATAGACAAAGGAGCCTGGCAGGCTACAATCCATGGGGTTGCAAAAGAGTCAGACACAACTGAGTGACTAAACAAAAGCAACAAATAGATATAGATATGTAATGTGAGTGAAACTCGCTCAGCCGTGTCCGACACTTTGCGACCCCATGAATTGCAGCCCGCCACGCTCCTCTGTCCATGGAATTCTCCAGGCAAGAATATTGGAGTCGGTTGCCATTTCTTTCTCCACAGATATGTATAATTTAGGGTAAAAGATGAAGGATTTTAGACAGCTCTGACTCCACTAACTCCCCTTTTAGCTATAAAAAATCATGTCACCCAGGCTTAACATTTAGACAATTTTCTTTAAATTGCTAACGCAGATCTCTTCATGATGTACCCTAGTCTATTTCATCCTGGTTCTTATTTTCCGGAACTCCAGTAAGGAGGAAATAACTTAGATGGCTCCTCTTGCACGCAGCTCCTACCTCTCCATTTTACTGCTTCCGTTTTATGCAGGGCTGTCAGGGCTTTCTGAATTAAATGTGACTTAGGGCCTGCGCTTGCTGACTGAGGAGGCTCATAGGTCCTATAGCTCATCCACAATCTTGTACTTGAGCTGTCAAGCATGAGAGATTGGTGCCAAATTCAAGCCAACATAGCCCCTTCCCAGTAGTCTGCCTTTGACAACCCCTCCTTGTCAAATCCAACAGTTTACATAGGATGTATGGTGAATAAAGTGCTCTGAAAGATACGAATGTAGAGGTGGTGCTTCCACTGATCGCGGGAACACCTATCAGCTTCCCACAGGGCTGACATTTCAGGCTGGCAGGGGGGAGATGATCATAGGATTTTTGTGCTGCTGTTTCTAAATGGATTGTAGAGACTTTCAAGGCAAATTGCCTACTTCTCACCACCTGCCTCCAAGAAGACTCAGTGTGAAGCAACTTTGCAACTCAAAAAAAAAAAAAAAAAAAAAATTGGGGGGCAGGGGCGAGGGTAGTTATAAAGGAGAAGCCTCAGGTGAATGGTTTCTAGAACTTAGGTTATCCTGGATTCCCTAGGCTTGACATGAAAGTTGAATGCTTTGGGCACCAGAATTGCTATTCCCTTCTTCTCAATGTCTAGAGAAATATCTGGCCTTGGAATCACTGAATGTTACACCGAGCTGTTAGCAGTGCTTAGGTGTTGCTTGCAGGAATGTGCCATCACTCAGTTGTGTCCAACTCTTTGTACAGCCCACCAGACTCCTCTGTCCATGGGATTTCTCAGGCAAGAATACTAGAGTGGACTGCCATTTCCTACTTCAAGGGTTCTTCCCAACCCAGAAACTGAACCCACATTTCCTTCACTGGCAGGCAGACTCTTTGCCACTGAACCACCTATGTGTTTCTTGAGGTTCCCCTAAAAAATAGGAATCAGAAGTTGTACATTTGACCTTTGATGATTAACCACTTAGGCCAGCACAGCATAGATAAGGGCAGTTGCTCACTTTCAGGTCAAGAAGACCCAAGAGGTAGACTCTGACTTTTAGTGTGGTGCAAAGAGAACTATTTCACTCGGAAGAAGGATTAGACAGCCAAGGAAACAGACAAAAAGAAGAATGCAAAGATAAGTGTTGACTGTACTTAAGTGCCCACAATGGTGAGGAATTTGTGTCTTTAGACTTGGTCTTTCAATCCCACTCACAAGACTGGCTCAGGTGTGGAGATGAATGTGTGGTACTGTAGCCAATGGACTGTGAATATTTTTAGTACCACTCATGACATCATCTTTATGAAATGGATCTATGTATGAGAAGATCCATTTGAAATGGATGTATCAGATTGCCTAATCTTATGCCATTGAATATTTGACTCATCCAACTTTGGTCTAAATCCATACTCACCAGACCACACAAACCTTTTTTTTTTTTTTTTTTTGCCACATAAGCCTACTTACAATATGCAGAGCACTGGGTCATGGAGTAACTTTGGTACCTTTGGCAGTGCTCCCCCAGAAAAATTCAACAGGTTATTTCTGATCATAATTTAGTTTCCAAAGCAGCTTAACCACAATGCCAGAATGGACTAATCCCTGGGTTTCAGACCACTTGATCATGAGGAAGTTACAAGACTGAGTTTCTATGAATTCTTTGCTTTTATGACTTACACTCAAGTTTCATTTATGAGCCTACCTCTCAGGGCCTAGTCACATTGATACCCTGATAGAGTAATGAGTTTTCAAAACAGAGGGACTCACCCACTTGGCATTGATTAGATAAGGTTTGCTCAGTCTTTTGAAACCAGAGAGCCCTTTAATATATATAAAATTCTGATGTCCCACAACCTGCTTTCAACATGTCCAAGCCAAAGAAGAACGTCATAGAGGTAGATGTCCCCACCTGCTAAGAAGATTCTACTCTATATACTACATGAAATAACCATAGGGAATATGTCCTAAATAACATAGATTATATATATCTTGTGTGTGTAGATGCTAGCTGTAGAGATTCTGATAAAACCTGCCCCATCCTCCAGCCCCATTTGAGAGTCACTCACCCTCTCCCTTAAAACTCCCATCACTATAAGAATTACAGATAAATACCTTCTGATTTCTGCAGAAAGATCTTCACTTACTTATTGCAGAGTTTGTTTAGGGTCTGTAACAAGACACCAAGGTGTGAGTGAAGGGATTGGTGAAATTTGAAAAAGTAACTTGTTACCTAATTACTAAGTATATCCATAATGGTTAATTTAATACTGGTGATGGTGGTGGTATAATATTAACTGTGTGTGTCTGTGTGGAGTCCAAGAATGGGGTATGTGAATACAGATGTGTATGTCCATGTACATGAATCAAAATATATATACAAAGATAAAGAAACACAATTGTGGCTTTCAAAGAGTTCTAATTAAGTGGTAGAAATGTGAGCATGTTCATCACATCCCTCACAGGTTAACAGTGTTAATACAGCTGTGCAATCTCTTCTCCACCTCTGTCCCATCACAAGGCAAAGTCATTTATGGCACAGACTCCACCAACCCCCCCCCCCCCACAGAGCCCAGTGTGTTGTATGATCAGGTGGGGATTCTTTGGTGCAGGGAACACTGAACCAGTAAATATTCTTACCTTTCATCCACTCTCTCCCATTATAAGTTTCACTAATAAATTCTCCAACACCTACAGCTTCTCTTCTGAGTGAATATACAGTTAGAAACCACTTTAAATTCAGACTTGGTAATGGAAGTTAGTAATCTCTAGACATTTTCATTTCTTCTTAGGCATGTTCTGGACATATACATAGTTCTTATATCTCTCCGAATATGTAACTTAAATGTCCTTTCTTTTCCTGATAGTCATTAAGTAATGGCTATAAAGTATTAGCAGCTGAGTGCGTACCCATTATAATAACCACAGCGCATTTTGATGCTACTCTGAGAAGCAATACCAGGGAAGCAGAAAATTTATTAAAACAATTATAGAAGTGATGATGGTTAAACAAGTAACTCACATAGAACTCAGCTAACTGAATCTTTGTGCTTGATAGATTACCCAAAAATTTACATATGGAGGACACTTTATTGTTTAGAATATCCTTTCTTCATATTTTTCATGTACATAGATCATTTCATCTTAAAAACTCTCAAAAGTATAAGGGAACTATATATTGGACAGGGTAATAGGTTACCCAGATCCAGAGGGCTGGGTGTGTGCATGTGTGTGTGTTTATGCAGGTGGAGATAATCCTTAAATTTTGAACTTTTCACTTCTGAGTTCATGGTCTTTCCCATTATTTACAGCACAAAGCTTTCCTGATATGCAAAGCTGCTTTTAACATTAGGAAAAGAAGTAAAATGAAACTTGTACCGAACGCTCATGGTCAATTGTCCAAAGCATTTTATGAACTTAAGAGCTGCTCAAATTATGAAACTTATAATATAACACAGTAACTTTTCTTTTGTGTGGTAAACCTAAATGAACAATTATGAGAGCCACTATAAGCACTATTTAAGAAATATGTATTTAGAATTAAGGTCAATCAAGAGATATAAAAACTAATAATATAAATGTCAAGTATAATAAAAATATCATTTTAAATGCTCATCATTTATTAAAAAGGTTTAAGTACACATAATTCCATTTAAGATGAAAAAATCTAAATGTGTATAGATGTATACAGTGTTTTATAGGCTTGTAAACATTCATGTTTTATGATTATATATTTTTATACGGAAACAAAACTGAGCATTTTTGATGCTAAATCCATTGGGTAAAAGTTTATAGGAAGACAGGATTTGCACAGTCTCAATTTATCACCTAAATATGATTATAAAGTTAAAAAGATAGCTTTACAATGGATAAATCTGGTCAATACTACCTAACTAAATTGATCACCACTAATGGGACAAACTGACATATGTCTATTAATGTACTGTAATCTGAAGAACACATTACCAAAAATGTTTAATCTGAATCCAAGAATGAGAAAATAATAGACAAAATCAAATCAGATTAAGGATCACTCTGTAAAACCAGCCTCAAACTCATCAAAAATGCTAGTGTCATAAAAGACAAAAAAAAAAAAAAAAAAAAAAAGAACTCATCCATTTTATTGAAAAGTAAATAGAAATGATAACAAAAAGCAGTGTAAGGTCCTTGTCTGATTCCTAGATCAAAAATAAAACTTATAAAGGACATGATTGGGAAAATTAGGGAAACTTTAAATATGAACTATGTATGTTAAATATATATGTTAAAATGGGCTTCCCTGGTGGCTCAGTCGATAAACAATCTGCATGCAATGTGGGAGACCTGGGTTCGATCCCTGGGTTGGGAAGATCCCCTGGAGAAGGGAACGGCTATCCACTCTAGTATTCTCGCCTAGAGAATTTCATGGACTATATAGTCCACGGGGTCACAGAGTCAGACACAACTGAGCAACTTTCACTACTCACCATATATGTTAAATAATACTACTGTATTAGAGTTATATTTCTTTTTTAAATTGGAGTATAATTGCTTTAAAGTGTCTCATTAGTTTCTGCTGTTCAGAGTGAATCAGCTATATGTATACATAAATATCCCCTTCCTCTTGGACCTCCCTCCCACCCCCATCCCATCCATCTAGGTCATCACAGAGCACAAAGTGAGATCTCTATTTCTTCCCTGCAAATGGGTTCATCTATACCATCTTAGTTAAATTTCTTTGGTGCGATGATATGGTTATTTGGAGACTGTTTTGTACATAGAAGATACATGTTAAAGTATTTAGAGTTAAGTGTCTTACAAGCAGCTCACTTTCAAAATGGTTGGATGGCATCACTGACTCAGTGGACAGGAGTCTGAGCAAACTCCCAGAGATAGTGAAACACAGGAAAGCCTGATGTGCTACAGTCCATGGGGCCAAAAAGAGTCAGACACGACTTAGCAATTGAACTCAATGGACAGGAATTTGAGCAAACTCCCAGAGATAGTGAAGGACAGGGAAGCCTGGTGTGCTACAGTCCATGGGGCCAAAGAGAGTCAGACATGACTTAGCAATTGAACAACTTTCAAATTGTTCAGAAAAAACATTGAATGATGGAACTAAAGCAAATATGGCGAAACGTTAACAAGTGGTAAATCTAGGTGAAACATATATAAAAGTTCATGGTACTACTTTTCTGTAGCTTGAAACTTTTGTAAATATTTTGAGAAAAATAAAACTAAATGAAATTATCCTCTGAATTCTTTATTTCATATACCCATTTCATCAACACTGAAATACAGGTTTAACATACCTGTACTTACTCTTTTTAAAGATTTAAAATATGATATGTTGAACAAATGTTACAAATTATAATCAAAATTTATGACAAAGTACTTTATGAATAAGACAAAGGAATTAAAAATTATGTTAAATGTCCTGTGTAAATACAAAATAAGAATAAAGGCTATTGGTGGCATTAATATGCAGATTGGGTTTTCTCTATCTTAATTTCTCTGCTTCCCTCCCGCTTAAAATCATAAAAGGATTCATTATAAATTGGAAGTACAGAATTTTTAGAAAATCATTGGATAATGGGTTGTATGATTCTCTTTACAGGTACAGTTTACTCTTCAGCAATCTGTAAGCCATTGAAAGTGTAACTCCATAGCCAATGAAAAAAGCCAAAGCGCGATTTGGCTGGGGAAGGGGTGTCAAATATGCAATCGTGTGGTAGATTCGTGCTCCGACAAAGAGTCTGAAGTGCAGGATGGCTGTAGAGAGGTCTGGACCACTCAAGGAATACAGAAGGCCAATACCAAGAAATGGCACGATGTTTTCAAGGTCATTCAAGTGGGCTCTGTGGAAAAAAAAGACTTGTAAAACCCTAATTTCAAAATCAGCAGAAATATATTCACTTTCCCCTCTCTTCTGAAACTAAATAGAAGTGTTAATGGATCTTCAACATGCAAAGTAAGATTCATTTTATTTCTCTCAAATTCCCTTGCTTCCCTATCCACTTGGCTGTTATTTAGAATGACTCATTATTTTGTTTCTTTTATTTTCAGTGTATCTCAATATATAAGAAAGAAGGCTTTTTGCACTTCCAAGAATATCAAAAGTGCGTCTACATAATAAAACTCCCATCATTTTTATACATATAAAATATTTTTTTCTTCTGAGGTCTGTACAACAGCAATTCAAGATTCCTCTTATAAAAATTCTTCTTCCCAAAAGCAGAAAATCCTTTGGGTTAGTATCATTCTTAAGACTCCCCTCACTTGTGCTAGGATGCAAAATGGTCACTGATACCACCCTTGCCCATTCACCCAAGCCACTAGGTTACCAGAAATCAATTTACCAATCTTAATATCAAGAATTCCATTTTCTCCACATACAGATTACAGAATACATAACTAGCCTTTCAAACATGGGGAAAATGGCAGCCAACCTATCCTAAAATTACAAAAGGAATTAGTTAGTAGTGATGGGGCAAAATATACACAAATAGACAATAATAAAGGGAAAGTCATGCATCCTAGATCTGAATTTCATACCACAGCTAGAAAACAGAAAGCATGGCTTAGACGCAACTTTTTCTCCAATTCATGGCACCTCTGGCTACGATCGTGAACACAAGACACGTCAATTACTGACAGGATTTTTTTTTAATATAAAGTGTGTATTTATAAAAAATATATATATTTATAAATATATTTATAAAGTACTTAATTCTCAAATCTGGTAACCCTGTTCTAGTTTCCACAGTTAAAAACTTCTTAAGAATCTAGACTATAAATTGAGATTTTGATAGAACTTGTAAGCTATTGATCAGATCAGATCAGTCGCTCAGTCATGTCCGACTCTTTGCAACCCCATGAATCGCAGCACGCCAGGCCTCCCTGTCCATCACCAACTCCCGGAGTTCACTGAGACTCACATCCATCGAGTCAGTGATGCCATCCAGCCATCTCATCCTCTGTCGTCCCCTTCTCCTCCTGCCCCCAATCCCTCCCAGCATCAGAGTCTTTTTCAATGAGTCAACTCTTCACATGAGGTGGCCAAAGTACTGGAGTTTCAGCTTTAGCATCAGTCCTTCCAAAGAAATCCCAGGGCTGATCTCCTTCAGAATGGACTGGTTGGATCTCCTTGCAGTCCAAGGGACTCTCAAGAGTCTTCTCCAACACCACAGTTCAAAAGCATCAATTCTTCGGCGCTAAGCCTTCTTTCACAGTCCAACTCTCACATCCATACATGACCACAGGAAAAACCATAGCCTTGACTAGATGAACCTTTGTTGGCAAAGTAATGTCTCTGCTTTTCAATATGCTATCTAGGTTGGTCATAATTTTCCTTCCAAGGAGTAAACGTCTTTTAATTTCATGGCTGGAGTCACCATCTGTAGTGATTTTGGAGTCCAGAAAAATAAAATCTGACTCTGTTCCCACTGTTTCCCCATCTATTTCCCATGAAGTGGTGGGACCGGATGCCATGATCTTCGTTTTCTGAATGTTGAGCTTTAAGCCAACTTTTTCACTCTCCACTTTCACCTTCATCAAGAGGCTTTTGAGTTCCTCTTCACTCTCTGCCATAAGGGTGGTGTCATCTGCATATCTAAATTTATTGATATTCCTCCCGGCAACCTTGATTCCAGTTTGTGTTTCTTCCAGTCCAGCGTTTCTCATGATGTACTCTGCATATAAGTTAAATAAACAGGGTGACAATATACAGCCTTGATGAACTCCTTTTCCTATTTGGAACCAGTCTGTTGTTCCCCGTCCAGTTCTAACTGTTGCTTCCTGACCTGCATACAAATTTCTCAAGAGGCAGATCAGGATTGCGACAGCAACCATGTCTGGTCGTGGGAAGGGTGGAAAAAAAAAAAAAAAAGAGGCAGATCAGGTGGTCTGGTATTCCCATCTCTTTCAGAATTTTCCACAGTTTATTGTGATCCACACAGTCAAAGGCTTTGGCATAGTCAATAAAGCAGAAATAGATGTTTTTCTGGAACTCTCTTGCTTTTTCTATGATCCAGCGGATGTTGGCAATTTGATCTCTGGTTCCTCTGCCTTTTCTAAAACCAGCTTGAACATCTGGAAGTTCACGGTTCACATATTGCTGAAGCCTGGCTTGGAGAATTTTGAGCATTACTTTACTAGCGTGTGAGATGAGTGCAATCGTGCGGTAGTTTGAGCATTCTTTGGCATTGCCTTTCTTTGGGATTGGAATGAAACCTGACCTTTTCCAGTCCTGTGGCCACTGCTGAGTTTTCCAAATTTGCTGGCATATTGAGTGCAGCACTTTCACAGCATCATTTTTCAGGATTTGGAATATCCCATAGGCGGCCGGGAGGAGAAACCCACGCCCGAGGCCAGGGGCAGCGAAGAGAGGAGTTACCCCGCGTCCAAGGTCAAGAGCGGCCGCCGGGAGGAGATACCCCACGCCTCAAGCCCGAGGCCAGGGGTGACGGGCGGGAGGAGCTACCCAACGCCCCTAAGCCCGAGGCCAAGGGCCACGGCAGGGAGGAGCAACCGCACGACAGAGGCCAGGGGCGGTGGCCGGGAGGACCAACCCCACGTCCAAGGAGCCGTGGATGCGCGGGCGCAGGAGGGCCTTGAGGAGCTATCCCACATTGAAGGTCAGGAAGGGCAGCGGTGAGGAGATAGTCCAAGGTAAGGAGCAATGGCTGCGCTTTGCTGGAGCAGCCGTGAAGAGATACCCCACGCCCAAGGTAAGAAAAACCCAAGCTATTGATACATATTTCAAAATGAAAGATAGAGACCTGGGTTCAATCCCTGGGTTGGGAAGATCCCCTGGAGAAGGGAAAGCCTACCCATTCTAGTATTCTGGCCTGGAGAATTCCATAGACTATGCAGTGCATGGGGTGGCAAAGAGTCCATTGACTGGACTGAAATTCGACTGAGCGAATTTCACTTTTTTCGATTCATGGGGTTGCAAAGAGTCGGACAGGACTGAGCGACTGATCTGATCTGATCTGAAAGATCACCATTATCATCTCCTTTCCTTTCTCTTGTAGATTATCTCTAAGTTCTCCTGACAAACAGAATAACAACATAAAGGCATGCAGAAGGTAACAGTAACTTAGATACATAACAATTTTGAAAGATTTAAATAAACAACCACATGTTCCTAAATAAAGCCAAGACAGAAAGGGTATGAGTATTCTTGTTCCCTCTGTTTTATGGAACAACCCAAGGGTTACTGAAAGCGAGGTGGGCAAGAAAGGGCAGAAACACTGTTTTCTACTAAAGATGAGCTCACATCACCAATTACACCAAGGGTATTTGTTTGGATCCTTTGAATTCTCCTGCTGGACCACAGATATTTCTTCACCTCCCATCTAGGCCATGTTACTTTTCTCCTTTACCACATTCTAAAAGGACAGACATTTTTAAAGTTGAGAAAGAACCTATAATGATGAGACCATGTAGAAATCTGTTTGCGCTCAGTTGCTCAGTTGTGTCCAACTCTTTGTGACCCCACGGACTGCAGCCTGTCCATGGATCCTCTGTCCATGGGATTCTCCAGGCAAGAATGCAGGAGTGGGTTGCCATTTCCTCCTCCAAGGGATCTTCCTGACCCAGGGATCGAACCTGTGTCTCTTATGTCTCCTGCACTGGCAGGCAGATTCTTTACCACTGCACTGCCTGGGAAGCCCCAAGTCTATATTAAGCAATTGACAAATAGAATACAGTGTGAAAACAGAGAAGAAAGTCAAGGAAAATTAGGGGTAAATAGCTCCAGTGGTGGGGCTTTGGGGAAGGAAATTCAAGGGCAGGGGTTCCTTGGAACTTACTGGCCTCTCCATTTTTTCTGGCCTCCCTCTATTTTTTTCATTCAGTTCTTTTTCCTTGTCCTCAACCCTCAAAATGGTCTCACAGTATTCCTCACTGTTCTAGTAAGGCCAGTTTTCAATGGAGCCTCACACTGTGTTAATTTATGCCATCTTATATGCTCTTCTTTTTTAATTTTATTTTTTAACTTTTTATTTTATATCGGAGTATAGCCGATTTACAATGTTGTGATAGTTTCAGGTGGACAGCAAAGAGACTCAGCCATACATATACATGTATTCATTCTCCCCCAAACTCCCCTCCCATCCAGGCTGCCACATAATATTGAGCAGAGTTCCCTGTGCTCTACAGCAGGTCCTTGCTGGTTATCCTTTCTAAATATAACAGTGTGTACCTGTCGATCACTCTTCCTTTTAGACCCCACCGCAGACACACCCTCTCCCGGTGAGCATCTGCTGTAGTTCAGTATCACCTTCCCACTGTAACCCTTTCTCTACTCAAACAACAGAAAGCATCCTAAAGGGGAAGCTTCCTTCATTTCAGTGTCATTCCTAGATGGCTACCAAAATCTAGTAGCAGATGGACATCCACCTTTATGAGCACTTCCTACCAGGGTCTGTTACTTCCTCTCCATCATCCCATGTTCCCATGTCCTTTCTCTTTTGGGCAGATGCCCCTTGGTGCAAGCTTGTTCTGGACTGACCTTAACTCCAGCCCTGCTCTGTGCTCAAGATGCTTCAGTCAGATCAGAACCACTTGGATCTCAGCATCGCCCTGACCTAAACCAGAGTTGCTATACATCATTGAGAACTGTCAGGGGGTGGCCAACCACAAGAGGAGCTTCACACCAGACCAGCTGACTCCTTTCTCTTACCCAAAGCTCTTTATGCTCAGCGTGTAGCAGTGTGTTCAAGTTCCTGCAAAGAAATTTTTCCAAACTCCCACGTCCTCTCATTTCCTTTTTTCCTTCCAAATCCTAACATTCTTCAACTTCTTCCCTTATGAAATATTCCCAAAGACCCTAGGAAGTTATATTTGTATCCTGCTACTTAACATCTAATGAGAGATAGCTTTATATCATTCTTTAAGTACCACATGCACGTTAGTCTGCTTTTCAGTGGAAAAGTTATAGACCCCTCAAGGGCAGGGAGTCAGTCTTAAAGCCATTTTACAGCATTCCAATAAAAGGAGTGACAGTGAGACACACAGTAATCCCTCAATAAATGCTTCATTCATGCATTGGAGCCAGAAAGGAATCATCTAGCTTTAAGTTTTATCCCATCCTCCACTTCCTTCAAGAATTCCCAGTGAGTGTCAACTGGACCCCACTGAAAAGTCTCAATAAAGAGGTATTCTCTATTGAGAGACAGAAGTAGGGGCTGAGAAGGGAGAGTGGAAGGCATCTAAAATCCCCAAATTAAACTTCACTGAAGGTAGCTTATTCAAACATCTCTTCCTAAGTACTAAAACCCTTTTTTTTTTCTCTTTTAAATGTTTCACCTTATTTCTTCAGCTGCCCTGGTTTTTATCTTGTTGTAAGGAATGTACATGGGACTTCCCAGGTAGCTCAGTGGTAAAGAATTCACCTGTCAATGCAGGAGATGCAAAAGACGTGGGTTTGATCCCTCAGTCAGGAAGATCCCCTGGAGTAGGAAATGGCAACCCACTCCAGTATTCTTGCCTGGAAAAATCCATGGACAGAGGACCCTGACAGGCTGCAGCCCAAGGGGCTGCAAAGAGTTGGACATGACAGAGCGACTAAGTGTGCGTGTGTGTGCACGCATGCACACGCATGCACACACACACACATGGGCAATGTATATAGTCTTGAATTCTTTCTAGAACAATATGGGATAGGATTAAATAAATGCATAATGTAAAAGGCTTTCTAAACATTATTGATTTCCATATGCCCAAAATATAAATAACTTACTTTAGGCTACTTATCTTGACATTTCAACACATATTACTTTATATTTTTAATTAAGGGTCCCATATGTATAGTGTATATTTTCTCAATATTGCATGCCTAAAAGCATAACTTTCATGCCCTTTGTAGCCAAATTCAGTCCCTGTCACCAAAATATGCTAATAGAAACAACTTGATAATTACAAATAGAAGTAATGAAAAAGAAAAATTCTAGGTTAAAAATGGAGAGGGGAGATTGTGGGAACTTTTATTCTGAAAAGTATCTCCAAAAGTGATTTAGTAAATCACTTTGTTAACAGAACTGATCTGATCTCAAAAAATACACCTGGAAACTAGAAGCTTCTCTTTCCTGGAGATTCTTTCTTGCCACATTGAAAAGCCAGTGTCTGATCACCAGGGGGCGCTGTACACACAGTCCCTGCACCTCCTCAAGGGCACTCACTCCTTTCACAACTAAGGGCAATTGTTGTCACTAAATTTTATTTGTTGTTCACAATCTGATGAGAAGGTCAGCTTAGATAATGGCTTTCTCCTCTAGAAATACCATCCCATGGGCAAGAGAGACAGAAGTAGGGGCTGAGAAGGGAAAATGGAAGGCATCTAAAATCCCCAAATACTATTTCTTTAGCTAAGCTTTCATGGGCATACTGTGGTCCATGGAGTCACAAAGTCAGACACATCGGACTTAGCCACCAAACTTAGCCACCGAACAATCTGAACAACAACACGAGTGTAAAGAGAGAAGTTCAGGAGCCCCCTGTGCCACCATCTTGACTGACCTCCCCACTGAAGAATTTCCTCTACTGAGATTCTATTGCCAATCCATCTTTCTAACACGAGAAACACTGAAGTTATGTGCCATCTTCATTTAGTGTTTTCTACTGCACACCTACACTGTGGTGTAATTCTAGACACATTTCACAGGATAAGCAAAATTATATAAAATTAAAGAAGCAGTGAGGAGTTTTCACAGCCATACTTAAACATTTAGATATTTAGTTTTCTGATGAATAGTTAAGATAGGAAACACCATGAATATATTTGACTACACTTCTAAAATTTGGTGAGTATAAATAGATAATGAAATGGAGACTGAAAAAAAAATTTACTTCTCTAATTCAGGTATCAGCTGCAGCATCTAATCCCTTTAGAATCAAGATCATATTTGCCTTTTCACTTTTGATTTTCTGGAAAGTCTGAAGCCCCTCCAAAGATTTCTGCAGATTCCCTTATGGTATATAGTCTCAAGATTAACTTAGTCTTCAATCCTGCATTTGTGCACATCTTCATATTCTTCTTTTGATATAAACTTGGCTCTTTCCTCAACTTTCTCAATAAATCAGTTAGAAAATGTGGATTAAGATTTGTTGTTGTTGTTTAGTCATTAAGTCACTTGCATGCATTAAAAGCTAAGTTGTTATCAACTTAAAATAGACTATTACTAATATAAAACAAGATGTTTTACATAAGACTCAGGGTAACCACCAAGTAAAAACTCATAGTAGATACACAAAAGATAAAAGGAAAGCAATCAAAGCTTACCCTTAGAGAAAAATCACCAAATCACAATGAAAGAGAAAGGAACAAAGGAATTCCAAAACAACGAAGAAAAAAATTAACAAAATGGCAATAAGTACAAGAAGTGAAGTGAAAGTGTTAGTCACTCAGTCATGTCTGACTCTTGGTGACCCCATGGACTGTAGCCCGCCAGGCCCCTCTGTCCTGGGAATTCTGCAGGCAAGAACACTGGAGTGGGTAGCCATTGTCTTCTCCAGGGGACCTTCCCAACTTAGGGATCAAACTCAGGACCCCTGCATTGCATTCAGATTCTTTACCATCTGGGCCACCAGGAAAGCATCAGAAATTACTTTAAATCAAAATGGGCTAACTTCTCCAATCAAATAAGAATGAGTGAACAGACAAAAATAAGACAAGACCTAACAATATGCTGCCTATGAAGAGTTAAAGTCATACATAGACACAAGGTGAAGGAGTAGAAAAAGATATTCCATGCAAAAGGAAGCCAAAAGAAAGCTGAAAAATCTATACTTATATCAAAACAAACTGTAACAAGAGACAAAAAAGTTCATTATATAATGATAAAGGGGATCAAGGCATTAAGAGGACATAACATTGGTAAATATATACGCACCCAACATAGGAAACTTTAATATATAAAGCAAACAGTAACGGATCTGAAGGAGAAATAACAATACCATAATTATAGAGGACTTCAATATCTCATTTTCAACAATGGATAGATCATCTAGAAAGATCACTTAGCTCAGATGGACCTAAAAGACATTTATAGAACTTTACATCCAACAGCAACAGAATATACATTCTTCCCAGGCACACATAGAACATTCTCCAATATAGATCATATCTTAAGCCAAAAAGCAAGTCTTAATAAATTTAAGAAGTGCAAAATCAAGCATTTATTCCAACCACAACAATATGAAACTAGAAATCAATTACAAAAAGAAAACTGGAAAATTCACAAACAAGTCAAAGAAAAAAGAGAAATCAATACTATCTTGAGACAGATAAAGATAGAAACAGAACATACCAAACTCATGAGGACTCAGCAAAGGAAATCTAAGAATGAAGTTTATAGTGATAAACGCCCACATTTAAGAAAAAAATCTCAAATGAACAACCTAACCTGACGTATCAAGAAACTAAAAAAAGAAAAGCAAACTAAGCCCAAAATTAGTAAAGGAAAGAAATAACAAAGATCAGAATAGACATAAAGGAAATAGAAACTAAAAATACAATAGAAAAAATCAATGAAACGAAGAGCTGATTTTTTGGAAGGATAAAATAGACTAACTTTATTGCTGTTGCTGTTTAGTCACTAAGCTGTACCCGACCCTTTGAGTCCCCATGGACTGTAGCCCAGCAGGCTCCTCTGTCCATGGGATCTCCAAGGGAAGAATACTGGAGTGGGTTGCCATTTCCTTCTCCAGGGGATCTTCCCGACCCAGGGATTGAACCTGTCTTCTGCTTGGCAACTGGATTCTTTTCCACTAAGTCACCTGGGGAAGACAAACTTTAAAATAGCATCAAAAAGAATAAAATGCTTAGGAATAAACTTAACCAAAGAGGGGAAGAGCTATATACTAAAAACCATAACATACTGATGAAAGAAATATAAATAAATGGAAAGATATTCTCTCCTCATGGACTGGAAAAATTGTTAACACTGTTAAAATGTCCACACAACCCAGAGTAATCTACAGATTCAATGTACTCCCTCTCAAAATCCCAAAGGCATTTTTTGAGAATTTTTTTTTTAAAGTCTGCAAATTTGTGTGAAACCACAAATGACCCTGAATATCCAAGCAATCTTGAGCAATAAAAACAAAGCTGGAGACTTCACACTTCCCGATTTCAAACTACATTACAAAGCTATAGACAACAAGTCAGTATTTTTTGGCATAAAAGCAGACTCACAGATCAATGGAACAGAATAGAGAACCCAAAAATAAACTCAGGCATGTATACTCAATTTTTTACACAGAAGCCAAGAATACACAGCAGGAAAGGGCAGCCTCTGCAGTAAATTGTGTCAGGAAAACTAGATTTCCACATGCAAAAGAAACTGAACCCTATCTTATACCATACACAAAAATCAACTCAAAATGAATTAAAGACTTGAACATAAGACCTGAAACCATAAAATTTCTAGAGGGAATATAAAGGTGGTAAGCTCTTTGACACTGGTCTTGGCAATGATATCTTTGAATTTGACACCAAAAGCAAAAAAAAAATAAACAAGTGGGACTACATCAAATCAAAAAGCTCCTGCTCAGCAAAAGAAGCCATCAACAAAATTGAAAGGCAAGTTATGTAATGGGAAAAAATATTTGCAAACCTCATATCTGATAAGCAGTTAATATTAAAAATATATAAGGAACTCACAATTTCATAGCCCCAAACTAATAGATAAATAAAATATTCCAATTAAAAAAGGGAGACCCAAATAGGCATTTTTCCAAAGAAGACATCCAAATGGCCAAGAGGTACATGAAAAGGTACTCACCATCACTAATCAGCTGGGTAAATGCAAATCAAAACTAAAATGAGTTATCACATTACACCTATTAAGATGGCTACTGTGAAAAAGGCAAGAGGTAGCAAATACTTGCCAGAATATGGAGAAAAGAGAACTCTTCTACATTGCTGCCAGGAATGTAAACCAGTACAGCCACTATGGAGAACAGTTTGGAAGGTCCTCCCTGCTGACTTAGATGTTAAAAGAATCTGCCTGCAATGCGAGAGACTTGTGTTCGATCCCTGGGTTGGGAAGATACCTGGAGGAGAGCATGGCAGCCCACTCCAGTATTCTTGACTGGAGAATCCTCATAGACAGAGGTGCCTCATGGGCTACAGTCCATGGGGTCACAAAGAGTTGGACACAAC
Source organism: Bos mutus (assembly GCF_027580195.1). Classification (NCBI taxonomy): domain Eukaryota; kingdom Metazoa; phylum Chordata; class Mammalia; order Artiodactyla; family Bovidae; genus Bos; species Bos mutus. The sequence continues at coordinate 81,290,617 of NC_091621.1, read as the reverse complement.
TGAGCAACTAAGCACAGCACAGCATAGCACAGAACTTACCTACCATTATCCCAAAAAGATCAGAATATTATTCGGTCTTAAAAAAAAAAAAAAAGGAAATCTTGTCATTTGGATGAACCTGGAGGACATTATGGTGAATGAAATCACTAAGACAGAGAAAGACAAATATTGTATGGTATCATTTATAAATGGAATCTACCAAAAGGAAAAAAGGCTGAACTCATAAGAACAGAAAGTAGTCGTTTCCAGGGGATAGGGGTTGGGGGAAATCTGGAGAGGTTGAGAAAATAGTACTGTCAGTTATAAGATGAACAAGGTCTGAGGATCTAAAGGATAACACACTGACTACAGCAGATAACACTGTTATTGTGTAACTGTGTAACTGAAAGCTGGGGCTTCCCAGGCGCCACTGTGGTAAAGAAACGGCCTGCCAATGCAGGAGATGCGAGAGATGCGAGTGCAATACCTGGGTCGGGAAGATCCCATGGAGTAGGAAATGGCAACCCTCTCCAGTATTCTTGACTGGAAAATTCCATGGACAGAGGAGGCTGGCGGGTTAAGAGTCCAGGGGGCCACAAAAGAGTCAGACATTACTGAGCAACTGAGCACATAGCACATATAACTGAAAGTTGCTATGAGAGCAGAATTTAAATGTTCTCACCAAAAGAGAGGGGAGGAGAGATGAAATCTGAGAGGTGATGGAAGTGTTAATTAATGAAATTCATTAATTAATGTCAACTAATTCAATGGAAGGACTCCTTAGAAATATATATGTGTATCAAATGACATTGTACACTGCAAATTGTACACTTACAATTTTGTCAATTAAGCTTCAGTAAAGATGAAAGAAAAAGTTTGTAATTTACATCACTTTATGACAAGGATTAAGAAATATACCTTCAGAACTAGAATTGAATGTGCTTTTAAAATAAGTTTATTAGTGGTATCACTAGGAAGCTGGGTAGATGGTATCTTGGCTTTTTGCTTTTCATTGTTCACTGAATTCTCTGTACATTAAATATAATATCTACAAAGGAGGGAGAGAGATGATAGGGAGAGATTTCCCAAGTTCATACTTTCCATTTTATACAAAAATACCTAGTTCTTCAAACTTTTACCCAAGCTGACAGTCTCACCTCTGGAGAAAGAGGACAAAAACTGCAAGAATCTACCGTCCTCATTTCACCTCCTACCTGTCATTACTTTTGATAAATCCCTACACAGAACAAAGTCATTACCCCTAACAAAGTGCACAGAAAAGCTAAATTGGAAATACATGCAATCACAGTGATAGTTGGAAACTTCTAGATTGCTAATTTTCTATAATTATACACAGTAGGTAAAATGATTGACTTTTCTTTTTCTTCAAGACCCCAACATCCTCACTTGACTCTGAGACCAACATCCTGTGATCAAATGAGTCATTTCAGGAGACACTGGTTTACCTTCGAACACGTTCCACCCTGTCATCTGTCCGAAGATACTTCTTGGCATTTTCTCCTTTGCCGAAGCCCGCGCAGTCTTCTGGGTTGGCAAAAACCTATTCCAAATACCAAGAAAAAAACAAACCTATTTCAAATACCAAATAACATGGGGCGGGGGGGTACTCTACCTGATATTCATATTTTATCAGAAGAAATACAGGCATCCAAGTTGGTCATTGTGAAAAAAAAAATTTGGGAGCTATAGATCAAACCCAGTGTTAGGAGAAAGAATGTGGATTCTCATGTAGCTTAGTGGTAAAGAATCTGCCTGCCAACATAAGAGACACAGAAAATGCAGGTTTGATCCCTGGGTCCGGAAGATCCCCTGGAGGAGGAAATGGCAACCCACTCCAGTATTCTTGCCTGGGAAATCCCATGAACAGAGGAGCCTGGCAGGCTACAGTCCATAAGGTAGCAGAAAGTTGGACACAACTGAGCACATACACACAGGAGAAAGCATCTCTCTTAAAACCTGAATTTTTAATAACAGTGTAAAAAATTTTTAAAGAGAAGCATAAATAAGAACTTAAATAAAAACCAATAAATAAAAACAGTGAAAAGGCAGCAAAACCAGAAAAAAGTATAATTCTGAGTCCTCATTAAAATAATAAAAAGTTATTATTGTGGTGAACTGGCACTTAATAGTAATGTTGATGCACTTTTCCTGAAGAACATTATTTCCAACTGATTGGCTCATATGAAAGTCATTAGTTTATTTGCCAAAGATACCAGAGAACAGGCATGCAGCATAAAAGAGTGGGGAGAGGTAAAGTGTTTTGTACTTTGTTAGGATATGTGTGCCTCTTTTTCCTCTGAATTAACTAAAACTTTAGGTTGAACAATCCAGTGAAATATAAGAAGCTGAATTGCATTCCGATAAACACCAAGCACATGTTCCAGGGCATATTTGTACATAGTCCTTCCTGTCATTATTATGCTCTTTGAAATGATTTCCCTATTCCCTGAAACTTGAAACATGCATTTAAAAATACTTATGTTCCACTATTTAATGATTTATAATAAAGAAAAACATGAACTATAAAATTAGCCTTAATTTAAGCTGAGAAACTTCATAAATATTATAGTATTTTTCTTAATACGACATGAGCATTTATTTCAGATAAAGATGTTGAGGAGAACTGATCAGCTCTTGAGGGCAGATCTGTCTGTCTGGTTCTGAAATAAATGCATGGCACATACTGGATGTTCAATAAAGAGATTTTGAGTAAGTAAATAATGTATTACAACGGAAAGTGCTTGAAATAGGAGTTTAAACCAATCTGAATTTGAATCTCAGCCTCAGCCTTGGTTGGTGTGTAATCTTGGGAAAACTACTGAACCACTCTGATTTTGATTTCCTCATCCATAAAATGGGAAGAGTAATGCTCATCTCACAGGATAATGCTAACAATTATGTAAAATGCTTCCATGACCTGGCACACAGAGTGTCACGGTGCCTAGCATAGATCACTGGCACTTCACAAATTCGAATTCCCTTCCCCTTTTCTTCTAAGACAAGCAACATTTCTGCTGTCCTTGACATCACAGTTTTCTAGAGGATAGTGAGGATCTGGTGGTTGCTCGTTTAGTCTCTCAGCTGTGTCTGACTCTTTTGAGACCACCATGGACCATAGTCCACCAGGCTCCTCTGTCCATGGGATTTCCCAGGCAAGAATACTGGAGTGGGTTGCCATTTCCTGCTCCAGGGGACTTCCTGACTCAGGGATCAAATCCTCATTTCTTATGTCTGCTGCACTGGCAGGTGGATTCTTTACCACTGAGTTAAGACCCGGTAGTAGCAGCCACTTTATAGCCAAGAGGTTTACCCGTGTGGATATGTGCCCCATTAAAATGCAAACATCATTGGGAAGGAATGATACCTCAAGACAGTAATAAGGAAATACCTTAGGGAGGACTATGACTTCTAAATAAAGCAAGGCTCTGGAGGACAGAAACTCAGGACCGGGACCAAGAGAGAGAAATGATGTTTTCCAGAAAGAAGCTGGTGAACGGGCACAGGAGTCACACCAGTAAAAACCATCTAACTGTGTAGCTTTGCTTTACCCATGTCACTGTTGTCACAAAACCAACTTGCATACAGGTTGCGTGCTCAGTCACTCAGTCGTGTCTGACTTTTTCGCGACCCCATGGACTGCAGCCTGCCAGGTTCCTCTGTCCATGGGATTCTGTAGGCTAGAATACTGGAGTGGGTTGCTATTTTCTCCTCCAGGGATCTGCCTAGACCAGGGGCTGAATCCATGTCTCTTGCATCTCCTGCACTGCAGGCGGATTCTTTTCTACTGAGCCATCAGGGAAGCTCTACCCCTCTATATGGGTTATGTGTTTCAAAACTTTCTACCACCTTCCCCAAGCCTCCATTAAAAAAAAAATTGTTATAATGCTGGGTAGAAATACTATTCACTTAAGAAATCATAACAACACAGAATTCAAATGCCTTGTCCCAATCATAGAGACTCTCTTGATAACAATAAGAACTTAATTCTGTGCCCTAAGGCATATCCCTGATCTGTAATAGAGCTGAAAACATCAATTCACTGTCTAGAAAGTGACTATTTTCTAAGCTCTAGTTAGCAAAATTAACTTCAATATCACAAAGTTTCCTTGAAAAATCTGATACTTCAGAAATCTCATATGCTAACTGAACAATAAAAACAAACAACCATTTACTGATTTCTGGGAGAAACTACCTATTCTGTAAATATATCAGAACCACTTGAACTAAATGACTGCATATTCATTTACAGTATTAAACAATATGCCACTGGGTTTCACAAAAAAAAAAAAATAAGAAAATTGCTTTCCAGAATCCCAACTGTTAAAATACTGCCTCCCGTGTCTTACCTTTCTTGTCAGTCTATAGAATGCAGTTGCAGTGCTCATAAACATCATTTTTGAAAGCACAATTGTCGTGTAGGAGGCAAAGGCCATGAATACTTCATTCTCCATTAGCTGCGAAAGGTTGGCCATTTTTTTGATTTTGGTCTGGAATGTTAAAAAGATTTTAGATAAGATAGGAAAAAACAGACATAAATACCCCCAAATAACTTGATGGTCACTTGGTGTCCTTATACTACAGTATTAACCACATTGTTCTTGAAAATATTTTGAGTTATTTGAAGAAAAAATAATCATTTAGATTTTTTTTAATGAATAGTATCATGTTTTTTTTTTTAGTTCTTTTTTTTTCCATTTTAATCATTTATTTAAGTTACTCTTTTTATGTAAGTCAAGAAATACAAATAGTCTTTGCTCTTATCCATGGTGTTCTTTTTTTTTAATTTGTTTTTATTAGAGTATAGCTGCTTTACTCTTGCCTGGAAAATCCCATGGACAGAGGAGCCTGGTAGGCTACAGTCCATGGGGTTGCTAAGAGTTGGACTCGACTGAGCGACTTCACTTTCACTTTTCACTTTCATGCATTGGAGAAGGAAATGGCAAGCCACTCTGGTGTTCTGGCTTGGAGAATCCCAGGGACAGGGGAGCCTGGTGGGCTGCCATCTGTGGGGTCGCACAGAGTCGGACACAACTGAAGCGATTTAGCAGCAGCAGCAGCAGCAGCAGCTGCTTTACAATGTCGTATTAATTTCTGCTGCTGCTGCTGCTAAAGCGCTTCAGTCGTGTCCAACTCTGTGCGACCCCATAGATGGCAGCCCACCAGGCTCCCCCGTCCCTGGGATTCTCCAGGCAAGAGTACTGGAGTGGGTTTCCATTGCCTTCTCCGGTATTAATTTCTAGTGTACAGCAAAGTGAATCAGCTATACCTATTCATACAGCCACTCTTTTTTTGGATTCCCTTCCCATTTAGGTCACAACTAAGCACTAAGTAGAGTTCCCTGTGCTGTAGAGTAGGCTCTCATTCATTAGTCATCTATTTTATACATAGTATCAATAGCGTATATATGTCAGTCCTAATCTCCCAATTCATCTCACCCCCTCCCTGGTTTTTTCTGGTTCTATATTATTAAGCTTGAACATATCAAACAAGTACTGTGTGAAAATGAAAATATAGGGGTTATCACAAGCAAATATACATAGGTTAACTTCACTAAAGCTAGAATAAAATCATATTTTGCATCAAGATGAGCCACAAATTGGACACAAACCAGAATCCATGAATCTCTTTCAAAACATCAGACTATGTACATAGTAGTACCATTAATGTTTGAGTAGAAATGCCTAAGTTCTCATACATGCCCTTCTTTATAAATCCAGTTCACAACCTTTTGTCATTTCAGTGGTAATCAAGATCTCAGACTCCAGGATTTGAATTCCAGTCACATCATTTGGTTATTGTCTTTGCTTTAGAGATTTAGCCTCTGTGAACTGGATTTGTTCATTGGTAAGATAGGAATAGTTGTTGTTCAGCAGTTACTAACTCGTGTCCAACTCTGCAACCCCACGGACTGCAGCACGCCAGGCTTCCCTGTCCTTCACCATCTCCGGGAGTTTGCTCAAACTGAGGTACATTGCATCGGTGATGCTATCCAACCATCTCATCCTCTGTCCCCGCCATTTTCCTCCTGCCCTCAGTCTTTCCCAGCATCAGGGTCTTTTCCAATGAGTTGGCATCTCCCAACTTAGTGGGTTATTGTCAAGATTTAAGTGAGATAACATGTGGAACATACCTAGCACAGTGCCAGGTCCATGAAAACCCTCAATAAAGCTTATTATCTCCTTATCATGATCATCACGATCACCATGACCAGGGTCCTCATTCACACCAACACAAGTGAAGAGGGTGAAACAGGATAATGGAAACATAAAATAAAAGGCTTGCAAATGTGGGGGGAGAAATAAGCATTTATGATACTTTCATAGAAGGGACAAGGGGAGGAGGATTAGCTTTACAAAACTCTTCAAGTCACTTCATATTCTATATTTACTCGCATCGAAAAGCTGTCAAGAGTAAATGGAATGTAACTCCCTGAATCTAGAGTTGGAAGAGTAACTGGGGAAGTGCTCAGGAGGAGGAAGAAGGGGTGCACAGATGATACTCAAATCCAAGTGGGTAAGAATTTCGGAAAAAGCTCAAAGTCTGCACTATCTGACATTCTTTTTAACCTCCTCTGTTCTATTATCAGCCCCACTACTACACCTTCTCTTTCTTCCACATAAACACACATCTTTTATCATGAGGGCATATGTGCATGCATGCTAAGTCGCTTCAGTCATGTCCAGTTCTCTGCAACCCTATGGACTGTAGCCCGCCAGGCTCCACTGTTCATGGGATTCTCCAGGCAAGAATACTGGAGTGGGTTGTTGTGCCCTTCTCCAGGGGATCTTCCCGACCCAGGGATCAAACCCGCGTCTCTTACATCTCCTGCGTTGGCAGGTGGGTTCTTTGCTACTAGTGCCACCTGGGAAGCCCATCTTTTCTCATACCCAAGCTTAAACACCATTTTACTGGCTTAGCATGGAGTGTTGCCTCTTGCAGACATATCTGTTCCTGCCTTTAAAACTCAACCCCTGCATGCAACCTATTTAGAGAAATTATTCTAATCATTTTATCCATCTACCAAAAATCTATAAACCTATATATCTTTCCAGACTCTGCTACTGGTCATCCAGTTGTCTGTATGTTACTGTTGAATGTGACAAGTCTATATATATGTCTATATATATATAATACATATATATTTAATTTTATAAGACTTGGCTATATTATACCATGTACTTTATGTGCGTTACCTTACATAATTTCTATAAGACTATAATCCTCATGAGTATATCTATTCTACAGATGAAAAAAATGGAAATTAGAGATATTGAGTAGCCACACTGGGAGAAGAACCCAAGTCTCTGATCTCACATCTCATAAACCAACCACACTGCGCTGTCTCCTTCAAGAGACTGCAAACTGCTTAATTCTGATTCAGCTAACATTGAGTGAATGCCTATCCTGCCCCTACCCTACACCTGCCCCAGTGCCAGCACCCATTCTACCAGTTATCTTCCTTCTTCTTCCAATTATACTACAAGGTAAGTATTAGTCCCATTTTGGAAATAAAAACCCAAAGCTTCCTAAGCAATCTCTAGTTTGAAAGGTAGGCTAAAAATAGCCTCCTTGGGTTCAGGCAAATAGAAATGTACAGTTAACCCTTGAACAACACAGATCTGAATCATGTGGATCTACTTATATTTGGATTTTTTTCGATACTAAATACCAGAGTGGTACACAATCAGTAGTTGGTTGAATCTGCAGATGCAGAGCCATGGATATAGAGGAACTGTGTATAAGGAGGGGGTGACTATAAGTTATACGTGGATTCTCACCTACCCATAGGATAGGTCCCCAACCCCCATGATGTTCAAGGATCAGCTGCATTTAGCTTAAACACTCACACACACACACACACAGTAGCAAATTAATCCACCTCCACAGGTCAGTAGTCTTGAAAGCAAGTATGATAGATTCTGCCAGCTAAAGACTGTCACTTGCCATCTGATTCTATGAGAATCTTTATCATGCCCTGAAAGGAGTTCAGAGTTTATCTGAAAGAAGTCACCCTGTGTTCTAGGAAAACTGGCAAAACTGGCTTTCAGATAGTTAGACATTTTCCAGGAGAAACTTTTATGAGCCAGATTTATTGTATCTTCTCATACCTAGAAAAGCACTAAAATCATTAATGGAGACATCTATTCCTCATAACCAGCAGCAACCTTCTACCAAGATCTGGGTTTGACTGCACATACCCCCTTTACCAAATCATTTATATACTGACTTCTCCATATACCTCTTTAGAGAAGTTCCTCAGCTTTAGAGAAGCTAGCTGAGGGGCTGTCTCCTGGACTACAGTCCTCAGTAAGCCTCAACAAAAACTGAACTCATAGCTCTCACATTATGTTTTTTTCAGTCCACATTTCTCAGTGCAAGATAATATTATACTTTTAGTAACATTTTTAAAGATTTTTTTTTTTTTTGCTGTGGATTTTCTTCCCAACTGTTGCTGGACAAAGAACCAGTTGTTAAAACACTGGTTCTGTTTTATGGGGCCTTTTTTTTTTTTTTTGGCCACCAAGGCACGTGAGATCTTAGTGCCCCACCCCCGACAGGGATCAAACCCACACCCGCCTACATGGCAAAGTCTCAACCTCTAGACTGCCAGGAAGCCTTCACCCCTTGCTTTTTGCAACATTTAATGTATCTACTATTGTTCTAGTATGGGGGTGGGGAGGAGTCACCAATAAACTGCATTCTTCTTCACAGTACTGCTACTGCTAAATCACTTCAGTCGTGTCCGACTCTGTGCGACCCCATAGACGGCAGCCCACCAGGCTCCCTCGTCCCTGGGATTCTCCAGGCAAGAACATTGGAGTGGGTCGCCATTTCCTTCTCCAATGCGTGAAAGTGAAAAGTGAAAGTGAAGTCGCTCAGTAGTGTCCGACCCTCAGCGACCCCATGGACTGCAGCCTTCCAGGCTCCTCCGTCCATGGGATTTCCGAGGCAAGAGTACTGGAGTGGGGTGCCATTGCCTTCTCCGACTTCACAGTGCACTTGGAGTAATTAGCTTAATAAGGAATCCCTAAATCCTATGTCTCTGGACAGACACAGCAGGGAGGTTAATTTAAAAAAAAAAAAAAACAAACAAGAAAAGTTTATCAAGTAGGAGGTGCTACCATCCAACCCTAGTTTTAAAAGTCAACGGGTTTTGGTAGGTCTTCACCAATGTTCTCAGAATGAAATGCATTTAGCAGTGAAAGAAAAGTTGAGAAGATGGTTTTCTCTCAGTAAACATGGGTATTGAAAGAGGAAAGAAAATGTGGAAGACTTTCAGACTGTTGCTGGGAAAAGAACACAAAATCCTGAGCAGTTGGGGACAAAGGTCAACGGCAGGATTTTTTTTTTTTTTTTTCCTCTAAATGTGAACAATGCACAAAGTGTACTTCACAGAGAGAATTTCTCAATCCCCAAGAATGTGGCTTAGCTCCTCCAGTCTGTGGTTTTGGGAGATGGCCAATACTGAGCTCCTGACACTGCACTCTGTGGGCCCACAAATCGCCTCTGAGGATGGACGTGATCCACTCCCAGCACATCTGAGGGTGGGGTAAGCAGAGCTAAAGGTAAGACATTAAGAAATAGGAGTAATTTATAGCATAAAATTAGGTGGTGCTAATCTAGACTTTTTTTTTCAAGGTTTATTTGTTGATAGCTGCCTTGAACTTGCACCATGCCATTGCACTGCACTCCAAAAAGAAGTTACTAGAAACTTTGTTCATGAAAGATCATCAAGAGAGGAGAGCGGTAGAGCAGTAATAATAATAATTCAGAAGTTAAAGTGTTCAGTGGTTTGAGTGGTCAAGGAATGCAGTAGAAATTTTCTAAGAAAAGTAAGCAGAGCAAAACATGAAACTTGGTGATGAGTTACAGAAATTATTCCAGTGATAAATTCTATTTGGACAGTGTGTTGTCCCTTTCATTGGTTGGCATAATAGAGAATATATGTACCTATCTCACCAGAGAAGGGGACTCAGTCACCTAATGTGGAGGGGGTGCCTTTACAAAGGACAAAGACAGGCTCCAGAACTAGATGTAGTGGATCCAGTTCTGTCATTTACCAGCTGTGATTAACGAATCTTCCCTGCAACATGAGGTTAATAAAACCTCCTACCTCACAAAACTCTTGGGAGGATTAAGTGAATAGAGCATAAAGTGGGGAGTCTGGGAAAGAGTGGATGTGTGCCTGTGAGTGGCTGGGTCCCTTCCCTGTTTGCCTGGAACTGTCACAGCATTGTTAATTGGCTATGCCGCGGTACAAAATAAAAAGTTTGAAATAAAAAAATGAAAAAAGAAAGGCAGTGGGATCTGGTAAGTGCTAGGTAAGTATTTGGTGAATAAATAAGCCCTTACCTTGGCACTGTTCTAAGCACTGAGGATACAATTTCAGAGTTTTCAAAGGCCATAGCATTATCTCTCTTGAGAACTTGGAGAAATTCAAGTAGTCAGAGCAAATATTCATCTCTACCTTGAACATATAACGAAACTGAGACCCAGAGAGGTAGAATTAGTAATCTGACCCAAATTCACAGTGGAGGGCCCAAGACTGGAACCCAGTTTTCTCTAATATTGGACCTGTAGGCTATCCCCCATCAAGGAGAATTCTGGACTACCCTGGTCTTCTGGGGAATTCTTTCTGTCAAATCCCCTTCCTGTTTTATCCCCCTCACTCTCCCCCTAGAATCCCACCCCCACCCCTTATTGTCTATCACAGTTTAGTGACAGATACTATTAACTGAGAAATAGCCCGCTTCTCTTTATAGACTCTTGGCCAAAAAGAGCAAAGTTCTCTTATTTATGGCGGCCTTTCTCCATCAATATTGTGCAACACATAGAAAATGTGAGCACACATTCCCATGGTCAGGACTCTGCGATTTCAGACCTTCTTAAAGCAACAGAACACTGCCCGTGAGATAAAGAGAAAAGACAGTTCAGTGGTCTCCTTGCTGTTTGTGAGTTCTAGAATTTATGGAAAAGACTGAGTGACTGCAGACATGGCCCCCTATGCTTCAGGGCCCAGGTGTTCGGGGTGAGGGTGGGGGGAATGCTGCTGGGCTGTGGGGGGAGGGGGACTATGCTCAGGAAACTATGCTGACCTCCTTTTCTAGTCTCAGCATTAAAGAAACTCCACTCTCAAACCCTCAGAAAAACCGCCCCTGCCACAGAAAGTAATATGCAAATTTGGACTGATTTGCTATTTTTCAAAGATGGCCAACACACACACACACACAGGCCTCTTACTTTGGAAACTTCAGAAGACAGCAAAACTCAATACCAGCCTAATTCCCCAAGAACTCAAAAGGTGTGTCTTCTTTGGTATTCACAGCAGGCTAGGGCTCTGAGAACACTGGGCTGGCCTGGTTTAAAGCCTGTTAGCTGGGGGTCTGGACAAGTTTCCAAAGGCTATTCAATAATGTTTGATGACAGCCCACTTGGCACTTTCTTAGAGAGTAAACAGCAGAGGGAAAAGGAGAAAATAAAAAGTGGTGTCAGGACTACCAAAAGGGCTTGTGACTATTTCAAAGAACGCCGCAGCAGGGAGATAGAATCTGCAGGCACCCTGGCCCCCACCGCCCAAGTGCAGCAATGGCAGTCACAGATGAGGCCTTAACTCCCAGGGAAGGGCTCCTCTCTCCTCTACTCCTTCCACATGGCTTCCACCTCCAGACTGGGCTCCCCTCACCCACCCCCACAGTTGAGAACCTTCCCAAGGGGTTTGATCCTTAGCTTTCCAGTCAACTGACTGCTGCTGCTGCTGCTGCCAAGTTGCTTCAGTCATGTCTGACTCTGTGGTATCTAATTCATCTAATAGGATCTGATTCAGGTCATGCTGCACTTTGTTCATTATTACTATTATTTTTACCTTGCTGATGTTTCTCTGGCCTGTCAAAGTGAACCAAGAAAAGCAAGTTCTATCTTTCAGGCGATGCAAAGGCCAGTTTGTCCTGGATCTCAGAAGTTCTGCAGGATTTTACCCCCTTAGGATGAACAGAAGTTTCTTAAACTGCAGCCATTCCTCGATTGTTGTTACATGAGCTCACGTTTTACTCCCCCAAAGCTCAACTGGCGCCCTTTCCAAGTGGATGCTCCCTTGGCTTGAGAATTCAAAGTAGGTAAATCATCACTTAAACACAAAAAGAATTATTCTCTCAAGTTTTAATCCTGGAGTTTGACAGTTTATCTACGGGGTTGGGGGGTAAAGGAACGAAACTCCCTTTTAAAAGTAGTGGATTGAAAAGCAAACTTTTAGCAGTTACTCTGTGCAAACAAGTTTCAGGTCGGCAGAGATACCCCAAGCCTGCACCTGCCACCCCGGCCCCCTTCCCGGCGCCACCCTCTCTCTTCTCACCCTCTACTTACACACCACTCCCGAGCAGGTGCTGTGAATCTGAGCAGGAGAAAGACCACGAGCCGGTCCCAGAAGCGCGTCGCGCGGGAGCTGTGGGACTTTTCACTGCGCGGGGCTGGCGGGACACAGAGGCCACGCCCGCTCTGGTTAATTTCCTCTGCTTTTGGCTCCGGGTCGCTGAAAGCACTCGGGTCGACCTCGCCCAAACTCCTCCCCTAAGTCGCCTGATTTTTCTCTCTCGGAGTAACCGCCGCCCATCGGTTGCGCTTTCGGAACTCTTTCTTTTCCCCGCGGGCGGAAGCTCTCAACTCCAAAGGCCACTTGCTCGCTGCAGCGCCTGGGGACCTTTCAAGTTTATGCAGTTGCAATTTTTAAAGGTTTCAGTGTTGAAACCACTGAAAGCTTTAGAGAAGGTTTAAATCTAGGGGGCGGGGCAAGGAAGGAACCTGATTAGAAGTCGCTGATACTTCTGTTGAACTTTGCTTTCCCTGCTTCGAAAGGCTGGCACTGACAACGATGTAACCTTTGGTGTAGATTACCTAAAAGTCTTCCAAATCAGTGATCCTGGACAATTTGCTTCCCCACTCTGAACAGAAAGGGTTCAGAGGAAGAAATTAAACTGGGTCAGCTCTTACACAATCAGCTTAGTATAGCTTTTGTAAAGACTTAAGGGGAGTGTTTAAGAAAGGTGTAGTTATTCCAATACCAGTATCTAGGCTGCAAGGAGATCAAATCAGTCAATCCTAAAGCAGATCACAGTCCTGAATATTCATTGGAAGGACTGATGCTAAAGCTGAAGCTCTAATACTTTGGCCACCTGATGTAAAGAGCCCACTCATTGGAAAAGACCCTGATGCTGGGAAAGATTGAGGGCAAGAGTAGAAGGGGACAACATAGGGTGAGAAGGCTAGATGGCATGACTGACTCAAAGGACATGAGTTTGAGCTAACTCCAGGAGAGAGTGGAGGACAGAGGAGCCTGGCGTGCTGCAGTCCATGGGGTTGCAAAAAGTCTGACACAACTTAGCAACTGCATGACAACAACATCTCAAGCCTCCTTGTCCCACAACAGTATTTATGGATGTAACTTCAGTCAACTACAAATTGGCACTTGCCATTGGCACTTAATAAACTGTGGAAAATTCTGAAAGAGATGGGAATACCAGACCACCTGACCTGCCTCTTGAGAAATCTGTATGCAGGTCAGGAAGCAACAGTTAGAACTGGACATGGAACAACAGACTGGTTCCAAATAGGAAAAGGAGTACGTCAAGGCTGTATATTGTCACCCTGTTTATTTAACTTATATGCAGAGTACATCATGAGAAACGCTGGACTGGAAGAAACACAAGCTGGAATCAAGATTGCCAGGAGAAATATCAATAACCTCAGATATGCAGATGACACCACCCTTATGGCAGAAAGTGAAGAGGAACTCAAAAGCCTCTTGGTGAAGGTGAAAGTGGAGAGTGAAAAAGTTGGCTTAAAGCTCAACATTCAGAAAATGAAGATCATGGCATCCGGTCCCATCACTTCATGGGAAATAGATGGGGAAACAGTGGAAACAGTGTCAGACTTTATTTTTGGGGGCTCCAAAATCACTACAGATGGTGACTCCAGCCATGAAATTAAAAGATGCTTACTCCTTGGAAGGAAAGTTATGACCAACCTAGACAGCATATTCAAAAGCAGAGACGTTACTTTGCCAATAAAGGTTCGTCTAGTCAAGGCTATGGTTTTTCCAGTGGTCACGTATGGATGTGAGAGTTGGACTGTGAAGAAGGCTGAGCGCCAAAGAATTGATGCTTTTGAACTGTGATGTTGGAGAAGACTCTTGAGAGTCCCTTGGACTGCAAGGAGATCCAACCAGTCCATTCTGAAGGAGATCAGCCCTGGGATTTCTTTGGAAGGAATGATGCTAAAGCTGAAACTCCAGTACTTTGGCCACCTCATGTGAAGAGTTGACTCATTGGAAAAGACTCTGATGCTGGGAGGGATTGGGGGCAAGAGGAGAAGGGGACGACAGAGGATGAGATGGCTGGATGGCATCACTGACTCGATGGACGTGAGTCTGAGTGAACTCTGGGAGTTGGCGATGGACAGGAAGGCCTGGCGTGCTGCGATTCATGGGGTCGAAAAGAGTCGGACACGACTGAGCGACTGATCTGATCTGATCTGATCTGAATTGGCACTTATCCTCTATCTCTATAAGAATTAAATATGTTCTACTGCAGCTGCTGATTTTCAACCCCTGCCAAGAAGAGTTCAGAGTGGAGCAGAAATGAGGCACTCTGGCTGAATGTGGGGACAGGTCAAGGTAGGGCAGGAAGTACTGGCAGAACAGGTCTTCAGATGTATTTTCAGGAGGTGATTTTAGGAGCCCAATTCTTGTATCTTCTCATATCTAGAAAAACACGAAAATCCTTCATGGTGACATCTGCTCCTTGTGACTAAGGAAATTTCTGCAAAAAAAAAAAATATGTGATTGATTGCATGTACTCCCGCTTCACCAAATCACGTGTATATTGACCTTTTCCCCTGCTTCTTTACAACAGTTTCTTAGAGCTATCTGAGGTGATGTTTTCCCAGGCTGCAGTCCTCATTTTTCCCCAGATAAAACATAACTCACAACTCTCACATTCTGCATTTTTTTTTAAAGTCAGCACTTCCATGGCTTTATTGAAACATGTTTAAGGATTTATGTTTTCCATCTATGTTACTTCTCCTGTGCTCCTACCTCTTACACATTTACCACCTGCTGTGTGTAGCGTACTTCCTTTTTTTGACATCATTTTACCTCTTTTTGGCTTTAAAAGGTGCCTCCAGGACTAGCTGTCTAAGATTTGATGGACAAATCCATATTCTATCAAAAAAGGAAGTAAGATTTACCAGTTTGCTCTAGGAAGCAGAAATTAATCACAGGCCCGGGAACACTTTCTACAGAAGCATATCAGGAGAAGAATCAGAAAGTCTAGCATGAGCAGACATGAGTGCTTCACTTGCATTGTCTGAGTCTTTTGAAAACTACATATATTTATTCTATCTCGGTCAAGTACACTGGAACTTGGCTGTGACACTCACTGGAATAAGAATTTGAGATAATTCTGAATTCTTGTCAGGGGATTTTAATACTACAAGTATTTAGAAGACTCTTTTCATTTATTATGAGGTAAAATGGCTTTAATCTTATGGATAACATTACAGAAAAAGGTACAGAGAGCTATTATTTAAATAATTCGATATGCAGAATTCCAGTTGAGCGGTTCTAACAAGTTTTTGAAATGATCACCAGACTCATCTGGTGCTCTAATTATAAAATGAATTCAAACTATTAATCAATCAGTGAATAAGTACTGAGTTCCTGTTATCAATAAATCATGTACAATTATTGCCTATCTGTTATATATATGACATTGTCTATAATAGTCAGCTACTTACTGTAAAGAATTTAATAGATAGTTATGAAGTGAATACAGGGCACTTGGTTTGATGCTAAGATTTGAAACTAAGATGTGTGTATTAGTTGCTCAGTCATGTCCAACTCTTTGTGAGCCCATGGACCATAGCCTGCCAGATTCCTTTGTCCATGGAATTCTCCAGGCAAGAATACTGGAGTGGGTAGCCATTCTGTTCTCCAGGGCATCTTCCTGACCCAAGCATCAAACTTGGATCTCCTGCATTACAGGAAGATTCTTTACCATCTGAGCTACCAGGGAAGGCCCATGAAACTAAGATAAATGACATCAAATAATTGTGCTCCAGGAGTTTGCAATCGAGTAAAAACAGTAGCCAAAAGTAAGAAGCTGCTACTAAACCAAAGGAAGAGGAATTTCAACTTAAAAATGAGAATGAGAATTGGGGCATGATCTAGGGTAGTAATAGCTTCCCTTGTGGCTCAGCTCATAAAGAATCCGCCTACAATGCAGGAGATCTGGGTTCCATCCCTGGGTTGGGAAGATCCCCCGGAAAAGGAAAAGACTACCCACTCCAGTATTCTGGCCTGGAGAATTCCATGGACTGTATAGTTCATGGTGTCACAAAGAGTCGGACACGACTGAACGACTTTCACTCACTCACTCACTCACTAGGGTAGTAATAGGAAAAAGGTTATGAAAGAATTTACACTTCTACTCATCTCTGTTGCATGCCCTTAGATGAGTGAGGAAGAGAAAGAGTTATTTTTCAGCTTGTTTTAGTTTAGGTAAAGGGAAGGGTTCAAACTCTGAACCCTTCTGCTCACCACCATTTTAAGCCTATAATGAGGTCTTTCAGGGAAACTCAATCCAAGGTTCAGGACAAGTAATTCCACAGTAAATATTAAAACAGTTTAAAAGGTCACTGATGTGGGGTGGGGAGAGCAAAGGTCATTCAGCAAAGAGTAGCTGCTACAACAAAGAAAAGGGATATCAAATCAGAACAATCTGGAAGAATAAAGCATTAGAAATCTAATAGTTCTTGCCTTGAAAAAAAAAAAACACAGACAAATGAAAAATGTCAGAAGGTATTGCTATCACTGCTAGACTAGGTTTCTCATATAAGTGGGAAGGAATCAGGTGCCCATCACTCTTTTTGATTCTCTTGGAACTTTGTTTATTCTCTAATCCATGCAGTACCTGCCTCTGCAAATCTGAAACTAAGGATATAGACCGTTCTTGGATATTTCAGTAAACATACGTGAGAACATGTCTTAAGATCATGTGAAGCAAAAAGTGAAAGAAAAACAATCAGCATTCTAATCTTACAAAGATTATTGTGGAATTATGATACACTTTTTAAAGGTATTGTGTTGTTGTTGTTTAATCACTAAGTCATGTCCAACTCTTTTAAGACCCCATGAACTGTAGCCCACCAGACTCCTCTGTCCCTGGCATTTCCCAGGAAGGAATACTGGAGTGAGTTGCCATTTCCTTTTACAGGGGCTCTTCCCTACCCAGGGATGGAACCCACATCTCCTGCATTGGCAGGCATGTTCTCTACCACTGAGCCACCAGGAAAGCCCCTTTTAAAGGTACACTAGATTGTTCACCTCTCCTGGCAACCCAATAAGAGAGTTTTTATTTTTCCTGTTTTACAGTCACTGAGGTCCAGAGGAGTTTGAAAATTGTGTTAACTTTTAAAATAAAATCTGAACCTAATATCTGCTGGAGTTAAAAGTAGCCACAAAAACAGAAGTAAAAAATGATAAAACTCATGAAGGTAATTAAGAGAATATGGTAAAGGTTTAGGATAAACAAGTGGGTCAAAAGAGCAGAAAGGAATCTAGAAATAGAATCACACTTAGTTGGTCAGTTGACTTTCAGGACATTGTGCACTGTGCCAAGTTCTTCAGTCGAGTCTGACTCTTTGTGATCCTATGGACTGTAGCTCTCCAGGCTCCTCTGTCCGTGGGATTCTCCAGGCAAGAATACTGAAGTGGGTTGTCATGTCCTCCTCCAGGGGATCTGCCCAACCCAAGAATGGAACCCACGTCTCTTGAGACTCCTGCATTGGCAGGTGGGTTCTTTACTACTAGTGTTAGATTTTCAGCAAAGCAATGCAATAGAAAAAGGAAAGTTTTCAATAAACGGAGCTGGAACAACGGGATAGCCATATGGAAAAAAAGGAACTTCAACCCCAGCTCACACCATACATATAAAAATAATTCAAGATGGGTCATAGACTTAAAAGCTAATACTATACTATAAAACTTCTAGAATAAGACATAGGAAAATATCTTCATGACGTAGGAGTTGACAAAGATTTCTTAGGCTAGACACAAAAAGCATTATTTGTAAGAGAAAAAAATTGATACACTGGAGTTCATCAAAATTAAGAATTCTGCTCATCAAATGATATCATTAAGGAAATGAATAGGGGACTTACCTGGCGATCCAGTGGTTAAGACTTCACCGTCCAATGTAGGGGACTTGAATTTGATCCCTGGTCAGGGAGCTAAGATCCCACATGACTTGCAGCCAAAAAAGCAAAACATAAAACAGAAGCAGTATTGAAACAAATTCAATAAAGACCTAAAAAAAATGAGTAGACAAGCCACAGTCTGGGAGAAAATAGTCTCAATACATTTATCTAACAAAGAACATGTATGCAAAATATGTAAAGACTATCTCTAGCAGTAATTAGGAGATAAAATATATAATTAAAAACAGAGAAATTGCAAAAGTTTTGGACAGACACTTCACAAAAGAAGATATATGAATGGTTAAGAAACGTATGCAACAGTGCCCAATGGCATTAGTCTTAAGAGATATGCAGTCAAACCACAGTGAGATATTTCTTCCCAAATATTAGAATGGCAACAGTTAAAGAGACAGATAACATACTGATGAGGGTGTGAAGCTACTGGGATTCTCACATGTTGCCTGTGAGTGTAAAAATGGGGTATCCACACTAGGAAAACCATCTTGTAGGTTCCTATAAACAAAAACATAGGCTTAGGCTATGGTCCTAATCCAGGTGGGAGACCTGGGATTGATCCCTGGGTCAGGAAGATCCCCTGGAGAAGGAAATGGCAGCCCACTCCAGTATTCTTGCCTGGAGAACTCCATGGACAGAGGAGCCTGGCAGGCTACAGTCCATGGGGTCCAAAGACTTGGACATTACTGAGCAACTAACATGCACACACATGTATAGGATTGAATTTTGTGACTGGAGTTGTTGGGATTCTTTCTTTGGACCTATAGTAGGACCTAATGCAATATTTCCACTCTAAGGTATCACTCAAGAGAAATGAGAACATTTAGACACAAAAGGGATTGCTTGAGAATGTCTTCACTGTTTTATTTGTAATTGCCCCAAACTGGAAAAACCTAAATGCCCATCAGCAGAAGAATGGGAAAACAAATTGTGTTATGTGTGGATAAAAACTCTGTGCTAAGTCACTTTAGTCATGTCCGACTCTTTGCGACCCTATGGACTGTAGCCTGCCAGGCTCCTCTGTCCATGGGATTATCCAGGCAAGAATACTGGAGTGGACTACCATTTCCTTCTCCAGGGGATCTTCCCAACCCAGGCCTCCCACATTGCAGGCAGATTCTTACTGTCTGAGTCACCAGGGCCAACCCAAAATTTGCTAGTTCAACATTCCATATGTGTGTTAGTAATCATATACATACTTAGGTTAATTAAATCAAGCCCTTCAGGGTAGATAATATGTTGGATATAGATATTAAAATAAAACAAAAACCTGAATTCACAGAAGCAAACCTGAAAATAGTCTCAAGTTTAGAGACCAAGCAATGGGTACCACTTGCTATGTCCATAATTGCTTTTATCTCTTTGACATCATAGAAGTTCTGTGATAACAATTACCAGGACATGCTAATAAAAGTTACTGTCATTTCTTATCATGGAGGCCCTTTTAAAAATATTAGAAGCTTCCATTGTGTTGAGAAAAGGCACTTGGCAAATCTTGTAGAAGCTTTTTTTCCTTCTGCCAAGCCCATTTAAAATTCTTCTTTTTCTCAGTTTTGATTTAGTAACTTTAGATCTCTGCATTATGTTGTGTTTTGCACAGAGCTATTGACTTCAGCTAAGGAACCGTGAACAGTAATTATTTTGCATGAATGAGCGCTGGTACACCATTGTCAGACAGGCACTTTACAGTACCACTGGTTTCAAAATTTAGGACAGAACTGTCAAACAAGCAAATGCCTACACCAAAGACTTCTATTTTCAAGCTACAAGCATGAGTTCTATGATGTGCAATAATAGAGTGAATCTTTGCGTTCTCGTGAAAGCTCCTGATTTGACAGTCCTGGAAACGACAGCCTGTTCCTTTCTAGAACAGATAGATCAATGGTAGCAAGAGTACAAATTTTCAAGCAGGGCTGAGGAATGGCATGAGTGCAAGAAAAGGGAGACTTCAGCACTGAGATTATTCAATGTTATTAAGAAGTATTAGTTTTATGGTGAGCAGAGAACAAATTATCCTGAATTGAGAATATCTGATTTGGTTCGCTTCAGTGGACATCTTTCTAATCATTCCAGGAAAACTTTTATGGACTTATCAATGTAAACCCACTAAAACTTTTTATCCTCGAAAATAATATGCATAATTCAAATATTTCTTGACATTTTACAAACCCCAGGAATGTAGTAAAGAATCTGCCTGCAATGCAGGAGACCTGGGTTCAATCCATGGGTTTAGAAGATCCCCTGGAGAAGGGAATAGCAACCCATTCCAGTATTCTTACTTGGAGAATCCCATGGACAGAGGAGCCTGAGGGCTGCAGTCCATGGGGTTGCAAAGAGTCAGACATGACTGAGAGACTTGTCACTTTCAAGAATTAAGCTTGTGACAGTAAATATTCATAGACTAGGGCATACATTTTATATAAATTAACGTATTTTGAGTTGGGCTATACAGAAGGCTGAGAGCTGAAGAATTGATGGTTTTGAACTGTGGTGTTGGAGAAGATTCTTCAGAGTCTCTTGGACTGCAAGGAGATAAACCCAGTCAATCCTAAAGGAAATCAGTCCTGATTATTCATTGGAAAGACTGATGCTGAGGCTGAAGCTCCAGTACTTTGGACACCTGATGAAAACAGCTGACTTGTTAGAAAAGATCCTGATGCTAGGAAAGATTGAGGGCAGGAGGAGAAGGGGATGACAGAGGGTGAGATGGTTGGATGGCATCACTGACTCAATGGTCTTGAGTTTGAGTAAGCTCCAGGAGATGGTGAAGCATAGGGAAACCTGGCATGCTGCAGTCTATGGGGTCACAAAGAGTTGGAAACAACTGAGCGACTAAACAACAACAACCACCCTTTCAGTACAGCTAGGTATGACTGATAGGAGCATAAGGCCAAACAATTTCCTGTCATAAATTTAATTTTCATCACTTTACATTTTTATAACACCTCATTTTTTTTCCTAGTGTCTTTCCTTCTACTGATAACTTGATTCTTCTTTTTCCTTTTTTTAATTAAAAAAATTTAATTGGAGATTAGTTGCTTTACAATATTGTGTTACTTTTTGCCATACATCAACAGGAATTCACTATAGATATCCATTTATCCCCTCCCTGTTGAACTTCCCTTCCACCTCCCACCCCACCCTACCCCTCTGGGCTGTCACAGATCTCTGGGTTTGAGCTCCCAGCATCATACAGCAAATTCTCACTGGCTGTCTGTTTTACATATGGTAATGTGGATGTCTCAATGTTACTCTTTCAATTTGTCCCTCCCTCTGCTTCTCCCACTCTGTCCACAAGTCTGTTCTCTATGTCTGTGTCTCCATTGCTGCCCTGCAAACACGTTCATCAGTACCATCTTCCTTGATTCCATATATATGCATTAATATATGATACTTGTGTTTCTCTTTCTGACTTACTTCCCTCCGTGTAGTAGGTTCTAGGTTCATCGACCTCATTAGAACTGACTCAAATGTGTTCCTTTTTATGGCTGAGTAATACTGATCTGCCTCTTGAGAAATTTGTATGTAGGTCAGAAAGCAACAGTTAGACTGGTTCCAAATAGGAAAAGGAGTACGTCAAGGCTGTATGTTGTCACCCTGTTTATTTAACTTATATGCAGAGTACATCATGAGAAATGCTGGACTGGAAGAAACACAAACTGGAATCAAGATTGCCAGGAGAGATATCAATAACCTCAGATATGCAGATGACACCACCCTTAGGGCAGAAAGTGAAGAGGAACTCAAAAGCCTCTTGATGAAGGTGAAAGTGGAGAGTGAAAAAGTTGGCTTAAAGCTCAACATTCAGAAAACAAAGATCATGGCATCTGGTCCCATCACTTCATGGAAAATAGTTGGGGAAACAGTGTCAGACTTTATTTTTTGGGGCTCCAAAATCACTGCAGATGGTGACTGCAG
Organism: Bos mutus; assembly: GCF_027580195.1. NCBI lineage: Eukaryota > Metazoa > Chordata > Mammalia > Artiodactyla > Bovidae > Bos > Bos mutus. The sequence goes on along the minus strand of NC_091621.1, from coordinate 81,268,438 downwards.
CCATGAAATTAAAAGACGCTTACTCCGGGGAAACAGTGTCAGACTTTATTTTTTGGGGCTCCAAAATCGCTGCAGATGGTGACTGCAGCCATGAAATTAAAAGACGCTTACTCCTTGGAAGGAAAGTTATGACCAACCTAGACAGCATATTCAAAAGCAGAGATATTACTTTGCCAACAAAGGTTCGTCTAGTCAAGGCTATGGTTTTTCCTGTGGTCATGTATGGATGTGAGAGTTGGACTGTGAAGAAGGCTGAGCGCCAAAGAATTGATGCTTTTGAACTGGGGTGTTGGAGAAGACTCTTGAGAGTCCCTTGGACTGCAAGGAAATCCAACCAGTCCATTCTGAAGGAGATCAGCCCTGGGATTTCTTTGGAAGGAATGATGCTAAAGCTGAAACTCCAGTACTTTGGCCACCTCATGTGAAGAGTTGACTCATTGGAAAAGACTCTGATGCTGGGAGGGACTGGGGGCAGGAGGAGAAGGGGACGACAGAGGATGAGATGGCTGGATGGCATCACTGACTCGATGGACTTGAGTCTGAGTGAACTCCGGGAGTTGGTGATGGACAGGGAGGCCTGGCATGCTGCGATTCATGGGGTCACAAAGAGTCGGACACGACTGATCGACTGAACTGAACTGAATATTCCATTGTATGGTAATTTGATTCTTAAAAGAACACTTTAGAAAAAGTATTATCTTCCTTACCTATATTAGGAAACTGAAGAACAGATATAAATGACCTTGAAATGAAATATATCAATTAGAAAGTAAAGGGGAAAGCGGGGACAAAACTTACTAAGATGTCACACAGATTCCTCTGTCTTACTATTTTACATATAAGTATTTAATTTAATATTAAAATACTTGAAATATTTCCCTTTTATTGGCCCAGATGAGTATTCAGTCTCTCCAAAATGAATTCATACTTGCATATTTAGTATTGCTGATTTATTAAACTAGAATTTTATTAGGTTAAAAAATAGGTTAAAAAGCCTTTCCACTGACCAGATTAGTCAAATCTTCTTTACAAAGTACTCCTTTCCTAGGTGGAAAAGCAAATGGGAAATAATAAATTGTCCAGAACAAAAAGATACCTCACCTAGCCTATAAGCAGAACTTGGAGAATTATCTTAGGTTCCCTTCAGGGGACACCTTTCCAGCGGCCACAGAAGTAACAGAATTTTTAAACTGGATTCTCCAATTTTAGCCTCTTTCCCCACCAATATGGCCTACCCAGCATTGCTACAGCACCAATTAAGCCACTCTTCTAGAAACTTGCAGTAGAATTTAAGCAACAATGATTTCAACTGATCTGTCTTGCCATTCTCATCAGTGGGATGAATCGGAGGGCAGAAAAGGTAAAGTACTTGGGACATGGGATGGTCTTATTATCTGGTTCAGTCAACTCCTGGGACATTAAAACCTTGACGCTGATAGTGAGGTCAACTGGACATGCAACCAGTTATAATAGTACCCAAAAGAGTGCTTATGTGTAACTCAAAATTCTTCCTGTTGAAAGAGTATGAAAGATCTGTTGAAAACTACTAAACAGACATTCAGAAAACAGACAATACATGTTAGTACACATATAAAATTGTGAAATTCAAAGTAGAGAAAGTTTGCAACTTTACAATTTTCTGGCACCTTCCAAAGAAGTTGGCAAACAATAAAGTAATATGAAAAAAATTTTAGGTAATTTTTTTAAAACTTAGAAAAAAAAAAAGACAAGTTTTAAATAGCTCTGTATAAGATAGAAGACAGAGAAGGATAGAGGGTTACTCGAGCAGATACCTGACAAACCAGGGCCAGTAGATCAACAGGAGCAGCTAAGGGAAGTATTGAGAAAGAGATGAAGTGGCTGGTGAAAAAGAGGAACTTCAGAGGGAGGAGAGATATAGCTAAAGAGGATTTTCATGAGGATTTCAAGCATAGTATGTAATATAACCCTCCTCTTCTTTTCCCATTAGTCTTCAATAAAGAATCCAACTCTCTAAAGACTTAGGGAGTTGGTTTTTCTTTAAGGACTCATGAGAGGTGCTGAGCTGGGCTCTACTAAGCAGGTTCAGAATGTAAATACCCTTGAAGCATAGCTATGTCTTAGTCAAACAACTAATACACAATGAACTCTCAGCAGGCTCTGATCCCAGTGTCAGTTCTTCCTTGGAAAGAAACTGGCAGTCACCGGATTCAATGGTTCAGTAACCAGCAATAACTTGATTCAGATTGAATTTTCCGCCTACATGTTCTACTGTTTTGTCCAGCAAAACCTATGCAGCATCAGTCTTTACTTGGGTGAAGTATCAGTCTTTACTTGGTTACTTGCTCATAGCACAGTATATATATATGAAAGTCTGTATGTGACATCTGTGGAAATTGCTGACTGACTACAGACAAGGATGATCTTCATGTTGCCGTCTCTGTAAGATCAATGATGTTCTATTCTGGTACTCACATGGCTTAAGAAAGATAGGGATGGAGTTTATACCCCCTATTATGATAAAAAATAGTTGCTTCTTACTTCACATGGTATCTGAAAATAGATTGCTCTACACTGACATTCAATTCAGTTCAGTTCAGTTGCTCAGTCATGTCCCCAACCCCATGGGCTGGCTGCAGCATGCCAGGCTTCCCTGTCCATCACCAACTCCCAGAGTTTGCTCAAACTCATGTCCATTGAGTTGGTGATGCCATCCAACCATCTCATCCTCTGTCATCTCCTTCTCCTCCCACCTTCAATCTTTCCCAGCATCAGGGTCTTTTCAAATGAGTCGGCTCTTCACATCAAGTGGCCAGAGTATTGGAGTTTCAGCTTCAACACCAGTACTTCCAAAGAATATTCAGGACTGATTTCCTTTCGGATGGACTAGTTGAATCTCCTTGCAGTCCAAGGGACTCTCAAGAGTCTTCTCCAATACCACAGTTCAAAAGCATCAATTCTTCGGCACTCAGCTTTCTTTATAGTCCAACTCTCACATCTGTACATGACTACTGGAAAAACCATAGCCTTAACTAGATGGACCTTTATTGACAAAGTAATGTCTCTGCTTTTTAATATGCTGTCTAGGTTGGTCATAACTTTTCTTCCAAGGAGTAAGTGTCTTTTAATTTCATGATTGCAGTTACCATCAGCAGTGATGTTGGAGCCCAAAAAAATAAAGTCTGACACTGTTTCCACTATTTCACCATCTATTTCCCATGAGTAATGGGACCAGATGCCATGATCCTAGTTTTCTGAATGTGGAGCTTTAAGCCAGCTTTTTCACTCTCTTCTTTCACTTTCATCAAGAGGCTCTGTAATTCTTCATCATTTTCTGCCATAGGGTGGTGTCATCTGCATATCTGAGGTTATTAATACTTCTCCCGGCAATCTTGATTCCAGCTTGTACTTCATCTAATCCAGCATTTCTCATGATGTACTCCATATAAGTTAAATAAGCAGGATGACAATATACAGCCTTGACATACTCCTTTCCCAATTTGGAACCAGTCTGTTGTTCCATGTCCAGTTCTAACTGTTACCTCCTGACCTCCATACAGGTTTCTCAGGAGGCAGGTCAGGTGGTCTGATATTCCCATCTCTTTCAGAATTTTCCAGTTTATTGTGATTCACAATCAAAGGCTTTGGCATAGTCAATAAAGCAGAAGTAGATGTTTTTCTACTCTCTTGCTTTTTCAGTGATCCAGAGGATGCTAGCAATTTGATCGCTGGTTCCTCTGCCTTTTCTAAATTCAGCTTGAATATCTGGAAGTTCACAGTTCACATATTGTTGAAGCCTGGCTTGGAGAATTTTGGGCATTACTTTACTAGCATGTGAGATGAGTACAATTGTGCGATAGTTTGAGCATTCTTTGGCATTGCCTTTCTTTGGGATTGGAATGAAAACTGACCTTTTCCAGTCCTGTGGCCACTGCTGAGTTTTCCAAATTTGCTGGCATATTGAGTGCAGCACTTTCACAGCATCATCTTTTAGGATATGAAATAGCTCTACTGGAATTCCATCACCTCCACTAGCTTTGTTCGTAGTGATGCTTCCTAATGCCCACTTGACTTCACAAACAGGATGTCTGGCTCTAGGTGAGTGATCACACCATCATGATTATCTGGGTTGTGAAGATCTTTTTTGTATAGTTCTGTGTATTCTTGCCACCTCTTCTTAATATCTTCTGCTTCTGTTAAGTCCATACCATTTCTGTCCTTTATTGTGCCTATCTTTGCATGAAATGTTCCCTTGGTATCTCTAATTTTCTTGAAGAGATCTCTAGTCTTTCCCATTCTGTTGTTTTCCTCTATTTCTTTGCACTGATCACTGAGAAAGGCTTTCTTACCTCTCCTTGCTGTTCTTTGGAACTCTGCATCAAATGGGTATATCTTTCCTTTTCTTCTTTGCTTTTTGCTTCTCTTCTTTTCACAGCTATTTGTAAGGCCTCCTCAGACAGCCATTTTGCCTTTTTGCATTTCTTTTTCTTGGGGATAGTCTTGATCCCTGTCTCCTGTACAATGTCACAAACCTCCATCCATAGTTCATCAGGCACTCTGTCAGATCTAGTCCCTTAAATCTATTTCTCACTTCCACTATATAATCATTAAGGATTTGATTTAGGTCATACCTGAATGATATAGTGGTTTTCTCTACTTTGTTCAATTTAAGTCTGAATTTGGCAATAAAGGGTACATGATCTGAGCCACAGTCAGCTCCTGGTCTTATTTTTGCTGACAGTATAGAACTTTTCCATCTTTGGCTTCAAAGATATAATCAGTCTGATTTCAGTGCTGACCATCTGGTGATGTCCATGTGCAGAGTCTTCTCTTGTGTTGTTGGAAGAGAGTGTTTGCTATGACCAGTGGCCAAACTCTTGGCAAAACTCCATTACCCTTTGCCCTACTTCATTCTGTACTCCAAGGCCAAATTTGCCTGGTGTTTCTTGATTTCCCACTTTTGCATTCCAGCTGAAACTCCAGTACTTTGGCCACCTCATTCAAGAGTTGACTCATTGGAAAAGACTCTGATGCTGGAAGGGATTGGGGGCAGGAGGAGAAGGGGATGACAGAGGATGAGATGGCTGGATGGCATCGCTGACTCGATGGACGTGAGTCTGAGTGAACTCCGGGAGTTGGTGATGGACAGGGAGGCCTGGCGTGCTGTGATTCATGGGGTCGCAAAGAGTTGGACATGACTGAGTGACTAATCTGATCTGATAGTGAAAAGGACATCTTTTCTGGGTGTTAGTTCTAGAAGGTCTTGTAAGTCTTCATAGAACCATTCTACTTCAGCTTCTTCAGCATTACTAGTTGGGGCATAGACTTGGATAACCATGATATTGAATGGTGCGTGGTGCTGGAGCGGTGAGAAGAGATACCTCACGTCCAAGGTCAGGAGGGGCAACTGCGCTTTGCTGGAGCAGCTGTGAAGAGGTACCCCGCATTGACATTGATAGGGCCCTTTGTGTCAACTCTGAATCTTCTATCCTATGTCAGCAATGGCTTAAGAAAGCCAGAATATGTTAATAGTTTATGGGACCAGTATACAAATTGTTTCTCATTGAGATATAGTTGATGTGCAATATTATATATGTTTCAGGTGTACAACATAAAGATCCACAATTTTAAAGGTTATATTGCATTTATAGTTATTATAAAATATTAACTCTATTCCTTGTGTTGTCTGTATATCCTTATAGATTATTTATTTTATACATAGTAGTTTCTACTTCTTAATGCCCTGTCCCTCTTATGCCCCTCCCCTCTTCCCACTCACCACTGGTAACCACTAGTTAGTTCTCTGAGTCTGTTTCTTTCTTGTTATATTCACTAGTTTGTCTTGTTTGTTAAGTTCCACATACCATATAGTATTTGTCTTTGTCTGATGTATTTCACTTAGCATAATACCCTCTGAGTCCATCCATGTAGTTGCAAATGGCAAAACTTCATTATTTTTTATGGCTGAGTAATATTCCATTGTGTATATTGTATGCATATGTTGTATATATACAATACATATATTGTATATATATTGTACATCTTTATCCATTCATCTGTTAATAGACACTTAGGTTGCTTCCATATGTTGGCAATTATAAATAATGCTGCTATTTTAGCTACAGCGATATAATTTGGAGATATTGAAGGTTCAGTTCCAGACTTCCACTATCAACTGAATATCACAATAAAGCAAGTCACAGGAATATTTTGGTTTCTCAGTGCATATAAAAGTTATATTTGGATTATATGCAGTCTCTTCAATGTGCAATAGCATTATGTCTAGAAAAAATAATGTACACACCTCAAGTAAAAAGCACTTTATTGCTAAAAATTCTAACCATCATATGAGCCTTCAATGAATTGTAATCTTTTTGCTGGTGGAGGCTTTAAAATTTTGTGAGAATTATCAAATTGTGACACAAAGACATGAAATGAGTAAATGCTGATGGAAAATTGAGCTGATAGACTTGCTCAGTGCAGGGTTGCCACAAACCTTTAATTTGTAAAAAGTGCAGTATCTGTGAAACACAAGAAGACAAGGCCTGCCTGTGTGTGAAATGCCAAGCCAGGAACAGAAAGCAGAGACTAGAGAGATAGCCTAGATGGATTTCTCACTCTGGAACTGATCAATCAACACATGTTCCCCTCATTTCCATTTCGATAACCTCTCCTCTTATCTGATAATATCTCCTCTCTCACATCAGTCTATCTAAAACCCATTGGACTTCTTTTCCCTTAATTCTGAAACTTCTACCCAGTTAAACGTGATCTCAGGGACTTCCCTGGTGATCCAGTAGGTAAGACTCCACGCTTCCAATGCAGGGGGCATGGGTTCAACTCCTGGATAAGGAGGAAGTTCTGCATGCCTTATGTTGCAGCCAAAAAATAAAAATATTGCTTTTGTTTAAAGTGATCTCATTTCTGCTGAGTTTAAAAAAAAAAAAAAAAAGGTTTATTATTTTTATTTTTTGGTTATAGTGGGTCTTCACTGCAGCACTTGGGCTTTCTCTAGGTTTAGCGAGTGGGGGTTACTCTTCATTGCAGTGTGCAGGCTTCTCATTGCAATGGCTTCTCTTGTTGCAGAGCACAGGCTCTAGGGCACCTGGGTTTCAGGTGTAACTCATGGTCTCAGCAGTTATGGCTTAAGGGCTCTAAAGTGTGGTTATAGCTTAAGGGCTCAGTAGTTGTGATGCTTAGGCTCAGTTGCTCCTCAACATGGAGGACCTTTGCTCTCTAGTCTTCCCAGATCAGGGATCAAACCTGTGTCCCCTGCGTTGCAAGGCAGATTCTTAACCACTGGACTACCAGAGAAGCCTTCTGCTTAACTTTTGTAGCAGATTGTATTTATTTCTTTTATAGCATGTTTACATGGTCTTGTAATCTGGTTACTTTTGTAATATTTTAACACTGCTGCTAAGTCACTTCAGTTATGTTTGACTCTGTGCGACCCCAGAGACGGCAGCCCACCAGGCTTCCCCATCCCTGGGATTCTCCAGGCAAGAACACTGGAGTGGTTTGCCATTTCCTTCTCCAATGCATGAAAGTGAAAAGTGAAAGTGAAGTCTCTCAGTCATACCACACTATTCCTACTCACCTTAAAAGGTACAGAATATAAATAAAGGGCCTTAAGTTTGTTGAAAAACCTTGTGGTGTGGGCATGCACACACACAAACACAAAAAAGACAGGAAGAAAATAAAGGAAATGGTGATGATTATTTTCTCCAGCTTAACGGCATCCATATGCCTTCCACCTTCTTCCTTATACTTCTCTTTACTGTTAAAAAAAAGTGTATTATATGTAATACATCAGAACGTGTACTACTTTTTAATGTAAAATACGATTGTAAATATATTTGATCAGAAATCCAAATATCTGATTTCTTCCTTTGCCAAAGGTACTTTAGGCCCTTTTCTTCACAAGACACTCTCAACTGATATCAATAAAACACAAATCACTTATCATCTAGGGCTATTTGGTGGAAGGATAAATAATTCTAGCTTATAGCATAAAATCAGACTCTAGTAGCATCTGTTCAAGTAGTTTTCAAACTTTTTTTTTTCAGTAGAGTTCTATTTTCAAACGAACTCTTACACAGAACCTTAATATTTAAAATAATTTTCAGCAAGGTGCAGGATTCTCAGATGGTCTAAAATCTTTAGTGATTGGAGCAAATATGAACCCTGAATCACCGCCTTAGAACCTTGTGTTCCTTTGGCTCAACCCTCTCATTTTACCAGAGAGGAAACTGAGTCACAGAGAGGTTATAATGCCTGTTCAAGATCACTCAGCTGGAAAATAGAACCTACATTTTCTAAGGCTAAGTTTCCAGCTCTTATGTTGTGCAGTCATGATACTTGTTTGGGATTATTTTATTTTATTTGGGGGGGGAGGGCGGATTATTTTAGAGCATTCTATTTGTCTGACCTAATTCCAGATTAAGACCTATATCAAATTTAAATCAGAGAGTCTTTACCCTGTGCTTACGCCCCTAATCTCAATGCCTAAAGTCTTGGTTTCATTTCATACTCCAAGTAAAGCTTCCTTGCCCAAAATTTCTGTCACTCTGGCTATTTCCTGACTTCTGGGCTTGTTCTCAATGCCTGATTTGTTGATTTGTTATCATGTGTTCATCACTACGTTGCTCCTCCTTTGAGAGACTGATGATACATTTGAACCTGAAGGTACTGACATCTTTTTGTCTAATATGGTCTGATTTTGCAATTGAAAGCATTCCAGTCTCCATGTGCCTATCTCTAAGTTAAGGTTAAGCAATACATCTAGATCTTTCCTTGTTCTGTTTTCTTTCTTGCCCGACCTATAGGGCAAATCCTTGAGTGCATTCTAATTTGGTCTTCTAAGAATAAATTGGAGTGGTTCATCTCTCTTTTTCTTTCATGGACACGAGCCTACAAAGTAATCATACAAGACATGACTAAGTGCTCAGATGAGTAGAAAAGGCAATATACCAACCTTGATGGTTTTAGAAAAAGATCAATCTGAGTGAAAACAAACAGGAAAATGCTCTTGAAGAGGACAGCACTTTTTGGTACCATCAGATAGACAGTTAGCAGGGAGACAATGTGAGCAAAAGAAAAGTCTGAAATACAGTGAGGTTGACCAGGATTGAGAAAAAAGGGAAAATGTTTGTACAAGGGACTTGTGAAAGATTATTTTTGCTGGAGCTTAAGATGAATTATTTTCTAGAGTACATTAAAGTAATTTTAGTCACCAAGCCTTCAAAAAATTCTGGTTTTATTTTATTGATGTGTGGCCACATCCTTCTCTTTATTTGTTGTCATTAAGCGAGTTTTAGGTGAAACCATGAAGCAGGCAGAAAAGGTCAGCCTGGCTTTTCCTTGAACCTAGAAATACACAAAAATGCCTGCAGTGTTTTCTTGGACCTGTCTGATAGCTGCCACAGTCTTTTTGATGGTGTGTGTGTGTGGAGGCGGGGGTGGGTGGTATGTTCAGTCATTCAGTCATGTCCAACACTTTGGGACCCCATGGACTATTGCCCTCCAGGCTCCTCTTTCCATGGAATTTTCCAGGCAAGAATACTGGAGTGGAGTGCCATTTCCTCCTCCAAGGGATCTTCCCAACACAGGGATTGAACTTGCGTCTCTTACATCTCCTGGCAGATTCTTTACCTCTACACCATCTGGGAAGCCCAATAAATCATGGTAGCTGCCTATAACCTGAAGTTGATCTCAAAACCTTTGGGATCATTCCATGCCAAACTTCTCTATATATATTTGTTAGAACTTTTTATGTTGCAAGTATCAGAATGCTCAACTCAAATTCAATTAGAAAAGATTCATCAAGTCTCATAATTGGATAGTCCACAGGTATATCTAGCTTCCACAATGCTTGGATCAAGTTTCATAAGATAAAATTGGGATGTCTCTCTGCCACTCTGCTCTGCTTCCTTGGTGTTGGCTGCACTCCAGGCAACCTCTTCCCTCATATTTGCAAGAGAGTCCTGTCTCTGGAAACACATTAAATCACAGAGATAAGCTTTCTTGGCTCTAATTGGTTTTAATCAGGTCAAGAATCCATCTCAGAAATAGTGTAGATGAAATACACTGAATGGCTTACACTGATGAGGTGGTTAGATCAACTTGGAAGATATTTTTGAATGAGTTTAATTTGTAAATTGATGAACACTGAATAAACATATTGTCCTCCATAATATGGGTGGGCTGCATCCAATCAGTTGAAGACCTAAATAGAACAAAAAAAGTTGGCCTCCCAGAGCAAGAAGGACTTTTCAGCCAATTGCTTTTGGTCTTCGTCTGCAGCATTGGTCTCCCAGGTCTTCAAGCTACCAGCCCACACTGAAGATTACTGACTTCTCAGCTTATATCATCACACGAACCAGGTTTTTTATAATAACTCTATCATCTATCTATCTGTCTACTTATCTACCCTTTTCTGTCTTAGAAAACTCTGACTAATACAATCACTGAGTTGCTCATAATAAGACAATGAAGAAACATCCACTAATATTTTGCAATTTTCTACAACCTTTGGTCTCATTTCTGAGACCCAGAGACTGGCTTTGAATCTCAGTTCAGCTTTTTATTAGATATACAATCAATAAAGATACCTGACTTCTCTGTTCCTCATTTCCGTCTTCTCCATTCCCTATTTAAAGGCAATAGCTCCTACCTCGTAGTGTTGTGGTGGTGATTACAAAAATAAATATTTGTAAAATGACTTAGGGCCAAAACATAGAAAGTATACTACTGTGTTGTTATTATCATCATCATCTCCTCCCATCTCTTCTTCTTCCTCACCATTTATTGGGTTTCCAGTTTTTCTACATTGCATTGCCCAGGGCTTTCAACTGAGCATTCTTGGCCTAGTTTTTTCAGTTGCTTCTGCCCCTTCAATCATAATTTACTCATGCCAAGAAGATTTTCATCAATGTATTCTTTCTATAATTTACAAAGCTGAATGGACAGCCTGGAATCGTAGATTTTGAAAGCTGGTGGAGATCATTGAGTCCTGTAGTTTACAAAGTAGGGTGCATATGATCTTGATATCTTGATTCAGTCCTGAGGGGAAAATACAAAGATTTATATTTTTAATGTAAAATTAAGAAAGCCATAAGCTCATTAATTAATGAATGGATTCACAATACTATACGTGTGACTTACTGTAAATACATATTCATCAATAAATGCTCCAAGATTTTTTATTAATTAATAAGATAGTATAATCAAAAAAGTTGAGAGACCGGTGATCTTAGCTATTCCTGTTACTTCACCGAGGAGGCTGCTGCTGCTGCTAAGTCGCTTCAGTCGTGTCCAACTCTATTCGACCCCATAGACGACAGCCCACCAGGCTCCCCCATCCCTGGGATTCTCCAGGCAAGAACACTGGAGTGAGTTGCCATTTCCTTCTCCAATGCATGAAAATACAAAGTGAAAGTGAAGTCGCTCAGTCCTGTCTGACTCTTAGCGACCCCCTGGACTGCAGCCCACCAGGCTCCTCTGTCCCTGGGATTTTCCAGGCAAGAGTACTGGAGTGGGGTGCCATTGCCTTCTCCGACCGAGGAGGCAAGTGACCCCAAAGAAAGGAATGACTTACCCAAGATCTCAACTGTGAGTAGAAAACTCTGGTAATCAGTGGAAGAGTATGAAATGCCCCGAGCTAAATTATTTAACCCCACTGGGTCTCAGTTTCCTCATCTTTAAAGGCGAAATTAAGAACCTTAAAAAGAAAATTGTAGTGAGTTTTAAATTAAATGAGAGAATATTTAAAGAGGGTAGTACAGTGTTTATGCCAATTTTTGGCCTAAACACCTAAAAACACCTAAACACCTAAGAACGGTGTGGACTGTTTTTAAAGTCTTTGTGGAATTTGTTACAATATTGCTTCTGTTTTATGTTTTTTGGTGTTTTGGCCCCAATATATGTGGGACCCTAGCTCCCTGACCAGGGGTCAAATCTGTACCCCCTGCATTGGAAGATGAAGTCCTAACCACTGGACTGCCAGGAAAGTCCCAGCTTGGTCCCATTTAAGGGCTGATTAATGTTCCTTCTCTTCCTTTAGTGTCTGTGTGTGGGTGTTAACCACTCAGTCCTGTCTGACTTTTTGTGACTCCAGGGAATGTAGCCCACCACTGGTTGCCTCCAGTGGTTCCCTTCTCCAGGGTTTAGTGTCTAAGGAGGTCTTTCTGTTAAACAATAGCCTTTCAAAAAGTGGAATAAATAGCTCTGCATTATTTAGGGCTAAGTAAAAACTGTCACTGGAGAAGGCAATGGCAACCCACTTCAGTACACTTGCCTGGAAAATCCCATGGACAGAGGAGCCTGGTGGGCTGCAGTCCATGGGATCGCTAAGAGTCGGACACGACTGAGTGACTTCACTTTGGCTTTTCACTTTCATGCACTGGAGAAGGAAATGGCAACACACTCCAGTGTTCTTGCCTTGAGAATCCCAGGGATGGGGGAGCCTGGTGGGCTGCCGTCTATGGGATTGCACAGAGTTGGACACAACTGAAGCGACTTCGCAGCAGCAGCAAAAAATGTCACTAAGTAAAATTTTTCCAATTCAAAATATTCTTAGAGGATGGAAAGACTATAATAATAATAATAAACCCAAGTACCACAGTATCCTGGTGGCTCAGGGATGCAGGGGGAAGGGATTCCTTTGCTACCCTCCATATCAACCCTCACGGGTCAACACTAGTTGGTACCAGGATTCTCTGTTGAGGAGTTAGGATCAGTACTCTGTTTGGAAAGGGAAACCAAGGACTTGTCTTAAAGTTGGTATATATAGAAACACACTGATTACTTAATGAATATTCATTTGGGATCATATTTTTAGGGGGTCGTTCTATTTTAATAGGGTTGTTCTATTGCTCACTCCAACCCCCCAGCCATCACTACACTGAGGCCACTTATTGTCACACATGCCTGTATTCTTAGCTTGGCAGTCCTTCCATTCCTTCTCAAAATCCTATGCAAATAAGAGTAAATCTCCTTCATATTCCTATGTGCTCTAAATAGCCACTATACTGTTCGAACTCTCCACTTTCAACTTAATAAGTCTTCCCATCCCTAAATCAAAACTAATTAGCTTTGTTTTTCAAATTGCTGACACTGGGGGTCTTCGCTATAACCAACCTGTGTGTGATTAGTGATATAACGGCTGGTGCTGAGCTTGGGCAAATATTTATAGAGTAATCATATTGGATAGGGTTGAATAACCTCTTGGATTAAGTGTGAGCTTCTGCCAGACGGTGCTGCAAAATTGTGCTAATTTAATGGTACAGTCCATTGTTCTGTCTGCTGATACAACCTCTATGACACTGATACAAATATAATCAGGGATATTAGGGCATAGTATGATTCCTTTATCGGCGCTCTTGGCAATAATGTGCCAGAAGAATCCAAATATCACTTTGCAAATATAAATTATGTGGTTGGTAAATGGAAGCTCATACAGAGAGACAATTAACTACAGACCTAGCACAGAGATGAGCTTAAGGTAAGTCATCACTGAATAAATACTTGTTATGTTATTAGTATATTCGATACCAGAGGAACAATTTTGCTTTTATTTACTTCCAGGAACAGTGAACAAATCCTAATGAGGCAAGCCGGTTTGAGTGTTAAAGGGGGATTTCTTCTATATCAAGCTGATTGATATGAACTCCAAGTTCTCACAAAGACGCAGCAAGTGAATCTGAAAATACACAGTCCATTCTTAATATGTAGTCCTTAACCTGCAGTCTGAAAGGAGACTCAGACCTTGGGAAGGAAGAGTTGAAGGCAGTAGTTTATAAAGGTCACGCAGTTAAGCAGTGACCAAACAGAGACTAGAAATCTCATCTTCACATACCCTGCCCCAGTGCTTTTCCAACCTGGGTATAAGGACCTAGTAAAACAATATACTGTAATATTGACGTCCAAACAACTTTAGGAAACTGGATCATTTTCTTACTTATATTCCTTACTCATATTGTTATTTGGTTTTTAGCTTAACAAAGATTATATATTTGCTATACATAGGTAATAAGACATTGAGCTTTTTATTTGTGTAGATTAATTGCGATTGTACCATTTTAAAAATACAGCTTAGCTATCTGCCTTAGACACTCCAACCAGTTGGTTATATTTAGATGTGAGGAGGAGGCAGAGTAATTCTTAAAGAGTTCTATGTTTCTTACAACTGACTTGACTGACAGTCCTTAAGTGCTATTTCTTTCAAAGCAGATATGACTCACAGCCCTTAGGTAGAGTGTGCACAGGCTAGAAATATTGATCTGTTCACATCCCAGAAACATTAAGACACAATAAAAAGAATTCTTAACTTAATTCTGAATAATGCAATAGGAAAAACATAGGAAGAGTACACAATCGACAATGGTAATGGATCTGTAATGTTTCATAATGTCAAGGATTTAATTTAAACTCCAGAGAAAGAAACTGTCTTTCCAGCCTGAACTCACCCCCTTCAGCTTAACTGTGACAGTTCTGAGAATAGGAGGTATCTAAAGAAACTTATTTAAAGATATAAATAAATATGCATTATTTAAGTTCTGGAAGACCAGATACCCATCTTGGAAATCACTCTAAGTCAACAGTGTCAACATTTAGAAATGAGAGCAACCAAGAAGGAATTTGGTAACTCTTCGCTTTGGGGTTTGCTAATGTTCCCAATGGCTCCACATCAACACTGGCCAGAGGTAAATGGAGGAAGAGGTGGTTGCGAAAGGCAGCAGGAGAACCAGAAGTCCCACTTGGTAGCGCTTCCTCTCTGGTGCTTCTTGAACTACTCAGAAACCTGTTTTTCTATTTGCCCCCAGCCAGCCTTCTTGCTAAAATCATTTCTGATTCCCACAGAAGGCAGCAGAGAATAATCAATACTGCTGTGGGTTACAAAACATGAAGTTTTCTCAATTTGGGCTTCTCCCAGCCCCACAGAAGTGCCAACAGCTGGGTTCTTCCTTCCAGCAGTGGCTCAATGACAGGGTTGCAGACTGAACTGTGGTCACTACCTGAAGAGTAGTAGTTTCATTCTTTTTTTTAAAGTTAAACTCTCTACAAATAGCTCTGTTTCCATTTAATAAATGTGTATAATGCTTTCCTAGGGCAATAGAGATTGGCTTCCACAATTACATTATTTGGGGAACAAATGTCAATGGATGAGAGGAAAACGGTCTAAAGGCAGAGACAGCCGGTGAGTGTGGAAGGAAAAATACTGGCAGGTCTCTGAAGGACATCTCCTTGCCTGCTGAGTTCTCCTCTTTTCTCATTCCCTGCCCCCACCTCTGCAAATCACCGCCATCCTCTTTCACCCACTCCGTTCTCAGTCTCTCGCTGGAATTTGCAACACTGGGCTTCTCCATCATCACATAGATCAGAGTTATTGCTTGGATAATTGTCCACTTAGCCTTCCTCTGTAGGCTGCAATTTGACCCATAGGGCAAAATCAACCCAGTCCTTAGGCAGAGGACTAAGTGTTCATATTTAAGAAGCTTTATCACCACAATGGCAACGCACTCCAGTACTCTTGCCTGGAAAATCCCATGGACAGAGGAGCCTGGTAGACTGCAGTCCATGGGGTCGCTAGGAGTCGGACACGACTGAGCGACTTCACTTTCACTTTTCACTTTCATGCGTTGGAGACGGAAATGGCGACCCACTCCATTGTTCTTGCCTGGAGAATCCCAGGGACGGGGGAGCCTGGTGGGCTGCCGTCTCTGGGGTCGCACAGAGTCGGACACGACTGAAGCGACTTAGCAGCAGCAGCAGCATCACCACATTTCATCTTTTTTTTTTTTTTGCTATTCTTACCCTGTGCAGCCAAGTCTCCTCAAGGCTGGATTCTAGTTGCTGCGTCATCTTTACCACCTAGTCTTTCACCTAATTTGCACCATATCCCTGCAACTAGGCTCTTGGCATCCACTGCTGAGTATCTGAATACATGTCTCTTTAGATTCTTGATAGCTCTCTCTACAGGGTTGGAGTCTCAGTGGACCCTGTAACTATATGCTCTGTCTCTGCTTAAGGTGACACATGAGGTTCCCTCTAACCCTCATTCATATCTTAGCTGTTTTTCCATACTTGGAATCATTTCCCAATTTCAGATCCCCTTTCTGTACTCACATCCATGCCCTTCCAAGGCTAGATCAATAACTTGATTATAATCCTATTCTAGAGACTCTGGGAGTGTCTATGGATTCTTGGACCTGATCTTCTCTGGTCTGATTCAGTTCCACAATAATATATGTAATAAGTAATAAAAAGCATGAATGCTAATAGTAACTTTTACTTTTTGAATACCTACAGGATTCTAGGCACTGCAATTTTAAACATTATTTTAATATTCCCAACCATCTGAATTTATTGAGAGCTGCTAGCCTGCTGATAGGCATAAGGACATCGCCTTCCCAATTATGGAAATACTGTAATACTTTCTCATGGGTTAGTAAATACCCACGGCCTTAGTCTTCCAAGTGCTCCCCACCTGACTCCTCAACTCCCAGGCTCTCCTGCAATCAACTGCTCTCCCCGTGAATGGGAACTAAAAAGTTGATGCCTGGGGACTTCTCTGATGGTCCAGTGGTTAAGACTACATCTTCCAGTTCAGGGGGTGCGGTTTGATCCCTATTCAGGGAGCTATGATTCAACATACATCGTGGCCAAAAACCAAAACAGAAAACAGAAACAGTTGTAACAAATTCATTTCAGTTCAGTTCAGTCGCTCAGTGGTGTCTGACTCTTTGCGACTCCATGAATCCCAGCATGCCTGGCCTCCCTGTCCATCACCAACTCCCAGAGTTTACTCAAAGTCATGGCCATCGAGCTGGTGATGCCATCCAGCCATCTCATCCTCTGTCGTCCCCTTCTCCTCCTGCCCCCAATCCTTCCCAGCATTAGGGTCTTTTCCAATAAGTCAACTTTTCTCATTAGTGGCCAAAGTATTGGAGTTTCAGCTTCAACATCAGTCCTTCCAATGAACACCCAGGACTGATCTCCTTTAGGATGGACTGGTTGGATCTTCTTTATTGGACCCTTGGACTTGCAATAAAGTCCAAGTCTTGATTGAACAAATTCAATAAAGACTTAAAAAAAGAAATCAATGCCTGGCACAGAGCTCTGGATAGTATTGATTCTAATTGGTGGCTGCCATGCCACCAGGCTGTCAAATATTTTTAGTATCAGTCTCTATTAGTATTATCCTTAATCTACTGATTAGAAAAATGAGGATCAGAGAAGTTTACTTGCCAGGCCACATAATTAGGAAATGAGAAAGCAGAGACTCAAGTCCATGTCTACCTGTCTTCATAGACCATTTTCTTTCCCCTAGACCAACAGCTCATAGACACAGAGCAATGTTTCCCAAAATTATCTGATAGTAAAAGTAAGCCTTTGCCAAAATTATATATTCCTGGGCTCCTCCCTCTGTAGATTCTGATCCAAGTAGTTTCTGGTTAGAATCTACATTTTTCAAGAAGGTTATTCTTACAGTCAAAGAAGGCAATGGCAACCCACTCCAGTACTCTTGCTTGGAAAATCCCATGGATGGAGGAGTCTGGTAGGCTGCAGTCCATGGGGTCACTAAGAGTTGGACATGACTGAGTGGCTTCCCTTTCACTTTTCACTTTCATGCATTGGAGAAGGAAATGGCAACCTAGGTCTCCAGTGTTCTTGCCTGGAGAATCCCAGGGATGGGGAAGCCTGGTGGGCTGCCGTCTCTGGGGTCGCCCAGAGTCCGACACAACTGAAGCCACTTAGCAGCAGCAGCATCACTCTTAACCATTATTAGAGCTAACATTGCACTGCTGCTACAGCTAAGTCACTTCAGTCGTGTCCGACTCTGTGCGACCCCATAGACGGCAGCCCACCAGGCTCCACCATCCCTGGGATTCTCTAGGCAAGAACACTGGAGTGGGTTGTCATTTCCTTCTCCAACTCATGAAAGGGAAAAGTGAAAGTGAAGTCGCTCAGTTGTGTCCAACTCTTTGTGACCCATGGACTGCAGGCCACCAAGCTCCTCTGTCCATGGGATTTTCCAGGCAAGAGTACTGGAGTGGATGGCCGTTGCCTTCTCCAACATTGCACTAGAGCATTTTTTTCCAGAACACAATCTGAAACCAACTAGAATTTGATGATATCTGAGTGTCTTAAGTGAGCAAATAAAAACTTTAACACCACTGCTTCCCTGGTGACTCAGTGGTAAAGAACCTGCCTGCAGTGCAGGAGATTTGTGTTAGATCCCTGCAGAAGGAAATGGCAACCCTCCCTAGTATTCTTGCCTGGGAAATCCCATGAACAGAGAAGCCTGGCAGGCTACCATCCATGGGATCACAAGATTCAGATACAACTGAGTGACTAGACCACCAATCCTGAATCACAGAAAATGTTTTTGAACAGAACAGGGTATGTGTATCAGGAAGTGGGCTAGTCGCTGCTTGTTTTAAGTGAGGTGGTACAATCCACTGTATAGCAAGTGGAACTCTGCTCAGTGTTATGTGGCAGCCTGGATGGGAGGGGAGTTTGGGAGAGAATGGATACATGTATATGTATGCCTGAGTCCCTTTGGTGTTTGCCTGAAACTATCACAACATTGTTAATACTCCAATACAAAGCAAAAAGTTTAAAAACAAAGTAAAAATTTATTTAAAAGAAATAAAATTTTAAAAACAAAAACTCCCTAAATGTCATTGTTTTGCATCTCTGGAAACATCATTAGAGATAGTCTATAGTTAAGGAGGCCTGGAGTGCTGCGATTCATGGAGTCACAAAGAGTCGGACAGGACTGAGCGACTGAACTGAACTGATAGTTAGAATGAAGCAAGACTGCAGTTTACAGATAGGTCAAGTGAAAAAGACCTAGAAGGAGAGTTAAAACAAAAATGATTCCATGAAACCTGGAGAGGGAACACCAAGTTTACTAAGAAAAACATCCTGGTTCTAAAAGCTACCAATTTACCCCAATAGCATTTCAGAATCTGCTTTGCAGAACATCTACCTGTGAATAAAGAAGTTAGAGGAACTTAAATGCACGTGGTTGTCTGTGGGTGTCATTGGTGTCTCTCCCCTGTGTTTTGTCATTGATCTGCGGTCCTATTTTTTTCCAGTAATGCTTGACAATGTGGTTCATCACATAAAGCCTTTCGAGTAGTTTCTCTCTCCTGACATCTTCTATCCCATTTCTGCTGTTAGCAAATGCTCATCATGAAACGTAAAATGATGTCCCCCCCAAAAAAGGCAAGGATCACACATTAATTACACAAGGCAGGTTTAGGATGCAATTTTCTTTCTCAGGAAAAGGCTTAGAAAGAAACAGGAAGAAAAAGAGCAAAATAGACAAGCGATTGTCTCCAGCCTACTCTTCTAATGGGAACTGATTCATTAAATATTTCTGAGGATGGCAGAGTCATCTAACTCAATAGAACCTCTTAGAGGCTCTTCCCTGACAAGTAAATCATCGATGAGCGGGAGAAACCTACAGCGGAGCTGAAATTTACTACCACAGGACATGGCCCAAGCTGGGTTGGTTCTCTTCCAAGTGACAAATCCTGCCAAACGCTTAAACACCTGCCACAGTTATCAGTACACATACTCCCTTAGACAACTGAGAAAAAGCTCATCGGATAAACCAATAAGTAAAATAAAGTGCCAAATGCACGCTCAGCAGAGGCTGATAAAATTAAACATTTAAATAAATTTAACTGAATGCTTCCAAATGGCACACCTGACAATGAGGAGAACGCACATGGGCGGAAGCCATGGAGAGAAAAACTATATTGCGCCATTTTTCTATAATTCTAGAAAGCCAAACTTGTGTGTAACCGCACCCGCATCATCTACAAATAATGCGACGTTCCACCCTAGAGTGGAGAAAAAGAAAATAAAATAAAATACCAACAGCGAAGATCATCAAGCTTAGAATTACACGGTACAAGGGACTTGGAGTAAGCAATGCTGTCTTCCCTTATTTATTTGGGTGAAGAATAAAGCTTTTCTTCGTTGACTTGTTAGGGTTGATTTTTTTTTTTTTCCTCCAGTACTTAACACCTGTATGAAACTCCCTGACTTAAGAGGTCGGTCTTAGCTAATGAGGTGTGTCAACACAATTGGAAGCCCATTTCTAAATGAAAATTGCACTGTGCTGTGAGCACAATCCCTTCGGGTTGAAGAGAGCATTTATAAAGCAGCAGGGGTGGTAGCGGGGTCTTTCTCTGCAAGAAGGGGCTGGTGGAGTTACCGCAGCTGGGGGAGAGAGACGCTGAACGACAGCTATGGGCTAACGTGATAATTCTCCTCCAAATTAGTCGTATTTCTCCGGGTTACCTTGGTAGACAGTGAGCAAAGGCAGATATAATCCCTCTCCTAATTGTAAACCAGCACCAGCCTAATTATATTCCCATTTACCCCAGATACTCTAAAATCATAGGCTTTCTGTTTGCTAATTCCTCTTATTCATGGTTTTATGGCTCCAGAGGAGGCTTTGGGGAGAATGAATTGAAAAACAGTGCAGCCAGTTAGTTCCACATAGACATTAACTATGAAAAAGTAATGGAATGAAGGAGAAAAGGGGGGAGGGGAGGAAAAGCCTTATATTTAGTTTAGTTTGATTTCAATTAAGACTGGAGAAAGGCTGGAGGCCTTGCCACACAGTCCAGGGAGTCAAGGTCATAGTTCCAAGAGTACAATGTTACAGACATCCAGCCTGTGTTTCCTATCCCCTGAACAGAGCCCTTCTGTGATGAACTGCACTGCCTTTATTTTAGAATGTGTTTTATCTGTATCCCCAGTTTTTATCTAAGATCTATGTAATTATGAGTGTTTTTATGTCAACTGATTAACGTTAGCCTTGGGAGGGACCCACGCACCAAAACTCTCGGGATAATGCTGAAAATCAGACCATGTTGGAAGCCGACAAGTAAGATAAATAGTGAGGGTCACAGTGGTAAACAAATTCATTCAAGTCTTTCAGTTAGTGTCACCCCCATGCTCCTTTTCCCAGTTCTCACCCCTTATGATGTCTGTGGGTGTAGTCTGTGTCAGGGGGATGATAATATTAGAATATTATATAACTGTATGCTGCGAGAAGGCTATTATGTGTGTGCTCACATGCATGTCTGTGTGTGTACTAGAGAGATCAAGATACATAATTCTTGATTGAAAACAAACTTTTTTAAATTGATTTATTTTTAATTGGAGGATAATTACTTTACAATGTTGTGTTGGTTTCTGCCATATGTCAGCATGAATCAGTCATAGGCATCCATAAGACCCCCCTCCTTGAACCTCCCTCTTACCAGGCCCCGGGCCCCATATCTCACGCCCCTGGGTCATAACACAGCACCAGATTGAGCTCCCTGAGTTACACAGCAATTTCCCTCCAGCTATCTGTTTTACATATGGTAATGTATATTTTCATGCTACTCTCTCAATTTGTCCCACCCTATCCTTCCCCCTCTGTATCCATTAGTCTGTTCTCTATATCTGAGTCTCTACTCCTGCCGAAGTATAGTGTGTGTTAGCAGGTCAGCTGTGTCTGACTCTTTGTGACCCCATGGACAGTTAGCTGCTGTCCATGGAATTCTCCAAGCAAGAATACTGGAGCGGGTAGCTAGTCCCTTTTCCAGGGGATCTTCCTCACCCAGGGATCCAATCAAGGTCTCTCGCATTGCAGGCAGATTCTGTATCATAGTGTTGTGTTTCTGCTTATAACAAAATGATTCAGTTATACATGTATATATTCTTTTTCATATTCTTATCCATTATGGTTTATTACAGAACCATACTGAATATAGTTCCCAGTAAGACCTTGTTGTTTATCCAGTCTATATACAATAGTTTGTATCTGCAAATCCCGAACTTCCAATCCATCCCTTCCATACCCGCATCCCTATTGGCAACAACAAATCTACCTATGATCTTGAACCTTTCTTTTCCAGGTCAGGAAACATTGAGAAGTTGAATTTAAATTTGAAGGTTACTTGGTAAATACAGCTGGCCCTCTGTACCCACAGGCTCCACATCTACAGATTCAACTAATTGCAGATTGAAATAATTGGAAAAAATTCAGAAAGTTCCAAAAAGCAAAATTGGAATTTGCTGCCAACTGGCAACAATTCACAGCCTGACATTTACATTGTATTTATTACTATTTACATAGCATTTACATTGTATTAGGTTCCATAAGTAATCTAGAGATAATATAATATATACAGGAGGATGTGCATAGGTTATGTGTTAATATTTTTCCATTTTATATAAGGGACTTGAACATCTGGAAATTGTTGGTACTGTGGGGGAAGTCAGGAAGATCCCTTGGAGGAGGGCATTATGACAACCCACTCCAGTATTCTTGCCTGGAGAATTCCATGGACAGAGGAGCCTGGCAAGCAATAGTCCATGGGGTCACAAACAGTTGGACACAACTGAAGCAACTTAGTATACACACACACGGGGCTGTGAGGTTGTCCTGGAACCAATCTCTGTGGATACCAAGGAGTCACTGTACAGAATCAGTGACTTAAAAATTGCATAGCCTCTAGAGATAATATTTTCATCATATTTTCATCAAGCTATGAAGCCTCATGAATCATTCCTCTCCACTGAAGGGTCTGTTTGCCAATTTCATCATGTATTTGTGTTCTCTAGTCAAGTTACCCTCTTTCTTTGGAATACCATTCTTTCCCTGGAAACACAGTCATTTATCCTACTTTTTTCTGGATTCTATAAAAATCTTATCATCTGTATTATCAAAATGTTCCCTGTTTTTATTTTATCATCTTTTTTTTCCTGATGACCTCTAGAATATTCTTTCAACTAACTTGTTGATTTTTAAGGTCTAGCTTAAGACTTTTCTTTCCTCACCTACCCTGCTGATTCAACCCTACCCGATTCAACCTGATATATGACCATCACATGTAAGGTAGAGAATTAACTGCTAAGTGGATATGAACAGTTATGAGCTATGATCCTTGCTTGCATCATTCAGTATCTATATCATGTTGATGAGCCTGTTAGACTACTTTAGAGAGTCACAGAGTGGGGTAGCTATGTGGACAAGATTGTTGGATTCACATCCTCCCCTCATGTTTGCTAACTGTGTGATCTTGAGCATCAGTTTACTCAACTCCTTTGCAACTATTTCCTCATCTATAAAATACGGGTGCTAATAACAGCTTCTATTTGGTGGGGTTATAGTGAGACTTAAAGAATTAATATGCTTCCTTTTCTTAGAACAATGCCTGACAAACAAACAAAAACAATGTGTTTGCAATTATTATGCGCTTCTTTCTCAACTGTTAAAACCTTCACATTTACTTCTTTTCAACTACCCGTAGGCACAGAGACATCTTGTACATTATCGTGATTGTGGGTGGTCTTCATCATCACTTCATTTTCTAACTCTCTTAGTCATGGAAACATGGATGGTCAATAATACTGCCTCGTGTTCATTTGTTCATTCATTTGCTCACTAAACAAATATTTACTGAGTACTTGTTCTATGCCAGGCTCATTTAACATTGCAGATACAATGCTAAACAAGATAGAAATAAGGCTTCTGGCTTCATGTAGCTCTTATAGAAGAGAGAGGCTTATACAAATGAAATAATAGAGAAATGAGATAATGACAATAAAAAAGTGCTGTAAAGTAAAAGAAAGGGGTGATCATTTGTGAACACAAATTTGGGACTTGTCATGAGCTGGGAGAGATGAGACCAGTGAAAAGGCCCCGAATAAGAAAGCAGCCAAGAAAGAAACAAAAAGGGCTTGATATTTTGAAAAAAAAAATAAGATCTGTGGCTGCTTTTAATGATATCGATGTGACAGAAATCTACTAATGGGAGACATTGGAAGTCATGATTAGGAGTTTGGATTTTACTCTAATCAAAACAAGGGCTTCCTTGGTTGCTCAGATGGTAAAGAATCTGCCTGCAATGCAGGAGACTGGGGTTCGATCCCTGAGTCAGGAAGATACCCTGGAGAAGGGAATGGCTACACACTCCAGTATTCTTGCCTGGAGAATTCAATGGACAGGGGAGCCTGGCAGGCTACAGTCCATGGGGTCACAAAGAGTCAGACATGATGAACACCTAACATTAACTAATACCTAATGAACTAAAACAGGAATCAATTGAACTGTTCTCAATGCCATCTCTGTGTTAAGGGGAGAACAGATTGTAGGGGAAAAAAATGAAAATGAGCTCCATCAGGAGGTCACTGCCACTGTCAAAGCCATGTATTAATAGATGGTGAAAGATGGAGAATTTAAGGTGCGTTTTGGAGGTAAGGCAGACCATCCACCTCCAAGTGAATACGTAAGACTTTAACACTGAAAAGCCACTTTCCCAGGGAGCTAAAAAGCAAGGCAGGCAAATGACACTTCCACAGGGGTGGGGGGAGGGGTCACTTGGAATCATTCAGTTTATTTAAATTATGAACAATATGAGTTAAGAGAAAAAAATGTATCCCAAATCTAAATTTACTAACAATGATCATCCATTATCTGAAAGCCCTTTTCCAGACTGGATTATAAAGTAGGTAATGTTTGTCTTTGGCTTTCCAATTCACACTTTTAAAAATATTATTAATAATTTTTTGAGAGCTTAGCATAAATGGAGTACCCTTCATTCATGTTTCCATTTAAATCACATAACAGCCCTTTAGGTATTTATTATGATTATGCTCAATTTTATAGATATGGTGTAACTGAATCTTAGTGAAGTAATTTTTCCAAGAGCCAAAGACAACAGGTCTAAGATGAAACCCAAGTGACAGACACAAGAATCTTAATAGAACCACTATTTTACACCATTGATGACACCACCTTTCTCTTTCTTTCTCACACGCACACAATCTTCCCTCAGAGAGAATCTGTTACTTTCAGTCTCTCCAAATCCACTAATGACCTACCAAATTTTGACAGATTACATCCTTCATCTCAATAGTAGAACCACTAATTGTGAAAATCCAGCTTGAGCAAGGCAGTAAAGAGATACTTCCTGAAACAGAGCAGCCTTACTGGTACCTCTGATAGCACATCATAGCCAGCCCTGTGGATAAATGTGGCCTTAGCCAGGAAAGGATAAATGATAGATGATTTGGAAGAAATAAATGACAGGAGTGTTAAAATGTTTTAGGGCAGGGGACATTCAAATAAATGCTATTGGATGATTTATTTTCCAAAAGGTATTATATTCACTGCTGAAACACACCTCCATGTCTGCCAGAAATGTGGCCATAAAAAATCTATGTGTATAAAAAATTTACACTGTAGCAAGCTGACCTCAACCTTGCATTTACCAAAGCCACCACCTTAGCTGCAAGAATGCTTTTCCAACTTTCTCCCAGACTTCAACACCTGGATGTTGCCCCCCTAGCACCTCAAGCAGGATATATTCAAAATTCAGCTCATTACCTTCTCTCCAAACATTTAATATTTGAAATCTTCATTAACACATCATTTCAGCAGTTGCCAATACCATCAACTTCAAAGGTTTTATAATTGCCTCTCTTCCTCAGCTCTTCAGTTCCAGTCCAAAGCACTAGCAAATACAGACAGTTCTTCTCTTGGATTAACTCAGCCATCTACCCTTCTTTACCTTCTGCACTGTGACTCAGGTAGTTCAAGTCTTTCAACGTGACTCAGGTAGTTCAAGTCTTTCAACATGCCTCAAGTGCAATATTTCAGGCCAGGTTTCTAAAACATCAGAATCAAAGGCAAAGCCAAAGTGCTAACACTGAATATTGAGGGGAGGGGCGAGGGGCAAAAAAAAAAAATTGAGACAGGGAAGAAGGAAGTACAAGATGATCTGCTTCTGAACTGGCACAGCTTCTCAAGGAAATCCTGGTGCTTCTCCATTCCACAAGACAGAATGAAAGCCCCACTAGGTAGAATCTATTCGAGAGGATGGGTGAACAGATTTTCTTCAGATCATGTCTTCCATCTCTTATTGGTCAAAGAGATAACCAATTTCTTTTGAGCTTTAACTTTCTCCTTTAGGCTTTAACTTCCTCAACAATTCCATCTTGGTCTCCAGGTCCCTCTGGACAGCCACGGAAGAAACTGGAGCCTCCAGGTACCCCAGCTCAGGCTGGAACGAAGCGCTAGCACTACTCTGGCTCACTAGTTGCAGTGGGTGGTATGGAGTGTGTGTGTGCACTCAGTTGCTCAGTTGTGTCAAACTCTGTGAGACTCCATGGACTGCGACCTGCCAGGCTCTTCTGTCCATGGGATTTCCCAGGCAAGAACACTGGAGCAGGTTGCCATTTCCTTTAGCAGGGGATCTTCCTGACTCAGGGATTGAACCTGTGTCCCCTTTGTGTCCTGCACTGGGAGGTGGGTTCTTTACCTGCTGAGCCACTAGGGAAGTCCATGCACTTCCAAGTGACATAGAGGTTGTGTCAGAACTCAGCCCTTACCTCCTGGGGAAGGTGTAAACAGTTGGAGGTTTGGTGGCTATAAAGCGATTTCAGAGTGTAGCACGAAATGCTGTGAGAAGTTTCCAGGGCCAGTCTGGACAGAAAAGAAAGCAAACCACTGAATTTGGGGTGGGGAGGCAAGCTGGTGTGGGGCGACACACACTGAATCTAATAATCTTTACTCAGTGATACTCAGCTCTGCTCACAAAATCCAATAAAATACCAATGTTAAGGACTTCCCTGGCATGCCAGTGGTTAAGAGTCTATGCTCCCCAATGCAGGGGACATTGGTTCAATCCCTGGTCTAGGAGCTAAGATATCACACGCAAGTCAAGTGAAGTCACTCAGTCGTGTCCGACTCTTTGCGACCCCATGGACTGTAGCCTACCAGGCTCCTCTGTCCATGGGATTTTCCAGGCAAGAATACTGGAATGGGTTGCCATTTCCTTCTCCACGTGCTACATGGCATGGCCTAAAAATAAATAAAATGACAGACAATAAAAAACACCATGGAAAAAATAAAGGGGCAGAAAATGCAAGCAGACAATTAAATAAACATTTTTTTAAAAAGTACCAATCTTAGATGTATAGAAGGTGGCCTCACTTCTTCCCCAGGTGGTTGTGGTGGTTTAGTTTCCAAGTCCTGTTCAACTCTTGCAACCGCATGGATTGTAGACTGCAAGGTTCCTCTGTCCATGGGATTTCACAGGCAAGAATACTGGAGTGGGTTGCCATCTCCTTCTCCAAGGGATCTTCCTAACCCAGGGATCGAACCATGCCTCCTGCATTGCAGGCAAATTCTTTATCATCTGAGCCATAAAGGAAGCCCCACTTACTTTCTCAGTTTTCATTCAGTCGCTAAGTTGTATCTGATTCTTTGTGACCCCATGGACTGCAGCATGCCAGACTTCCCTGTCCTTCAATATTTCCTGGAGTTTGCTCAAACTCATGTCCATTGAGTCAGTGATGCTATTTAATCATCTCATCCTCAGCCACTGACCCCTTCTCCTTTTGCCTTCAGTCTTTCCCAGAATCAGGGTTATTTCCAAAGAGTCGGCTCTTCACATCAGGTGGCCAAAGTATTGAAGCTTTAGCTTTAGCATCAGTCCTTCCAATGAATATTCAGGATGGATTTCCTTTAGGATTTACTTACATGTGGATTTTTTTTTCAATAAATTCATGCTGCAGTACTACATGATCTGAGGTTGAATAAATCCACCTATATGAAGCCACAGATATCAGTGGCTCACTGTAAAGTTATACGTGGATTTTAGACTGCATGGGGTTAGCACCCCTCACCCCTATGTTGCTCAAAGGTCAGCTACATTAGTTCTTTATTACAGTTATAACAGACCATCACAATTAGTCACTTAACACAACATAAATGAACTGTCTTACAGTTTTGTAGATCAGAAGTCTGCTGTGGATCTCAGTGGGCTAAGATCAAGATGTTGGCAGGCAGAGTGCATTCCTCCCTGGAGATGCTAGCCAGGTGGTAGAAGAGGGGCTATTTCCTTGCCTTCTCCAGTTTCTAGAAGATGCCCACAGTCCTTCCTTCATGGCTTCCTTCCATCTTCATGACTGCCTGCTCCATCTTCCAAGCAGTGTAAAACTGAGTCCTTACACTGCCATCTCTCTGGTTCTTTGTTTCAAGGCTCTCTTCTAAGGATCCTTAGCATTAACACTGAAACTTCCCAGAAAACCCAGGAAAATCTTTTGATCCTAAGGTCCTCTGGTTAGCAACTGTAATTCCATCTGCAATGTTAATTCCCATTTGCCATGTAACCTGACATACTCAGGGGTTTCAAGGATTAGTCTGTAAACGGTATCATCATTCTGCCTGCCATACTCATATCCAGAATAATGTACTTGATTGAACCACATGAAATTGTCATTTATGTAAGACAAAAATGGTCATTTTTTTATGTACATATTTTCTTGGCCATGCTCCATGGCCTGTGGACACCAGTTCCCCATCCAGGGATTGGACCCACACCCCCTGCATTGGAAGCATGGAATCTTAACCACTGGACCCCCAGAGAAGTCCCCAAATGGTTATGTATTGACAAATTCATCTGCTTCTATTATTAGTTCTGGTAAGAATGAATTAGTACTTCCTCTAAGATGGAAGAATTTCAGTGGCATTGTCACCATGTAGCTGGCTCTTCTATCTATTTTTTGGATAGCTGGCTTTTCTATCCAAAAAATAGTGGCAGATGAGAGCTAAGTGTTGAGTCACTGCTGCTGGTGAATTGTGCACTCCACAGTGCCAGTGCTCAGGTCCAGTCATGACTGTGCCACCTCCATCCTACAAGGATTCGCTGCTGTGTGCATTTAATATGATGATGCATGAGATCCAAAAACACTCAATTCATGAGAGGCAGCTCACATCCCATTCTCATTTGCTGTTCCATGATCAACTACTCAGGCTGCATGAGGGCTCTGAAACATGCAGGGAGCTATTCTTTAAAAAGAAAGAGTGGTAGTCCAGTGGTTAAGAATCTGCCTGCCAATGAAGGGGACACAGGTTTGATCCCTGGTCCAGGAAGATCCCACATGCAGTGGAACAACAAAGCTTGTGTGCAAAAACTACTGAGCCTGAGCTCCTAGAGCTTGTGCTCCCCAATGAGAAGCCCAGGCACTCCAAAGAAGAGTGGCCCCTGCTTTCACAACTAGAAAAAGCCCATGTGCGGCAATGAAGACCCAGTACAGCTGTAAATAAATAATACAATTTTTTAAAAGAGAGAGTGGCCTCATTTCAAAACCCTACAGGACTGCACTGCAACCCACCCCTGGGAAATCCTCATTCATCATGATAGTTACCCCTAGTTGAAAACAGTGGGTCAGATGCTCTAAATGGCAGGGTGGCTTGACTGCAGCCTGCACCTTGGACATGCCATGCTGGCACCATGCCCAGATATAAACTGGCAGATTTCCAGAGTACCTCAATAAATAAGTCATATATTCTGCCTTCTAAATCCAAAAAGACCCATCAAGTCCTAGGCCTCTTAGTGATAAAAGATGCAAAGTACAAGGCACATCCTTCTTAGTGATAAGAGATACAAATCCTTTATTAATAGTTTTCCCAACGTGCTCCAAACCAGTAGGTCCCTAAACACTTCACTGATGTACCAAGCCCCTGGGGTTTACCTTTCTCCCTTTGTCACATAGCATGTTTTATGAAAGCATTTGGGCCACTTGCCTCCTCTTGCTCATCAGGTGTAGTTAACATGATATCATCAACACAGATGAGTTACATGACAGCCTGAAGACCATCAAGATAATCCAGATCCCTGTGTTATGACAGAAAGGAGGGGATTTATGCAAAACGATGAAGGGTATATATCGATGGAGGTCCAAAAGCATTCATCAAATCCAGAGCTGCATGCCACATACCAAGGCAATGCTGATCTATCACAGTCAAGAACCTACATGTGTAGTCTCTGCTACTGGGGCTCCAAGTTCCTGATGATCCTGTCATAATTTGTCAGGTTATTGCAAAAACTGGACAGGAGAATTGAGAAGGCAGGGATTAAGACATGATCCCCACTGTCCCTGTACTCTTCAACTCTTGAATAAAAGCACTAACTCTGCAATCCCTTCCAGGACATAATACTGCTTTTGATTATAGGGACTTACTTGACCCTTCCTATCATAATGGACCTTACTCCACGAATCAGAGAACCAATGAGAGGGTTCTGCCAGCAGCTAAGAATATAGTATCAATTAACCTTAGAGGGTGGGGAAATAGACACAGATAGGATCAATAGACCCACAGATCCCACTATGAAGCCAGCAATTCAGTTCTCACCTGCCTTCTATAAACCCCATGAAAACTAAGGGATTATAATACAATTTAATGTCAGATCAGGCTTTCCTGGTGGCTCAGCAGTAAAGAATCCACCTATCAATATAGGAGACTTGAGTTTTATCCCTGGGTCAGAAAGGTCCCCTGTAGAAGAAAGTAACAACACATGCCAGTATTCTTGCCTGGAAAATCCTGTGGACAGAGGAGCCTGGTGGGCTACAGTCCATGGGGTCACAAAAAGTTGGACACAACCGAGCAACTAAATAACAACAAATGTCAGATCACAAATCTAAGATCCTTGAAAACATTATGTATTACCTTTGCACTGTAAATGGGTATGTCATCTTTTCTGAAGGTTCAGAGAAGTATTTACCAGACAAACTCTTGGTAGTATTGTGGGGGTGGTCTTTCCTCAAAGGAATTCAGTCTGCCCTTCAATCATTGTGACCTATGTCTGTAAAATTGACTTAGATTTGGAAACTACACTCAGGCTTCAATTTTCCATTATAGCAACTAATTTCTACTTGCCAACCCCATTTTGTTTTTATTTCTTAATTACATAAATTGAGAATCCCTTAGTTAGCTGTTCCTATATCTTATTCTCAGGATTACCATGACCTATTGACCTTTACCACAGATTCCTACAGCTAAACAGACTTTGATTGTCACAACTGATTTGCTACTTTTACTTCTTATTCTGTAATTAAATCAATTTTATCTATGATAGTTAAGCACTGTTACCTGGCTCCTGACATTCTATAATCCCAGCATCCTTACTGATAACAGGGAGTCTAGTTTCATGGCATATTTTATTGCCAATCCCCAGCTTGCAGAAAACATCTACCAGTAAGTTTCTCCAAGATTTTGGTGTCCTCTCTAATGACTTCCATATTACCTTAGTGAAAGGAATATCATCACTTTTACTCTTCTGCCCAGTCTCTCCCAGGGACCAAAGTCAAATGGTAGGTCTTACCTTATAGAACCATCTAACAATTCACCTCTCTGAGCCTTCCCTCAATTTCCTCAAAGTGCCAAGGAAATTCTGGCCTCTCCACTTCATTTACTACTGTCCATTATCATGTCCAAGTTTCTAGGAGTCATCCTGACAAACTCCCAGAACCAACCTCAGGCATTGACTCCTAAGTCATTGCTTTTGTTTTGTTTTGGTTTGTTTGCTTTTTTAAAGAAAAAAATTTATTTATTTGGCTGTGCAGGGTCTTACTTGCAGGACATAGGGTCTTTTGTTGCTCCTTGTAGTAGGTGGGCTTCCTTGCCCTGTGGCATGTAGGATCTTACTTCCCCAACCAGGGATTGAACCCACGTCCTCTGTATTGCAAGGCAGATTCTTAACCAATGGACCATGAGGGAAGTCCCCTGAGTCATTGTTAAATGTCCACCATATCAGTGAATGTTTCCATATTCAGATATCTATTACATTATCTCCAAGTCAGTGTGTCAAGATCCAGTTATCTGTATTATCCTAATCCCTGATACAGAATAGTAGCAATTTCTAGAATTTCTTTGTCTTGTCCTCTTTATCTTTCAGAAATAAGACTTTCACTTCCTCACCGAGGCTGTGTTGAGACTCTTTGTCTTGTCCTCTTTATCTTTCAGAAATAAGACTTTTACTTCCTCACCGAGGCCGTGTTGAGACTGTTTATGGGTATTTGGTCTAGCATTGGGATAGTAATCACACATCTTGAGAGGAGCAAGCATCATCTCAGGTGGCAGTTTCTCAGCTGAGGTCGTTGAATGGTCTTTGGACAAACAGAGTCTGTTCTCTAAAGAAGGAAGAAGGAGTTTCTTTAGCCACCCAGAAGCATGTAGAAGAACTATTGGCCTTAGTGTTCTCAAATTTATCTACTTAAATATCTCAGGGGTCCACTCTTTCCCTATCAGACGTCTAACTTTGACATAGGACCCTTAATAAGACTCTTCTTTTAGTCTTCTTTGCAGCACTAATTTATAAGAAGATCCTAGTCCTGAGTTCCAGAACAGTCTGTCATGTGGCTATATGAGGTGACAAACTCCTTTAAAGCTGCTTGAAGCTTTAAAATCAGTGGGTTTTAACTTGGCAAGGAGGTGCCCCAAGCCTATCAAAGGTAACTGTCCTACACTGCAGTCCTTATAATTATCAATGCTCAAGTGTAACAGCCACTTCCTTTCCCAATACCTCGCCTTGCAGATGCATCCTTTTTCCAATTAACCACAGGAGTGTCCATCACTGTGATGCTGCTGGATGCTAAGAGTCCTTTTACCTTCAGACCAGTGGGCAATTAGACTTCAAAATTCCAATCTGAGATTCTGCTTTCTGGTATTACTCCTCACAGAGTTGTCTCAGCCTCTCCCAGAGATTAAGAAAAACTGTGCATGCTGGTGTTTCATTTTGGTGTGGGGAGGATAAGGCAGAATAGCCCTAAGAAAGTAAAGCAAGAGATGAAGCAAAGCAAAGCAAATATAAGATGAGTTGGTTACAATATGTATCGCCACCAAAAACAAGCCACAAAAAATCTGCAACTGGATTTCCCTGGTGGTCCAGTTGTTCAGAAGCTGCCTGCCGATGCAGGGGACATGAGTTTGGTCCCTGCTCTGGGAGGATCCCGTTTGCCTTGTGGCGACTAAGCCCCATGCAGAGCCTGTGCTTTAGAGCTGGGGCTCTGCAACAAGAAAAGCCACCACAATGAGAAGTCCTTGCACCAGAACTAGAGAGTAGCCCCTACTGACCGCAACTAGAGAAGTCTCACATGCAGCAACAAGGTCCAGCACAGTCAAAAATAATAATAAACAATTATAACAAAAAAAACCTTTTAGGACACCCAGACAGAAATGATCATTTCCTCTTCCATGTTTCCCAGTAACTTAACCTGAATCTTAAGACTCATATAAGTGACATCTATTCAGAAAATGCAGCTGTGATGTATATAAAGGACACATTTCTGGAGGTTTGCTGGCAATCCTGGAAATTCCTTGGCATGTAGAGGCATCACCTCGCTCTCTGCTGTCTCCCCATGGAATTCTCCCTTGTGTGTGCCTGTCTTCAAATTTTCCTTTTACAAAGAACCAATGATGCCAGGTTAAGAGCCCATCCTTAACCTTGACTGCTAAGTATGATGTCATCTTAACTAACTACTTCTGAAATAATCCTATTTCCAAAGAGGGTCACATTCTGAGGTATTGTAAGTGAAGACTGCAGCATATGAATTTGAGGGGACACAATTCAACCTGTAACAAAATCCCAGGAAAGTTTCATACATATTCGGGGCTTCATTCTTTTTATTAGAAAAATAAGAATAAGTTTAATAATGCCGTTTGCAACAACATGGGTGGGCCCAGAGATCGTCATATTGAGTAAGCTAAGTCAGACAGAGAAAGAGAAATATCATATGATATCCCTTATATGCAGAATCTAATAAAAAGATACAAATGAACTTATTTACAAAGCAAAAACAGACTCTCAGAGAATGAATTTATGGTTGGGGCAGGGGGCAGAAAGGATAGTTAGGGAGTTTGAGATGGACATGTACACACTGCTATATTTAAAATGGATAACCAACAAGGTCTTACTGTATAGCACAGAGAACTCTGTTCAATGTTATATGGTGGCCTGGATGGAAGCTGAATTTAGGGGAGAATGGATATTTATATATGTATGGCTGTCCACTTGAAACTCACAACAATGTTAATTGGCTATACTCCAAAATAGAATAAAAAGTTTTAAAAATAAGAAAAGAAAAACAAGAATAACAGTACAGAAATGAGTACTAAAATGGTACTAAATTAAATGAAGATCAACTGCAATATTTGAGAGCTGCTAGATGGAATAGCAGAGAAAGAAGGGATCAAAACAAAAGGAATTTTGTCTACTTATTAGAAAACAGATTCTGCATCCAAACAGCTTTCCATTTTAGAGTAAGATAGCCAGCAAAACAATAGAGCAAGGAGATACATGAAGTGTGTGTGTGTGCTCAATCGCTCAGTCATGTCCGACTCTTTGTGACCCCATGGACTGTAACCCTCCAGGCTTCTCTGTCCATGGGATTTCCCATGCAAGAATTCTGGGTGTGGTGCCATTTCCTACTTGAAGAGATCTTCCTGACCTAGGGATTGAATCCATGTCTCTTGCATCTGCTGCACTGGCAGGTGGATTCTTTACCACTGGCAGTGCCTGGGAAGCCCCTGAGATATGTGAAGAGTACAGAGTAATACATTCTTTAATTATAAGGAGTTTTTCTTTAAATAGTGAGGGGAGAAAAATAAGATCATCTATACCAATCTTTTACAAAGCAGAAAGAGGGACACAGATGTAGAGAACAAACACACGAACACCACGGGGGATGGGGAGCAGGATGAATTGGGAGATTGGAATTGACATATACACACTACTATGTTTAAAACAGATAACATTCTACATTTTCCATGCTTTTTTTTCATTATACAAGCACCGAATCCAAATTTCCTACCAGTACCCACAGATAATCTTCTGGACTCCTAAATAATTTCTTTTTTTTAGAAAAAGATAGTATTTCTTTGTAACATTTTTATTATGCAAGTAGGGGACAAAAACCTTGAGTCAAATTTGTTCTCAGAAATCATTGGCATTGAAAATACTTTGTATTCATTCATCGAAACTGTTGGAAAAATTGTACATTGGAATCCCCAACAAAGGCATTTTGCATTATTCACAATGTTTAAATGAGGCTGTCAATCTCATCACACAGTAAATAAGGAGGTTATAATGGTTTTTGCATAGTCGCAGCTACTAATGCTTTTAGCAGAGAATTTCTGATCTTGATTTAAATATTTAGAAGACCATCAGACGGGTGTGCATGAGCGCACCCACACACACACACACACACACACACAAACACACGCACACACACGAAAATAAGAGAGAGATTCTTCCAACAGTCCTCCAGAGGATCACAACTCAACAACTCTCCACACTTCATTTCTACCTTGCGTTTTCAAGTCTCTCACTATCAACTCCATGAACCACTCAATTTTGTTCTTTGTAATCATTATTTATGGCCTTACTTTATGCTAGTTGATGTAAGAGGAGTGAGAGGAAAGACCTGAAATTGAATACAATAAGAATTTCTTGAATCTCTTGCAAGCAAAGAGATTGAAAACATACATGTACATCAATGCAGCTTCCCAGGTGCTGCTAGTGCTAAGTAACCTGACTGCCAGTTCAGGAGACATAAGGGATGCAG
The DNA here is from genome assembly GCF_027580195.1 of Bos mutus. Classification (NCBI taxonomy): domain Eukaryota; kingdom Metazoa; phylum Chordata; class Mammalia; order Artiodactyla; family Bovidae; genus Bos; species Bos mutus. The sequence goes on along the minus strand of NC_091621.1, from coordinate 81,233,026 downwards.
GTTTGATCCCTGGGTCAGGAAAATCTCCTGAAGGAGGAAGTGGCAACAGAATTTCCCACTTGGTATTCTTGCCTGTGAAAATTCCATAGACAGACGAGCCTGGCGGGCTAAAGTCCACAGGGTTGCACAGAGTCGGACATGACTGAAGAGCCTTAGCACACACACACATAAGTAATTCTAAGACAGAAGACACCATAGACATAAATGTCGATGTGTATTCAGATGAGAGAAAAAAGAAAATCCTACTGTAGATAAGAGTAAGTAGGAGTAAGTAAGTAAGGAGGAGGACCAGGCAGAGTCACAGAGGAGCAGTATTTGAAAAGGGCTTTTAGCAATGAGCAATGTTTTTAGAAAAGATACTAAAACAACAAAGGAGTCAAGCTTGATTGAGTTGAGTGTATTTGTGGAGTAAGGACAGTTATGTGGCTGAAATATGTTAAAATGCTGTTTTTAGAAGTCAAAATTGTATGTGGGGGCCAAACTGTAGAAAATTCTGAAAGCCAGAATGAGGGGTCTATTTTCTCAAACATTGGGAGATCTTTAAGAGGAAAGCAGAAATGTGTGCTATTTTATAGAAGATTCCCTTGATAATTGGAGCTCAAGTTGAAAATAGGGAGAAGAGCTACAAAGCTCTCACAATGGTGGGTACCAGCTAAGTCCTCAAAGCTCTGCCAGACTTCATGCCATTCAACAAATATCTCCTTTTTCCTGCATCTTTTTTCTATCTCCTGTACATTCTTATTTAGTCAATATCCTCAACAAATCCTTTGGCCCCACCTTCTGTCCCTGTCCAGCCATAAGGACTCTTGCCTCTCCATCTGATTAGGCAAAGCCCAGCTCAGCAGGAAGATAGGGTCCATCTGTCTAAACTTGCAGTTACCGCTACAACGATGCTTATTCCATTCTACTATCGTATATGTTTGCATGTCTCTCTCTTTCCCATTTGACCATGCTCTTCTGAAGGGCAATGGTAATGATTTATGCATGTGCCTAGGGCCTAGCCAGGCACCTGGCACACACCAGCTGCCCCATAAATATAATTCCATAAATAAAATTTCTACCATTTCAACTTAGGGGGAAAGGGGTTGCTATATTAAAAATTTTCATGACCTACAACTTCACATTCTCAATAGCATGCCAAGAGTTTCCGAGCCTATAGCTTGGGTTTTCTGGGATATCCCCAAACCAAGATAGTTGATATAATTTTCTGAAATAATTTAATCCCTATGATATCATTTCAGAGAGCCATATTTAATGCATTTTTTTCAATTTTCCTTAGGGTTTATCAAGTGCAATTTTGGTCACACATTGGTGCCCCAAATTCTGAAACATTTCAGAAATTTTAATTATCAATCAACTAAGTCAGTTTATTTTTCAGACCATATGTCCTACTTTGGTGTCAAAAACAAGTATTATATTTATTCTATATAAATAAGAACTTAGGTATCTAGTGGCATGTTTCTTTCAACATTCTTGAAATGTGAATGCAACCAGTTCTAGATCTTAAGACCAGTCTAAGCCTTGTTTGCAAATCTCAACAAATTTGACTCCAAAACTTTGATGAGAGATAATTTTACTGAAAGTTTGCTTGAAAAACAAGATTTGTTACTTTACATATTACAGAGCAGGAGTTTCTGAAAAACTTCTTTGGGGGGTTCAAGATCCACCACTTAAAGCCACTTCTCTCTTTTCTACCCTACCCTCAACCCTCTCATACAAGATTCAGTCATTGTGGGTTTTCTCACTCCATTCTCAGGCCATTTTTCTCAACCTCCTACCCTGTGTTTAGAAACTTTTCCTACAATTTTCCCTCTTATTTGTTCCCTATTTTTATATCATTTTATATAACTCATAAAACAGTGCTTGTATAAAACTTCACACAAAATTGCTAGAGAGCATACCACTTCCAAAAACGTCCTGGGTTTTTGTTACATTCAGTTTTCTAAGGATGCACTCGGAGAAGGCAATGGCACCCCACTCCAGTACTATTGCTTGGAAAATCCCATGGATGGAGGAGCCTGGTAGGCTGCAGTTCATGGAGTCGCAAAGAGTCAGACATGACTGAGCGACTTTACTTTCACTTTTCACTTTCATGCACTGGAGAAAGAAATGGCACCCCACTCCAGTGTTCTTGCCTGGAGAATCCCAGAGACGGGGGAGCCTGGTGGGTTGCCTTCTATGGGGTTGCACAGAGTCAGATACAACTGAGCGACTTAGTAGCAGCAGCAGCAGCAGCAAGGATGCACTCAAATCAATGGTAAAATGCAGACATTATGCAATATTTCATTATTTCTGGTAAAACTTTTCTCATTACTTTGTCTCCTCACAGTATTAACTCTGATAGCCACTTTGCACGCTAGAATGTCAGAAAAACATTAAGCTTGAATCTGCGAGAGCCAAGTATCTCCAAACGACATTAAGAGCCCGTTGGCCCCCCAACCCCCACTTCTTCTTCTTCTTTCTTTTCTTTTTTTGCCCTACAGCACGTGGGATCTTAGGATCCCACATCTTAGGACACAGGGACTGAACCTGTGTCCCCTACAGTAGAAGCAAAGGATCATAACAACTGGACCACCAAGAAAGTCCCACCACTTCCGTCATCTGTCTACATGGTGGGGCAGAGTGAGAGCTCAATGACTTCCAGTCCAAGGTCTTGAGACCCTCCTCCTCAGTCAGGCAAGAAGTAAACATTTGGGACAAAAGTGGAAACTGAGGCCGTCTCTGCAGGAAACCAAGTGGCCATGCTGTGCTGTGGTCAGGCCTGTGACCCTTAGCATTTAAACTGCTAATCCATTTACCACCATGTAGAGCCACTGGGGGGCTTTCCTAGTGGCTAAGATTGTAAAGACTCTACCTGCAATATGGAAGACCCAGGTTCAACCCCTGGATCAGGAAGATACCCTAGAGAAGGAAATGGCAACCCACTCCAGTTGACTGGAGAATCCCATGGACAGAGGAGCCTGGTAGGCTATAGTCCACAGGGTCACAAAGAGTTGGACACGACTGAGCAACTGACCATTCAATATCACAGTAATCCAAGTCCATGCCCCAAGCAGTAATGCTGAAGGAGCTGAAGTTGAATGGTTCTATGAAGACCTACAAGACCTTTTAGAATTAACACCCCAAAAAGATGTCTTTTTCATTATAGGGGACTGGAATGCAAAAGTAGGAAGTTAAGAAACGCCTGGGGTAACAGGCAAATTTGGCCTTGGAATACAGAATGAAGCAGGGCAAAGTCTAATAAAGTTTTGCTAAGAGAACGCACAGGTCATAGCAAACACTCTCTTCCAACAATGCAAAAGAAGACTCTACACATGGACATCACCAGATGGTCAACACCGAAATCAAATTGATTATATTTTCTGCAGCCAAAGATGGAGAAGCTCTATACAGTCAGCAAAAACAAGACTGGGAGCTGACTGTGGCTCAGATCATGAACTCCTTATTGCCAAATTCAGACTTAAATTGAAGAAAGTAGGGAAAACCACCAGACCATTCATATGACCTAAATTAAATCCCTTATGATTATACAGTGGAAGTAAGAAATAGATTTAAGGGACTAGATCTGATAGACAGAGTGTCTGATGAAATATGGACAGAAGTTTGACATTGTACAGGAGACAGGGATCAAGACCATCCCCATGTAAAGGAAATGCAAAAAGGCAAAATGGCTGTCTGGGGAGGCCTTACAAATAGCTGTGAAAAGAAGAGAAGTGAAAGGCAAAGGAGAAAGAATAGCAAGGAGAGATAAGAAAGCCTTCTCAGTGATCAATGCAAAGAAATAGAGGAAAACAACAGAATGGGAAAGACTAGAGATATCTTGAAGAAAATTAGAGATACCAAGGGAACATTTCATGCAAAGATGGACTCGATAAAGGACAGAAATGGTATGGACCTAACAGAAGCAGAAGATATTAAGAAGAGGTGGCAAGAATACACAAAGAACTGTACAAAAAAGATCTTCACGACCCAGATAATCACGATGGTGTGATCACTCACCTAGAGCCAGACATCCTGGAATGTGAAGTCAAGTGGGCCTGAGAAAGCATCACTACAAACAAAGCTAGTGGAAGTGATGGAATTCCAGTTGAGCTATTTCAAATCCTGGAAGATGATGCTGTGAAAGTGCTGCACTCAATATGCCAGCAAACTTGGAAAACTGAGCAGTGGCCACAAGACTAGAAAAGGTCAGTTTTCATTCCAATCCCAAAGAAAGGCAATGCCAAAGAATGCTCAAATTACCACACAATTGCACTCATCTCACATGCTAGTAAAGTAATGCTCAAAATTCTCCAAGCCAGGCTTTAGCAATACATGAACCATGAACTTCCAGATGTTCAAGCTGGTTTTAGAGAAGGCAGAGGAACCAGAGAGCAAATTACCAACATCCGCTGGATCATGGAAAAATGAAGAGAGTTCCAGAAAAACATCTATTTCTGCTTTATTGACTATGCCAAAGCCTTTGACTGTGTGGATAACAATAAACTGTGGAAAATCCTGAAAGAGATGGGAATACCAGACCACCTGACCTGCCTCTTGAGAAACATATATGCAGGTCAGGAAGCAACAGTTAGAACTGGACATGGGACAATAGATTGGTTCCAAATAGGAAAAGGAGCACGTCAAGGCTGTATATTGTCATCCTGGTTATTTAACTTTTATGCAGAGTACATCATGAGAAACACTGGACTGGGTAAACAGAAGCTGGAATCGAGATTGCTGGGAGAAATATCAATAACCTCAGATATGCAGATGATACCACCCTTATGGCAGAAAGTGAAGAGGAACTCAAAAGCCTCTTGATGAAAGTGAAAGGTGAGAGTGAAAAAGTTGGCTTAAAGCTCAACATTCAGAAAACTAGATCATGGCATCTTGTCCCATCACTTCATGGGAAATAGATGGGGAAACAGTGTCAGACTTTATTTTTCTGAGCTCCAAAATCACTGCAGATGATGACTGCAGCCATGAAATTAAAAGACACTTACTCCTTGGAAGGAAAGTTATGACCAACCTAGATAGCATATTCAAAAGCAGAGACATTACTTTGCCAACAAAGGTCTGTCTAGTCAAGGCTATGGTTTTGCCTGTGGTCACGTATGGATGTGAGAGTTGAACTGTAAAGAAAGCTGAGCACTGAAGAATTGATGCTTTTGAACTGTGGTGTTGGAGAAGACTCTTGAGAGTCCCTTGTACTGCAAGGAGATCCAACCAGTCCATTGTGAAGGAGATTAGTCATGGGTATTCTTTGGAAGGACTGATGCTAAAGCTGAAATTCCAATACTTTGGCCACCTCATGTGAAGAGTTGACTCACTGGAAAAGACTCTGATGCTGGGAGGGATTGGGGGCAGGAGGAGAAGTGGACGACAGAGGATGAGATGGCTGGATGGCATCACTGACTCGATGGACATGAGTTTGAGAAGACTCCGGGAGTTGGTGATGGACAGGGAGGCCTGGCATGCTGCAATTCATGGCGTCGCAAAGAGTCAGACACGACTGAGCAACTGAACTGAACTGAATGAGCAACTATCACACACACACACGCAGATCCCATTTGTGGTTTGATGATTGCTGCTGATGGGATGTCCCCTGTCCCCCAAACTTAAAAAGCAAGGCTGGTTTGGAGCCAACACTGAAGAGGGAGGGGCACACTAATACCCATGACACTGGACATGATGTTATTCCCTGTCAAATGTGTGTTGTCATGTTAAGTTCAGTTCAGTCGCCCAGTCATGTCTGACTCTTTGCGACCCCATGAACCACAGCACGCCAGGCCTCCCTGTCCATCACCAACTCCTGGAGTCCACCCAAACCCATGTCCATCGAGTCGGTGATGCCATCCAACCATCTCATCCTCTGTCGTCCCCTTCTCCTCCTGCCCTCAATCTTTCCCAGCATCAGAGTCTTTTCCAATGAGTCAACTCTTCGCATGAGATGGCCAGTGTACTGGAGTTTCAGCTTTAGCATCATTCCTTCCAAAGAAATCCCAGGGCTGATCTCCTTCAGAATGGACTGGTTGGATCTCCTTGCAGTCCAAGGGACTCTCAAGAGTCTTCTCCAACACCACAGTTCAAAAGCATCAATTCTTCAGTGCTCAGCCTTCTTCACAGTCCAACTCTCACATCCATACATGACCACAGGAAAAACCACAGCCTTGACTAGACGGACCCTTGTTGGCAAAGTAATGTCTCTGCTTTTGAATATGCTATCTAGGTTGGTCATAACTTTCCTTCCAAGGAGTAAGTGTCTTTTAATTTCATGGCTGCAGTCACCATCTGCAGTGATTTTGGAGCCCCCAAAAATAAAGTCTGACACTGTTTCCACTGTTTCCCCATCTATTTCCCATGAAGTGATGGGACCGGATGCCATGATCTTTGTTTTCTGAATGTTGAGCTTTAAGCCAACTTTTTCACTCTCCACTTTCACTTTCATCAAGAGGCTTTTGAGTTCCTCTTCACTTTCTGCCATAAGGGTGGTATCATCTGCATATCTGAGGTTATTGATATTTCTCCGGGCAATCTTGATTCCAGCTTAGTCACAGCCAAAATGAACTGAAGTAGTTCACTATCTTCAAACCCTCTTTTAAAACTAACAGGAAAACGAAGGATAGTACCACCTATTGTAATGTGCTATTTTACTCAATATCAGAATATATCTGTGTTGTTTCTAGGTATGATGGGGAAAAAATTCCAAAAGAAAAAAAGCAAGTAAAAATCCAAGAATTTAGATGGGAAGGGAGAAGGGGTTTTGCCAACAATTTTTATGGAAAACATTAAATTTTGAAAAAAAAATTTAGTATTTTGTAATTCTATTGCTTCATTAAAAAAAAAAAAAAAAAGCCACCTCTTGAGCCCATCTGTATGGCTGGAGCGCTGAGGATACCACACAAACGCAGGACCTGCGGGTGTTCCTGGTGAGTCAGTCTAGAGAGACAAGAAACAGCTCACAGAGTGTGTCCACCTCTCTTCACTGATTGTTGTTATTGTTGTTCAGTCACTCAGTTGCATCCAACTCTTTGGGACCCCACAGACTTCAGTAAGCCAGGCTTCCCTGTCCCTAACCATCTCCTGGAGTTTGCCCAAAGAGAAACTAAAATTTGGGAGAAGGACCTCCACACAAGAAAGGTATTAAGGAGACCATCAAAACACGGTTTCCAAAAACTGAACATGCTCTAGATTATAAAGCGATGTATTTCATTCCTAGAACCTTTTGATGTCTCTATTGTGGGCATTGGAGAAGGAAATGGCAACCTACTCCAGTGTTCTTGCCTGGAGAATCCCAGGGATGGGGGAGCCTGGTGGCTGCCATCTATGGGGTCACACAGAGTTGGACAGGACTGAAGTGACTTAGCAGCAGCAGCAGTGGTGTTTAGTCACTAACTTATTCCCAGTTCTTGCGACCTCATGGACTGTAGCCTGCCAGGCTTGTCTGTCCATGGAATTCTCGGGCAAGAATACTGGAGGGGGTTGCCACTTCCTTCTCCAGGGGATTTTCCTGACCCAGGGATTGATCCCAAGTCTCCTCCATTGCAGGTGGATTCTTTACTGACTGAGCCACCAGGAAAGCTTGTTGTGGGTAGACAGGATGCTTTTGTAAAAATCATTAAATGATTGTGCTTCTGAAGTTGCAGGGTCACATTCCACCCTCTAGAAAGCAGAGCAATTTTCACAAGGCTTGGAATCCTCTTGGATACCTCCTAGAGACCAGAACAAATTCCACGGCACATTTCTGTCCCTCTTCTTAAGTAAAGTAACTCAGCCACTCTCAGCTTACCCAATATTCATTCCCAAAACCAGCTGAGCAAAAAAGGATACTTCTTCCTGGTGTGGATGGGAGTAAATATGAGAATTTCAGAGACATTATTTAATGTTTCCCTTATGATCTGTCTCCTAGAAGAACATTTAATGCATCTTTTATTTTTATTAACTTTTATTGGTATATAGTTACTTTACAATGTTGTATTAGTTTCTGCTGTACAGTAAAGTGAAGTAGCTATTTATATGGCAACCCACTCCAGCATTCTTGCCTGGAAAATTCTATGGACAGAGGAGCCTGGCGAGCTACAGTCCATGGGGTTGCAAAGAGATGGACACGACTGAAGCAGCTTAGCATACGCACATACATATATCCCCTCTTTTTTGGATTTCCTTCCCATTTAGGTCACCATAGAGCACTAAGTAGAGTTCCCTTATACAGTAAATTCTCTGTTAGTTACCTATTTTTATACATAGTATCAATAGCATGTTTGTATGGAAATCCCAATCTCTCAATTCATCCTGCCCACCTCTCCTTCCCCCTTGGCATCCCAACATTTGTTCTGTGTCTCTATTTCTAATGCATCTTTTAAATTTTCCTTAAAGCTGGCCAGACACAATACTGGGCACATATAGGTAATCAATAAATATGTGTTTATTGATTTCTTATGTGCACATTTCAAAAATTTTAATTATAGGCCTCTCAGAAGCATTGTACAGCATTGATCTAACAGTCATTGGACACCTACTGTGTGAGGCACTGTATGGATGTCCAGGGAACTGAGGATGGAGTATGCCAGAATCTCAGAAGAAGTTCCCACCGCATCAGCCTGTTTGTCCCACTAATCAAATAAAACTCAGAAACTGACCTGAAGAGGTGATCTAAAAGTCTCTTTAAACTGATCATTTTCAGGCTCGTTACACAATTTCTCATTAGAGTTTTCAGCTCTTTAGATTAAAAAGTCATAGACCCAGAACAAGCTAAGCACATAAGCAATATTTGGACCACTGTAGGAAGGCTCCTGCCTCTGTCAGCTCACTGACTGAACCAGACAGCCTAATGCTCATTCCCATCCCATTGCTCTGGAAGGCATTCACTGTGCATTAGGGCATCCTGGTGGTAACCAACACTGTCCATTAAACCTAGATCATGTTCACTAGCAAGGAAATCATTTTTAATGGAAAGAATTCCATTTTAACATTCTATAACGGGCCATTTAGTAGTATACAAGAGGGTCAGAAGGGCTAATTAGGGACTATTTGAGCAAGTATAAGTAATTTGGTTTTCCCAGGTTGTCAGTTGGGAACTCCAAATCCCTGAGCAGAATACTTACATGCAGATATAGTATCTGACTTTATATACCTGTGGGATTATTTCAGTACCCCATAGCTCAGTTGAAATGTCAGGTTGTGAAAATTTGCTTCAGTAAAACAAGTTTAAGTCACATCCGTCCTTTTGATTTTTATAGGATCTGAGTGGCTAAAAGCCTGCTTCGTTTTTTCTTTTGTTTTTTTTTTTTTTAAATTAGCTCCATGAAATTCTTTTTTTTTTTCACTCTATGTACTTCAGTATAAACACTGAAAAGCAGAATCTCTTCTTTTCTACACAAGCCAGCATTCAGGACAGTAATTATCCGAATTGTTTAATTCTTGCTCCCTTCCTGTTTGCATGTAACACACTTTACCGAAATTTCCTCAACGTGAGACCTTTCTAATAGTTTCTTTTTTTTCAGCAGTTGTGAAGGAAGCTGTCTGAGGAGAGGGAGTAATTTTGGAATTTGATAGCAAGGCCCCTGAGGATATGAAAACTCTCTCAAAATGCATTGTACTACCGCCTGAGGCAAGGAAGGTATACTAGTTCTGAACATCTGGCTTGAAACTATTATTTACATAATGAACTCATTCTTTCCCACCCTCAATATTTACCTCTGGATCCTCTGCTGTCTCCCTCAGGGAATGCTCCAGAAAGCAGTGGAGCCATCCTAAGCCAGCCTGGGCCAGCTGGTAGCGAGCCTGGCCTCCACATCCACCCCCCACCCCACCACACACATCCACCCCCTCACTCCCCCCCATCCACCCCCCCCAACCCCATCCCCCCAACCGCCGCTTCGTTCTTCAAGTTCAGGTACAAGGTTTGTTCTCATGCTTACCCTTTATGACTTTCACTTTCATTGTTTCCATCTAAGGTATTTTTTTCTGAATGTATGCATTTTTCCTTTGAGCCACAACAAAAACTCTTTCGCTTCTTTTTTAAACAATTCTTCACCGAGGACCTCTTTTCCTTCCTTGTTTAATTTTGAACCAGAAGGGCAACTCTAGATAGAAAACAAGAAAGCTTAAAAGTTAAGCTTATGGGAAACTCACATAAAAGAATTGTTTAAGTCAACTGAAAAACAAATAAAGAACTAAAGCCAAAATTCTCTCCTAGATTAATTGACAAAAACAAGAGAATGCACAAACACAATGGAAAAACATGAAATTTTTCTGAAGTTAAGATCTATCAACCAAAAAAATAGGACTCCCCAAGACAATCTTGGATAAAAAGAGCAAGGAGGAGTGGGAGATTTGTCCAACATTTTTATTAAAGTTCTAATATGACGATGTGGCATATGAATTGGACTAGGTAAGCAGAATAATGAAAAAGAGCAAAGAGCCCTAAAATAGTCCCACACAAATAATACTGAGCAGAAATTTGAGGTCAGTAACCTGAGTAATAATTATTCAATGGGTCTAGAAAAATTGGTTATCTACAAGGAAATTGAATATTTTCTTTTTAACCTAGATCATATCCAGAAATCAGTTGCTAGTTGTAGAATTTTTAAATATGAAAAGTGAAAACTATAGATATTATGGAATAATGTATATGATATCTTTACAGTCTGAGAGCAGAGAATTTCTTAAACTAGAATAAAACTGGCATACCATACAGTTAAAGATAGGTACATCACTACGTTGAAACTAAAAACTTCCATTCATTGAAAGACCACAAAGTGGGAGACTTTTGCTATATTCTTAACAAAGGATTTGTATGTAGAATCAGTAAGAAAAAGATAACACAAAAGAGAAATAAGCAAAAATGTAAATGGGCATTTTTTGGCCAAGGCAACACAAATAGCCCTAAGCATATGAGAAGATGCCTGTTCTTACTGGTAATCAAGAAAATACAAATTAAAGTCACAGTGAGAAATGAGTAATTAATATTGTAAAAATTAGAACAATGATATTAAAATTTTTTAATTAGAATTCAATCAAAACAAGGTGAAACTCTAACATATTGTAGGTTTAACTTGTTACAGCCATTTGGAAAGAAGTTTATCCAGATTGTACTAAGGAAAATAGAACATACAGATATCCTCTGATTCAGCAATTTAATTCCTATGCTGTGGACTGAATGTTTTTGTTCCCCCCCCCCCTCAAAAATGTATGAAATGTATGATGAAAGCCCAACCCCTAAGATTAGGAGTTGGGGGTCTTTGAGAGGTGATTCGGTCATGAGGGTGGAGCACTCAGGGATTCAGTTCAATTCAATTCAGTCACTCAGTCATGTCTGACTCTTTGTGACCCCATGGACTGTAGCACACCACACTTCCCTGTCCATCACCAACTTCCAAAGCTTGCTCAAACTCATGTCCATCAAGTCCGTGATGCCATCTAACCTTCTCATCCTCTGTTGTCCCCTTCTCCTCCTGCCTTCAATGCTTCCCAGAACCAGGGTCTTTTCAAATGAGTCAGTATTTTGCATCAGGTGGCCAAAGTATTGGAGTTTCAGCTTCAGCATCAGTCCTTCCAATGAATATTCAGGACTGATTTCCTTTAGGATGGACTGGTTGGATCTCCTTGCAGTCCAAGGGACTCTCGAGAGTCTTCTCCAACACCATAGTTCAAAAGCATCAGCTCTTAGGCACTCAGCTTTCTTTACAGTCCAACTCTCACATCCATACATGACTATTGGAAAAACCATAGCTTTGAGTAGATGGACCTTCATTGGCAAAGTAACGTCTCTGTTTTTTAATATGCTGTCTAGGTTTGTCATAGCTTTTCTTCCAAGGAGCAAGTTTCTTTTAATTTCATGGCTGCAGTCACCATCTACAGTGATTTTGGAGTCCCCCAAAATAAAATCTCTCACTGTTTCCATTGTTTCCCCATCTATTTGCCATAAGTGATAGGACTAGATGCTATGATCTTAGTTATCTGAATGTTGAGTTTTAAGCCAGCTTTTTCACTCTCTTCTTTCACTTTCATCAAGAGGGTCTTTAGTTATTCTTCACTTTCTGCCATAAGGGTGGTGTCATCTGTGCATCTGAGGTTATTGATATTTCTCCCAGCAATCTTGATTCTGGCCTGTGCTTCATTCAGCCTGGCATTTTGCATTATGTACTCTGCATATAAGTTAAATAAGCAAGGTACAATATACAGCCTTGGCATACTTCTTATCCTTATCCCATCTGCCATGTGAGAACATAGAGAAAACACGGCCATCTAGGAGTGGGTCTTCATATGTCACTTCATCAGTCATCTCTTGCTGCCTTGATCTTGGGCCTCAGAACAGTGAGAAATGAATGTTTATAAGCCAGTCAGTTTACTGTATTTTTGTTGTTGTTGTTATAGTGGCCAAACAGACTAAGACAGAAAATACCATAGAGAAACTCTAACCTGTAAGGTAAGGAAAATTGTATAATAATATTCTTTACTGCCCCCCAAAAGAAGTGATCTTAATGTCTATCAATAAGACCATGGATGAACCATTGGGTATTTACACAGTAAGACAAAGGAGTGAAAGTTATGAATTACTGTTATATACATCACATGAGACCACTGCCCCAAGGCCCATGATACCTACCCCCAGAGTACCATACATGTTCTCCAGTTTAGACTGGATTAGCAGTTATTGCACCATATTCCAGCATGTAGAAAAGGAGAAGGGAAAAAACAAGCAATCTCCTCTAAGGAAGTGACAAAATAACACACACCAATTCTAGTCACACTACCACGGCAAGAATTTAGTCACATGACTATGAAACCGCTGCAAGAGTGGAAAACATAATCTCTAGCTAGACAACCACGTGCCCTTTTAAACTCAGGTGAAAGTTCTATTCCGACGGCAAAGAAAGGGAGTAATGTAATATTGCAGATAGAGGTGTAGCGCCCCATATCAACGTCTACCTAATTCCATTCTCTTCACTCTCTCCCTAGAGATAACCTCTGTTGTGAATTTACTGTTTATCATCCCCATTCCTATGTGTGTATCCACAGCAATTACTAATTTTTTAGTTTTTAACCGTTAGAGGCATGCTGCCATCCTGGATGTATGGTTTTGAATGTTTTCTCATACATCTGCATATTTCTGAGATTTTCCTTTGTTAATAAGTGTAGCTCTAGTTCACTCAGTTTACCTACTCTTCAGTGGTCATATGTGAATGTAATACAAGCTATTTATTTATTCTCCTGTTGGTGAAAATTAGGTGGCTTTCGATTTTTCTTTAAAGTGCAAACTCAAAGATTTCTTCAAAGTCCAAAGGTGTTAATGTTAATGGAGATACCCATGCCCTAAGCTATGTGCTGTGTCTGTACTATAAAAATTAAGAAGACAGAGAAGATTTAGATTTATCTCCTCTAAGCATGAATCTGCACTGATTGGTTTAAATATCTGTTGTCTGTTTCAGTTACTTCCTAGTTTGAATTATGCTCTTGAATATAGTTGGTAAAGATAACACTAATGAATTAATGCTACTTGATTTTGCATACCTGGAGTAAGGTCTCTTTGATAGTAATGCAGATTTGTTTAAAAATAACCGGTGCTCAGTTGTAAAGAATCCACCTGCAATGCATGAGATGCAGAAGACATCAGTTTGATCCCTGGGTCAGAAAGACCCCCTGGAGGAAGAAATGGTAACCTGCCCCAGTATTCTTGTCTGGGAAATTCCATGGGTAGTAGAGCCTGGTGGGTTATAGTTCATGGGATTGCAAAGAGTCGGACACAACTAACAACTGAACATACACACAACCAAATCAACACTGCTCTGGCCCTTCTTTTAATGGGACCAGAGCCTAGCTTTGGATACAAATAAGTTAAACATCTGCCTTTCAGAACTATTTTTTTCAACTAGGTTTGATTTTGATCTCTCTCATAGAGTTGTTTTTAAAAGTTGGAAAATCTCTCCAAATATAATATACAACTTAAATGCTAAGATGACAAAGAATTTTTTAAAAAATCAGAGAGCAAAAAAAAGATTATTTTTACAGAATCATACCATAGCTTGAAAGACAATCAAGAAACACTTTTCAACACCAGACTTTTTACAGCTGATCTGCTCAAGACTGCAAGCCATGCAGTACCCAGTCTTCCTGCATGTTTCCTACAGGTTTAACCAGGACTAGCAAGAAATCCACCTGGTGGTGTGAGGCAGGCACCCTCCTGCTCAACCCTCATATCACATCTACATCCAAAGACTCTACGGCCTTTGTTATTGATACATAGGCAACAAAGGAGAATGTACAGTAATACAAGACAAATGATAAAGGTTTGGAACCTCAAAAGTTAGCCTGGAAGAAGATGGAAGCTTGGGAGACTGGATCTATTCAATGACATAAAGCTTCTTTCAGTTTTTGCTCAACACTCCTGCCCACCCCCAACATACACACAAATACACACATCATACTTTGCTTGCTCTAAGAAGTTCATTAATATTATTAATCAATTGATTGTAAACAAGAGGAAGAAAAAAAATTTCCAGAATATGAATAAATTTGGGGATTTACCTAGTGGTCCCAGTGGTTAAGAATCCACCTGCCAATGGAGGGGACACGGGTTTGACCCCTGGTCTGGAAATACCCCACCTACTGTGGAATAACTAAGCCCACATACCACAACTGCAGAGCCTGCTTGCCCAGAACCTGTGCTTCGCAGAAAAAGAAGATACTGCAGTGAGAAGCCCACACACCACAATTAGAGAGTAGTCCCCACCTGTCACAACTAGAGAAAGCCTATATAGAGCAACGAAGACCCAGCACAGCAATATACAATGGATTAAAGACAATCTCTTTAACAAGTGGTGCTGGGAAAACTGGTCAACCACTTATAAAAGAAAGAAACTAGAACACTTTCTAACACCATACACAAAAATAAACTCAAAATGGATTAAAGATCTAAACATAAGACCAGAAACTATAAAACTCCTAGAGGAGAACATAGGCAAAACACTCTCTGACATACATCACAGCAGGATCCTCTATGACCCACCTCCCAGAATATCGGAAATAAAAGCAAAAATAAACAAATGGGACCTAATTAACCTTAAAAGCTTCTGCACATCAAAGGAAACTATCAGCAAGGTGAAAAGACAGCCTTCAGAATGGGAGAAAATAATAGCAAATGAAGCAACTGACAAACAACTAATCTCAAAAATATACAAGCAACTCCTACAGCTCAACTCCAGAAAAATAAATGACCCAATCAAAAAATGGGCCAAAGAAATAAATAGACATTTCTCCAAAGAAGACATACAGATGACTAACAAACACATGAAAAGATGCTCAACATCACTCATTATCAGAGAAATGCAAATCAAGACCACTATGAGGTACCATTTCACACCAGTCAGAATGGCTGCGATCCAAAAGTCTACAAATAATAAATGTTGGAGAGGGTGTGGAGAAAAGGGAACCCTCTTACACTGTTGGTGGGAATGCAAACCAGTACAGCCACTATGGAGAACAGTGTGGAGATTCCTTAAAAAACTGGAAATAGAACTGCCTTATGATCCAGCAATCCCACTGCTGGGCATACACACTGAGGAAACCAGAAGGGAAAGAGACATGTGTACCCCAATGTTCATCGCAGCACTGTTTATAATAGCCAGGACATGGAAGCAACCTGGATGTCCATCAGCAGATGAATGGATAAGAAAGCTGTGGTACATATACACAATGGAGTATTACTCAGCCATTAAAAAGAATTCATTTGAATCCATTCTAATGAGGTGGATGAAACTGGAGCCTATTATACAGAATGAAGTAAGCCAGAAGGAAAAACACCAATACAGTATACTAACGCATATATATGGAATTTAGAAAGATGATAACAATAACCCTGTGTACGAGACAGCAAAAGAGACACTGATGTATGGAACAGTCTTATGGACTCTGTGGGAGAGGGAGAGGGTGGGGAGATTTGGGAGAATGGCATTGAAACATGTAAAATATCATGTATGAAACGAGATGCCAGTCCAGGTTCAATGCATGATACTGGATGCTTGGGGCTAGTGCACTGGGATGACCCAGAGGGATGGTATGGGGAGGGAGGAGGGAGGAGGGTTCAGGATGGGGAACACGTGTATACCTGTGATGGATTCATTTTGATATTTGGCAAAACTAATACAATTATGTAAAGTTTAAAAATAAAATAAAATTTAAAAAAAATCACACCTCAAAAAAAAAAAGAAAGAAAGAACTTCTTAGTATGATACATTTACTTAATATTGACACAAGTAGGCAAGACTGAGGTGTCCCAAATAATATTTGAGGATATAGAAAGATGCTTTGGAAAAAAAAAGTTTAAAGTGTTTTATAGGTCAAGAAAGAGCTATTAAGGGATGTGACCTATCACTAAGTGGATAAAAACACTAGCAGTGGTAGTAGTATCTTGGACTAACATGGAATTTTTTATTCAATGTCTTTGTGGCACTTTATTAATAACTAAACATAAAGTACACCTTGATTTCCTATCTCCACGGAATGCACACTAAATTCATACCAGATATTTACCTACGTTTTCCAACACATCCTCATTGATTTATGTAGTAGAATATTCTTCTTATAAAAAGAGAAGGGGAATTTCACTGAGCATCTACCATATGCCAACATATTACATACTTTATTTCATTTCATCCCCACAGCAATTATATGAGTATCATATTCCTATTCTTAATTTATAAATGAGAAATCAGAGATTTAGAAAGGCAAACAACTTTTTAAACATTCTGCAGCTAGAAGGTAGAAGAATCAGCATTTGAATGGAAGTCCATCTGGCTTCAGATCCCAGCAAGCTTTCTTCACTATTAAAATCCTTCCTAATGAATGCAGTATGTATTTGTGAAGAGGTAGAATGAGAGAAATTTCCCCTATGTCCACTCACTGTACGGGAGCAAAATTTGCCACCCCAAATTGCATAGCTCTGGCATCAGGAATAATTTTAATTTGATTAATTTTAAGACCCCAAACTGCAACGAGATCCAACCAGTCCATTCTAAAGGAGATCAGCCCTGGAATTTCTTTGGAAGGAATGATGCTGAGGCTGAAACTCTAGTACTTTGGCGAAGTATACCTCATGTGAAGGGTTGACTCATTGGAAAAGACTCTGATGCTGGGAGGGATTGGGGGCAGGAGGAGAAGGGGACGACAGAGGATGAGATGGCTGGATGGCATCACTGACTCGATGGACGTGAGTCTCAGTGAACTCCAGGAGTTGGTGATGGACAGAGAGGCCTGGCGTGCTGAGATTCATGAGGTCACAAATAGTCAGACACGAATGAGCTACTGAACTGAACTGAAGACCCAAAAAACTCAAGAAGAACTGTTGACCTTCCCCCTAAGTGCCTAAAAGAATGCAGAGGACACGTTCCAGGAAGGGAGTATCTGCTTAGATCACTATAATATGAACTCAGTGTGGAGACAGGGAGGAACATAGCAAAGTCTGTTAAAATTCCTCTCTGTGTCCCACAGTCTCTGAGTGGCCCATGGAACATTTGTTTATCAAATGCTTACTTTTCCATATCCATGTCAATTGCCTTCCTCCCCTTTGAAATCCCACTACTCCCAACATCTTCTTTTGTCTTTAACTGAAGATAGTATTTAAGTTTACCCCAAAACTGAAGTTTGCGGGTAAAGAATCTGCTTGCTGTGCAGGAGACACGGGTTTGATCCCTGGGTCAGGAAGATCCCCTGGAAGAGGAAAATGGCAACCCATTCCAGCATTCTTTTCTGAAAAATCCCAGTGACAGAGAGGAACCTACAGGCTGCAGACCAAAGGGTCACAAAGAGTTGGATAGGACTGAGTGACTAAGCACTTCTGCCTCTTTGGTGAGTTACTCAGGTTTCTTGAGTCTTTCTCAGGTATTGTTGCTGTTTGTAGTTGTCTAGTCGCTAAGTCGTGTCCATTAGCAACCCTTTGGACTGCCAGGCTCCTCTATCCATGGGATTTTTCAAACAAGAATACTGGAGTGGGTTGCCATTTCCTTCTCCAGGAGATCTCCCCAACCCACAGATCAAACCTGCGTCTCCAGTTTGGCAAGAAGATTCTTTACCACTGAGCCACCTGGGAAGTTCCTCTTAGGTATAAATGTTATTAAACTTTTGACAGATTTTCTCCTATTAATCTGTTTTATGTCAATTTAACTCTTAGACCAATTAGAAGAACCAAGAAGGGTGGAGGAAATTTTCTTCCTCCTTCATACCATAATCTAATAAAAAGGATGCATTTAATGGAGAAACTGACATCACGTCTCATAGCAAATCCTGTCAGTAGTGGAATGCTTTGGGAAAACTTGTTGGAATACCAGTCCCTAGGGTAGTTAGACAATGTGGCTTTGCCTCCTCCTACTAAGTCATTCACAGTCTCAGCTTTTCACTAAAATGCTACTGATTGCAAGTGACTTCCAAATCCAAACAAGCATTTTAGGTCTATTTAATAGATCAATACAGTAATTCGCTCCTGGGCCCCTGACATCATTTGTTTAGACCTGAAGTCTATGTAGTCAGATTGAGATGTATACGTTAGCATGGGCAGGAAATTACACAAATAACTTGCACTGAAAGATGTTAAACCAATTTAGATTGTGTGAAGGAGGTAGTATTTAACTCATTTCCAAGTGACTGGGATTAAATGGGTCATTATAAAGGCAATGCCTTCAACTAGCATCACAGAAGAAAATAAACCTTTCGGCCAAAAGGATATACTCCATCAGGTATAGATGCTTCGGAATTCCACTGAGCAAAGGCTAGAAAGAAAGCAGTCAAGAAAACCTAATATAAGTGGAAGAGGTTTTTTTCCTTCTTTTTTTCCCCTTCTTTTTTTTTTTTTTTTTAATCACTTCTATTTGACAGTGAAAGAATCTCCCAAGGGAAATAGCAGAAAACCTGTTGCTTGATTCACTTAAGCTCAGTGGACAAAACACCAGAGGGGAGCAATTTTGCCTTAACTCCCCAGAGGATCAGAGTCTATGTGGAACTAATAATAATTTTCCATCTCTAATTTTGACAACACGAAAACCAGAGTTATGTGCTTATTTGATCCAGTGTTGGGTTGGATTCCAGCAGCAACATTTCATACCAACTGAAGTCTGTTAATTATAAGTGCTGGGACATCAGCCAAAAGACCATTACAATAGTCTGAAGGGAATAAAATAAAAAGTTTTAACATGGATCCTTCCATCAGGAACAGAGAATTGGCAGTGGAAGGAAATTTTCATTACAGTTGAGGTGTGACTCATTTGTCAGGTGTCGAAGGAAAAGAGGGTTCTCCATAAGAGAAACAAAAGAGATACCTTGAAAAAAGAGTTTAAAGGAAGTCCTTTGCTGACCAATAATAAATGACTTGAGTGTGAACATCAATTCAGTGCTGGTAACAGTGAAGCCATATAAGCATTCATTCATTCATTTATTCACTCTTTCAACAAGCAGTTGTTTCATCACCAAGTACTTTGCTGGATGCTGTCAATCTGAAAAGGAATAAGACTTCATCCATATCTGTGAGATGGAAGGACAAAATGGGGAAAAGAGATAAAAATAGATAATGGTAATGTGATATCTTGAAGCACAGTGCTGGAGCAGCACAGAGACAGGACATGTCACCTTCCATGGACTGAAACGTGGGTACAGCTTCTGAGAGGACAGGAAATTTGACATAAATCTTGAAATACAGATAAAACTTAGCCAACTGGAGAGGATAGTATTCATGAAAGAGGACACAGCATGGGCCAAAATAAATTAAGGCCAGAGTTGTGGTGGGAAATATTGATGGGTTTCCCAGGGGGTACTAGGGGTAAAGAACTTGCCTGCCTATGCAAGAGACTTGAGAGAGGGTTCGAAGGTTCGATCCCCAAATCGGGAAGATTCCCCTGGAGGAGGGCATGGCAACCCACTCCAATATTCTTGATTGGAGAATCCCATGGACAGAGGAGCCAGGTGGGCTACAGTCCCTGGGGCTGCAAAGTCAGACATGACTGAAGCAACTGAGCATACACACATGGGTAGTTTGATGTTGACGAAGCAGAAAGAGTTGCTGAAGAATGAAAAACAGAGGTCAGAGGATGGTGAGCACCGCGTCTTCCCAAGGAGTGAGTGCTTTATTCGGGAGAGTGACACAGTAAATAGAGGATTATGGCAGCTGGATAGAGAAGGAATTGTAGTATCACTAAAGTGGAGAGAGTCTTTTACAATAATTATGGCAAGGGATCAGGAGGGAACACCAAATAAGGGACACTGAGGGTAGAAAAGAGGAGACAAGCTGAAAAGTATCTGAAAATAAAACAAGTGCAGTCGTGTGATTGGATGTAAAGGCTAGGAAAGAGGAGACAACTCTCCAAAAACTCAGAAGCTTAAATGAGAAAGGAGAAGGAGGGATAATGGAAGGTAACAAGACTTAGCCCTCAGTCAGGGCATAGGCTGAAAGAAACCATTATAAAGACTTGTAGGGACTCATCTTGAGTACCTGAGTGATTCTGTAAACAGTGCCATTTTCCTGGGCTAATATCCTCATTTCTACTTAAGATATTGGTTTAATGTCATTTAAACACATCCAGATCTATTATAGGCTTCCCTGGTAGCTCAGCTGGTAAAGAATCCACACCAGTATTCTTGGGCTTTCCTGGTGGCTCAAACGGTAAAGAATCTCCCTGCAGTGTGGGAGACTTAAGTTCGATCCCTGGGTTGGGAAGATCCCTTGGAGAAGGAAATGGCAACACACTCCAGGATTCTTGCCTGGAGAATCCCATGGACAGAGGATCCTGGTGGGTCACAATCCATGGGGGCACAAAGAGTAGGACATGACTGAGTGACTAAGCACAGCACCAGGTCTGTTATATTTGGCTTTTGGTTTGGGATTTTTTTTCCATCAGATACATATATCTATATACAACATGTAAAAGCACCCACGCAAGTTTTGGTAGACTGAATTTGAATCTGAATCTGCTTGTACCCTTGCCTTCTTTCAAAAAAAGACGCCAAGTTAGTTCTAGAATGTTCTTTCAGGCTCACCATTGCCTCCTCTTTATTTTCTATCAGTGTCTCTCTCTAACGGACTGAAGCATAGCTGAAAGTTACTATCCAATCTTATCATCCAGCAGCACAATTCTGATATGAATAAATATTTTCATTACTTAAATCTCAATTTCCCATTCAAATGACCAGGATATAAGGCATTACCTTTCCTGCCATTTGCAATCTCTGAGTCATGCAGCATTTACCTGTAAGTATGAGTGAGAAAGGAGAAGGAAATGGCAACCCACTCCAGTAGTCTTGCCTGGAAAATCCCAGGGACAGAACAGCCTGGTGGGCTGCCATCTATGGGGTCACACAGAGTCAGACACGACTGAAGTGAGTTAGCAGCAGCAGCAGCATCAGTGAGAAAAATGATAAAAATCAAAACACTAATTTGATAGTTGGGACATCAGCATGGCCTTTCTATTCTAATTTTTACTAATCTGCCTTGACATATAAATTTTTTTCATTCATTTAATTAGTATTTATTGAGCACTGCTTTGAGACCTTTGGATGTTTCTGTGGGGATGGGGGAGAGGGGGCGACTGTGAAAAGTCCTGCTGTTGTAATAATTCTTCTATAGGGAAACATTCAACTAAGCGTGTGTATGTACATGTGTGTGTGTGGTGTATATAAAGATGGATGGATACATACATACATATACACATAAATTAACAACTTGGACAGAGTAAGGGGTACTAGAGGAGGAGGTTTTTGGGATGTGGGACTTGCAGTGTTAAAACAAGGAAAGTTCCAGGCAAAGCAGGACAAGCCAGTTCCCAGAGTTTAAAGTGTGTGCTAGTCATGTCCAACTCTTTGAGACCCCATGGACTGTAGCCCGCCAGGCTCCTCTGCCCATGGGATTCTCCAGGCAAGAATACTGGAGTGGTTGCCATGTCCTCCTCCAGGGGATCTTCCCAACTCAGGGATCCAACCTGCTGCATCTTCTGCATTAGCAGGCAGATTCTTTGCCACTGAGCCACCAGGGAAGCCAGTCCAGTGGGGAGTCAGTGAGCAATTTTAAAGAGGAAGCTCAGTGTAGGCCTAATTGAGAAAATGGTAACTGAGCAAAGTCTTGATGGAGGTGAAGAAGACGGATATGTGGTTACCTGGGAGAAAATCCTTCTATTTAGACAGAGGAAAGGGCTGAGGAAAAGGCCCTTCCATGAGGACATGTTTGGTGTACATGGACATAGTAAAAATATGTATTCCAGGCAGCAAAATTTTAAAAGTGAAGTTTAATTCCAACAAACAGTACTCAAATGCAGTATCTTCTACTTCTTAACACTCTGATAGTGGACCTCTCCAAACTCTCTAGGAAAATATTTCACACTATTGGAGATATAAGCAAAGTAGTTTTAAATAGCTAGTGAATAAATAAAACTTTATTTGTGCTGAATCAACAAGCCAGAAGGACTTGAACCCCCAATTCATTATAGCTGTTCTTTAATATCCTCACAGTCATTTAGTGTTTGTCAGTATAAATAAACCCAACATGAAAATAATCAACATAATAATTTTTCTTCTGCATATTTAAGCTTTGCCTTAATAATAAAATGTGGTTGTGGGAATCCTCAAACATTCAGTAAATATCTGGTTGTTGTCATTGTTTAGTTGCTAAGTCGTGTCTGACTCTTTGCGACCCCATGGACTGCGATGCGCCAGACTTCCTCATCCTCCACTATCTCCCGAAGTTTGCTCAACTTCATATCCATTGAGTTGGTGATGCTATCCAACCATCTCATCCTCTGCCGCTCCCTTCTCCTTTTGGTATGGCCATAATAATCCCAGATTTAATCCATACCAAGACTCGATGGGCATTTCACAAGAAAAATAAGAATTTGCATGTTCTCCTTATTTTCATTCTTATTGACAGTATCTGAATAATCACACTCAAGAACATTTTTGCTCACAAGGACTTTAAATGGATTCATTAGAACTACTGTTTCAGTAAACCATGCAATTGCATCCAATTTCATCTTCATTTTGCATGTTGTGGGCAGAATTTACTTGTTCAGGCAGAGTGAACCCTTCAAATAAAACTGAATTTACAGAGAGAGCCCAAATCCTTGCCCCCACGTCATTTTCTACTCAAGGATACATTTTGGCCTAACACCACATCACAACAGAAGTCCCTTTCTTTTCATTTTTTTACCACATCCTAAGCAATTTCTCCAAGGGCTTCCTCAGAGTTATCTGCAGATGGGAAAGGCAATTCACAATGCAATAAAATTTATAGCTCATAAAATTATGAATAAGCCAAACGTTAAAAAAGAAAAGTTAAACTAGGTTTAAAATGATTTTTATAATAACAACCACATGAATTGACACAGAGTATGAATTGCAAATGTAAGGGAAGGCAACAGCTAAATGTTCTGTGCTCTCTGGGTGTTAAATGAAGACCATCAGCACCGCACAAAGAGATTCAGGAAATAGTTGCTGATTTCTCTTAGTAGAGATGGCCAGAGTAAGGCGCAAAGTAGATTTTTTTTAAAAAAGCAGATTAACTGGGTATGGCTATAAGTAAAATCCCCCAAAAAAGGAACCTGAAAATTAAAAGATAAAATGAAATGAGTCAATCCAAATAACCAGTGTGGTTTTTTTTTATGGTGTTGTTAAAAAGAGTAAAAATGCAGGCAAATAAAGACTGAAACAATCTTTATTCCTCTGAGTGGTAGATGTTCTTTTAAAAAGAAATATTGAAATACTTACCAATATTTAGAATAACCTCAATTTTCCATATATTATCAAATCTAATCCAGAATTGTCAAATCCTCACAGGACTGAGTCCTTGGTGGTCTTCTCATCTTGCTATACACCCCTTATGAACTCATCTATTTTATTGGCTCTAATGATTATCTATACGTTGATGATTCCCAGGTCAACTTCATTATGGCTCACATTCTTATGTCCTAGGTCCAAATTTCTATATCTGAATATCCTCACGTTTCTTGGGAACTTCAACCATACACTTAAATTCAAGCTAAATGAACTTTTTCTTCTGTATCTTCCACTCCAATTAAATGTCGTTCATTCACCCAAATGTGTGTGGGGACCTGGGTGGGGCAGGGATGCAGTCGACTTCCATAATCTCTCTGGGACCAGTATCCCTGACCCATTCCATACAATGAGTACAGTTAGGCATCAATGTATGCTCAGTTGTGTCTGACTCTGCAACCCCATGGACTGTAGCCCTCCGGGCTCCTCCACTCTCCACGGGACTTTTCAGGCAAGAATACTGGAGAGGGTTGCCGTTTCATCCTCCAGGGTGTCTTCCTGCCCCAGGGACTGAACCTGTGTCTCCCGCATTGCAAGGCAGATTCTTTACCCGCTGAGTCACTGGGGAAGCCCATAGGCATAAATACCTAAGACTTCTTTATTCCCTTTATCTCTTCCTGTCCATTTCCAGTATTATTTTTTCTCTGGTTCATCTGGGCCTTTTGCTTAGTTTGTTCTGTATCACTGGAGATTGACCTCTGAAAACTGTTTCTGAAGCTGTCTTACCAGTTGGATTCTATGTCAGTTTGATCAATAGATGGGGGGTGTGCACAAGTGGAAACTTGGAGGCCTGGAGAAGGGAGACCGTCAGGAACACCCAGTCACATAGGGACCCAAATATTCTATGTTTACCAGGCTTCAGGATTTTGTTTATACTGTTGCCCTAAATAGAATTCACTTTCTCACCTTTTCCATAAGGCAAATTCCCATTTTCTTCATGGTCAGTTCAAATGTTATCTGATGGTCTCCTCAACTCAGGGGAATTAATCCCACCCTTTCATACAGGCATCTTACATAAGAATCCAGGAACATGCTCTGAGCACTTTGAAAACATGTTCAGTGCAGCATTTAGTGTGCCAAGGAAACTGGCTCCTCATCAAAGATAGCAATGTGTATGTGTGTGCTCAGTTGCTCAGTCACGTCTGACTCTTTGCGACCCCATGGAGTGTAGCCCTCCAGACTCCTCTGTCCATGGAGTTTTCCAGGCTAGAACACTGGGGTGGGTTGCCATTTCCTCTTCCAGGGGATCTTCCTGACCAAGGGATTGAAACTGCGTCTCCTGCATTGGCAGGTGGATTCTTTACCACTGAACCACCTGGGACACCTAAAGATATCAATACTTTATTTATTATTAAATTATTTAGATACATTTTATTTGACTATTCAGTTCTTCTAAAATCTACCAGGCAATCCCACCCCGGCCACCACTCCCTTTTGCATCCTGCATTCCCACATACACAACTCTTTTTCTGACTTAAATATTGAAATCCCCCACCAGGCCTTGTTTTGCCTTTGTTTTACTCTCCCCACCCTCTTCGAATGGCTTCAACCACTGCTATGGTACTCTTGCCTGGAAAATCCCATGGATGGAGGAGCCTGGTGGGCTGCAGTCCATGGGGTCGCTAAGAGTCGGGCACGACTGAGCGACTTCTCTTTCACTTTTCACTTCCATGCATTGGAGAAAGAAATGGCAACCCACTCCAGTGTTCCTGCCTGGAGAATCCCAGGGACGGGGGAGCCTGGTGGGCTGCCGTCTCAGGGGTCGCGCAGAGTCGGACACAACTGAATCGACACAGCAGCAGCAGCAGCAGCAGCAGCAGCAGCATGGTTCTATTGATCATCAGTAAGCAGGTGACTCAATTTGTATTTCTGATCCAGGTTGTATCCTCAACTTCAGATATGGATATTCTGGACATCTATTTCAGTATGTTCCTCAGGCTTCTCAAAAGCAATATATCAAAACTGAGTCCATGATGTTCCTCATCCCCACATACACTCCTACTTCAAAACCCTCCCACGCATCTGTGTCTCAGCAAATAGTGCTATGAAATCTCTCCAGTCAGAAGCCTGGGAGTCAAGATTGATTTCCCCTTCCCTATCATCTATATTTAAATCAGTCAGAAATTTTCATCATGTTTTCCTCCTTCATGACTCACTAACCCCTGCCTTCCATCCTCATTAAAACACCCACAAATAGGCTGTGATCACTTATCTCCCAGGTTACATTTTCGCTAGCCGGTTTCTATGGCCTCCTAGCCATTCTTCCCATTGACGCTGGAAGGATAATCCTTCTGCGTGTTTAGAATATAGTTCTGACTCCATCAACCCACAATTAGAAAACTTCATGGCTTTCTCATGAGTTCATCATAAAACCTAGCATGAAACAAGACCCTCCACAATCTTGCCCCATCTTGCTTGTCTCTCACCACTCCTTCTCTTCATACTGTGCTCTAGAATTATCAAAATGAGGTTTCCCAGGTGGCAGTAGTGGTAAAGAACCCTCCTGCCAATGCAGGAGACTTAAGAGATGTGGGTTCAATTCCAGATCTGGAAGATCCCCTGGATGAGGGCATGGCAACCCACTTCAGTATTCTTATCTGGAGAATGCCATGGACAGAGGAGCCTGGGAGGCTACAGTCCATGGGGTTGCAAAGAGTCAGACACAACTGAGCACACACACACACACACACATACCACACACTTTGGGCAGAGCACCGTGAAAACTTAAAAGGTTTGATTTTTGTTCTCTTGGAATTTTTACAATCTAAACATATAGGTAGATATATATGTAAGTTTAATATCAGTCTATCACATGGACAAGATAGGCAGGATCTTACCAGCCTTATGAAACAGCTCACCACCCCCTGGATTCTGTGGGTTCAGAAATAACATTGTTCCCATTTGTATATGTAGCTTCACAATACAACTTTCTAAAATCCATGTCAAGAGCTAGGAAATGAGTCAGAAAAAGACATCTAACTCTATGAGATAACTCGCTCTAATTTCCTCATTAGTGAAAACGACATCATCATAAAGAATATCTGCCAACAATCTGATATAAAAATGTACATGCATCATGAAAAATAATTGCTGTTCAATTACTACTGAATTATAAAGCCGTCATACAGGTGCAATAACGCAAGAGCTTTGAAAGTATGAAAAACTGCTTAGCTTAGGTAATTACATGTGTTTGAAGAGTTTGAAGAAACAATGAAATCAGTATCAAAGTGCTATTTATAACCATATATTTTTAAATTTTCTGTTTTTTCTCCTGCATAAATTTTGAAAGGACAGGGACGATTTTCTAACTCTGGGGTCCAGGGAGTGAGAGAGAGATGAGGAGCTCTTCCTTTGCTTTTTGCCTTCTCACCTCTCAAATTGGATCCACAGGGACAGTACTACAAAGATAGAAATCTAGCTATAACCATGGTAATTGCATCTTTTAAAATAGTTAAATCTTACTTATGCCCTGTTCAGAGTTTACATATACGAAAAGTAAAATTTATAGGAAGGCAACTGTATTACTACTGTGAAAAGGATATATTTCTTGTAAATTTCCAGGATCTTTAGCAAGGGAAATTAGGATCTAAAACTAGAAAGGGCTTTAAATATCATGTAATCCAAGGGCATTAGTCACCATGAAAGGAAACTGAGGTCCTGAGAAGTTAAGTTTATTGTACAAATGTGTGTAGATAACAAGAGAACTGAGTCTAAAAGCATTTCTACAATGTTATAAACTTGATTAACTGTAAACTTTATTGGTCTGGGTCAATTTCTAGTTTTCAAGGTACTCAACCTTCAGAGCTCTAAGACAGATTATTTTACCCAACTACAATGCTACAGAAATAAAAGTGGCATGAATTTTACCACAGGACAAGCTATCAATTAGTTAAGTAAGCTTAGACAAATCACTTCACCTCTCAGCCCCTTCAGTTGTAAAACACTGTAAAACAAGGTGATGGTGGTGGTTTAGCAACTAAGTCGTGTCTGACACTTGCTTCCCCATGGACTGTAACCCACCAGGCTCTTCTGTCCACTGGGCACAAATACCCTCTTGCAGATTTAAGACTGTATAATTTTGATGTTAGGTGCCAGTCTATCTAAAATTATAAATTTTAAAAACCAGATGCCACCAGTCTTACTCCTGTATCTATATTTCCAATCCTTCTTCCCCCTATGGTAAGATGCTTTCCTTAAGCAAGGCATCATTCTTTCAAAACATGTCTATTAACGACCAAACCTGTACTCTAAGCAAATGATTAGATTAAAACTGGGGGCTGGGACTTCCCTGGCAGTTCAGTGGTTAAGACTCTGCACTTCCAATGTAGGAGGCATAGATTCAACCTCAGGTTGGGAAACTGAGATTCCACATGACTTGTGGCATGGCCAAAGAAAATTTGTTTTTAATGTTTTTTAAGTGGGGGCCTTAACATTCATCAACATCTTAAGTTTTCAAGGTCAGTACCATAGAGAGTAGTAATTTCCTCCTACAGATCTTCTCTAAAATTGGCAAAAC
This sequence comes from Bos mutus, assembly GCF_027580195.1. NCBI lineage: Eukaryota > Metazoa > Chordata > Mammalia > Artiodactyla > Bovidae > Bos > Bos mutus. The sequence continues at coordinate 81,204,726 of NC_091621.1, read as the reverse complement.
CCAAATCTGAGGTGAATGACAAGAAATTAGTTTTACCTTCATACTGAGTAACATAGTACATGATTCAACTGCTTCCTTTTTTCTTTTAGTGAAGATATAATCTAGTATTAAAAATAACAAATTGTTTAGTAGACTTGGCAAAATTTTAGAAATAGTGACTCAAAAAATTAAAATTTTAAAATAGATTACATCTTGTGATGAATTTTGAAACAACTAAAACAAATCCATTTTCTTTCTTGAATAAAAATGTTAACTTTTTCTTAAGGTTATCATCCTGGCATATGTTTAGCAGAGGCTATAGTCTCCTATAGTCTTCTCTAGGTGCTTTTCAAAGGTATGACATGGTGCTCCATAAATTCCCATGAAATATACGTATTATTCAGTAGAGGTGATTAAACAGCAATGTTCTGAAATACTTTTGCTTTGGAATATTTAACATCGTTACAAAATGTCATTGGGGTTATGTTTCACTTCCACTCAAAGCAGGAAGTAACTCTTCCCACATATACACAAAGGGAACTCCATTTCCCTGTTTCATCATTGATTGGATATTCTGCAGGTGCCCCAATATGTCAAATGGTAGAGATAGTTTGACTCCAGCTCTGTTCCTTAGTGGGCTTCCCTGATGGCTCAGTTGGTAAAGAATTTGCCTGCAATGCAAGATACCCTGGTTCGATTCCTGGCTCAGGAAGATCCGCTGGAGAAGGGATAGGATACCCACTCCAGTATTCTTGAGCTTCCCTTGTGACTCAGCTGGTAAAGAATCCGCCTGCAATGCGGGAGACCTGGGTCCCATCCCTGGGTTGGGAAGATCCCCTGAAGAAGGGAAAAGCTACCCACACCAGTATTCTGGCCTAGAGAAGTCCATGGACTGTATAGTCCATGGAGCTGCAAAGAGTTGGACATGACTGAGCCACTTTCAATTTCACTTAACTTTTTTCTGTTCCTTAGTGTTGAACAGTACGACTATCCACAGCAATGTCTGCTATGTAATGTACTCATCCTCCTTGACACTCTTACTTCATCATGCTGCTGCTGCTGCTGCTAAGTTGCTTCTGTCGTGTCCGACTCTGTGTGACCCCATAGATGGCAGCCCACCAGGCTCCCCCATCCCTGGGATTCTCCAGACAAGAACACGGGCAGGACACATATCCAATTAGTACTAAAGACTCTACCTTCAATTTTCTAGCAAATCCTGGCATTTCTTTTTTTCATTCATTTTTGCCTAGGTTACTATGCTAGTATTTTAGGTAGTGGCAGTAGTAAAAGCAGTAGTTAGGAATTACTGAGTTTTGTCAATACCTCTTAACTGGGGTCCATACTTCTGATCGTGAGTGGAAAAAAAATGATTTGGTATGAAAGATTTTAGCCTTTTGTATCCTGTGTTATTGTAGAAATATGTTCTATTCAATGGGTTCAATATATAAAAGAGGGATGACTTCAGGACCCAGTCCAAATTCAATATTATAAAGCCATTTATGATCTAGATTTTTTCTTATCCCTTAGCTTCCTGACTCTTTTCTCCCCGACCTTGGAGCTCCCCAATCTAAGCCTTTTGAATCCTTAAAAAACTAAAAACAGAGCTATCCTATGATCCAGCAATCCCACTCCTAGGCATATACCTTGAGAAAACCATAATTCAAAAAGATACATGCACCCCAATGTTCATTGCAGCACTGTTTACAGTAGCCAAGACATGGAAGCAATCTAAATGTCTATCAATGGATGAATGGATAAAGAAGATGTGGTATATATATACAATGGAATATTCCTCAGTCATAAAATAAGAATGAAATAATGCCATTTGCAGTGACAAAGATGTACCTAGAGATTGTCATACTGAGTGAGGTAAGTCAGACAGGGAAAGATAAATATCATATATCACATATGTGGAATCTAAAAAAATAGTACAAATAAACTTATTTACAAAACAAAAATAGTCACAGATGTAGAAAGCAAACTTATGGTTACCAAGGGGAAAAAGGGAGAGAAGACTCTTTTCCACTCTCAGCCACTAGACACAAACTGAAATAATATTCCAGGCACTGTTCTAGGAAAAAGCATATAAAGATAAATATGAAACTGCCTCTATTCTCAACACATGGCCAGTGAAGAAAATGGGGAGATTGTGATTGACATATACAAACTACTATTAATATATATAAAATAGGTAACTAACAAGGACCTACTGTATAGCACAAGGAACTTTACTCAATACTTTGTAATGACCGTATGGGGAAAGAATCTAAAGAAGAGTGGAGAGATATATATATATATACAACTGATTCACTTTGCTGCACAGCAAAAAGTAATACAACCTTGTGAAAATTAATTTTAAAAAAAGTAAAGTGATCTGTATTGTGGAGAGTATGTCTTCTGTTAGAAACAAGCCTCATTTTATACATTTCCCAAGGGTGAATTGTATCCTTCTAAGGACAGTTAGGACTTCCCTGGTGGCTCAGACGGTAAAGCTTGTGTCTACAATGCGGGAGACCCGGCTTCGAGCCCTGGGTTGGGAAGATCCCCTGGAGAAGGAAATGGCAATCCACTCCAGTACTATTGCCTGGAAAATCCCATGGACAGAGGAGCCTGGTAGGCTACAGTCTATGTGGTCGCAAAGAGTCAGACATGACTGAGCAACTTCACTTTCACTTTCAAGCGATTTCAAGGACTTCCCAGATGGTGCTAGTGGTAAAGAATCCACCTGCAATGCAGGAGACACAGAAGACACCGGTTGGATCCCTGAATAGGGACGATCCCCTGGAGGAGGAAATGGCAATCCACTCCAGTATTCTTGCCTGGAGAATCCCATGGATAGAGGAGCCTGGCAGGCTACAGTACAGAGTCAGAAAGAGTTGGACCCAACTCAAGCAACTGAGCATGCACGCAGGGGATTCAAGCATAGGTATCGCTTCCATGGAAATATTTCTGTGGACTTTATTTTTATTGGAGTATAATTGCTTTACAATGTTGTTAGTTTCTGCTGTACAGCAAAGTGAATCAACCATATGCATACATATCCTGCCCCCCTGCTCCCCGACAGCTAGCATTGCTATAAGCTCTACTGCACTCTCTTCTTCCTCCACCACAGCACATAACTCTCTGGAGTGTAGTTCTTGCTTAATTGTTGATATTCCTCACTGTATGGTTACCCCTACCCAGCCAAGATTGCTATTCTGTCATCATGGGCTCCCCAGGACCTGGTAGCTACCCGGTGCTCAGTAAATATTGCTAGTGGTCAGATAGGGTTCATTAGGTGCATAACAATGCCTTTGTTTCCTTCAAAACATCCTAAGAATATCTCATCTTAAACTGTTTTTTCATTTATTCACTCAGGAAGTCAACTAGTCATGTATTCATATATAGACATCAAGTGTATTCTACCCAATTACTAGAGTCAAGATCTGGTAGCAGATTTTAAAAAAACAAATAAATAAGCAGCACTTCTTGTAGAACTGCATGAGTAAATGTTATTTCTGTCTGGTATGTCATACTCACTCTTAGCCACTAGACACAAAGTGAAATAACATTCCATGCACTGTTCTAGGCAGTGAGGTATAAAGATAAACACGAAACTGCCCCTATTCTCAACACACGGTCAGTGAAGAAAATGCAAACTAATTAAAAACTATTTTTTAAGAAAGATGTACACAGTGTCTTAAGAACACAGAGAAAACTATCTTTGAGAATCAAAGGAGTATTTGTTATTGAAGCATGCTGCTGCTGCTGCTAAGTCTCTTCAGTTGTGTCCAACTCTGTGCGACCCCATAGACGGCAGCCCACCAGGCTCCACCATCCCTGGGATTCTCCAGGCAAGAACACTGGAGTGGGTTGCCATTTCCTTCTCCAATGCATGAAAGTGAAAAGTGAAAGTGAAGTCGCTCAGTCGTGTCCGACTCTTCCCGACCCCATAGACGGCAGCCCACCAGGCTCCTCCGTCCATGGGATTTTCCAGGCAAGAGTGCTGGAGTGGGTTGCCATTGCCTTCTCAGCAATGTACATTTCTGGTACATTTCCAATGAAACCCTTGTGGAATCTGATACATTCAGGCACTGGGTGCTCAGTAAAAATCATGGGTGGTCATTAGGTTATCAAATAGGCCTTTGACTAATTTCCTCTATTAGATATGATACATTAAATATGTATTATATGTATAATATATATTATAAATATATAACATAAATAATATATATATACTAAATATGTATTATAATAAATTTCCTCTACTAAATATGATAAGTAAAATTTTGCATTCCAAAAATGATACAGGCTCTTTAATTTCAAAACATGCCTGATTTGTATTATAATTTGACATTAAATATCAAGATGTCTAAAAACTTTCCCACACTTTAACCCAGTGATGTTATTTCTGAGAACTAGCCTAAGGTTGTAGTCAGGGAATGAGAACTTTTATGCACAAATATTCATTAAATTTTTGCTTATAAGGTGCCTTCTCTTTTAAATGTGGGCTCAGGGTCCAGAGTTAAAGAAAGATTGACATAACTGATTTGAGACAAATGTAACTAACCCCAAGTGGAGGAATAGTTAAGTAAGCCATGCATCTGTCTATTAATGCAACCATAAAAATTCATGTTTACAAGGAGTTTGCAATGGCATGTTAAACTGCTTATAACATTACCTACAAAAGGGGTAGAAAACATATTATATAATAATTGTATACAATTATACAACTGAAATATTTAAATCTTGCTAATAAAAACTAGCCATGAAGGGACAACATCAAAGGAAATGCTTCAAAAAATTCAGTTTTTTTCCTTCTATTTTTAGACATTTTCCAAATTGTATCTAATGTGTGTACTTATTTCTATAATGGGGGGGGGCAATGTCACTTTATTAAGGGTGGCGTGGAGGGGGAAGGACAGAAAACAAGCCTGAGGGTGTTGGTGTTAGGATAGGATTGTATAAAGCTAAAGTATGCCTAAATTTCCACTTAAGGACTCAAGTGTATTCATAACGACAGTATTCAGTATTTCTGGCCAAGTGTTATTCTCAAGTGGAGTTGAGACTTGTCCTTTAAGTTCATTCTGAGCTCAGTATTGAGAAATGCTTTCCTATTGTTTCAACTTTACTCAGCAAATACTGTTGCTTTGGGGAAGCCCAGGTGGTTCAGTGGTAAATAATCCACCTGCCAATGCAGGAGACAAGGATTCAATCCCTGGAGAAGGAATGGCAACCTGCTCCAGGGTTCTTACCTGGAGAATCCCATGGACTGAAGAGTCTGGTGGGCTACCGTCCACGGGGTCACCAAGAGTCAGACACAACTTAGTGACAGAGCACACACTGCACACTCCCTGGTAACCATCCCCTGATGACAGGTTCCCACCACCTGAGTCATGTCCTTGGGCAAGAATGCACACAGGAGCCAAAGAATTCAAACACAATCATCACCAGGCCCCGGTAAGAGGTGGTGCTACCCTGCTTGTGAAATCACACTGCAGGAGTTCTTTGTCACATACTGGCTAAGTATTAATATATCAACCAGTGGCTGGGGACGATCTTTCCCTTCCATCTGGGGTGGAAAAAAAAAAAACAAAAACAGTATCACTGAGGGTTCTTTGTAAGCCACAGAAATCAAAGGGGGCTAATTTAAACCAAAACTGATTGTAAATTGAGTCCTGGGACTTCCCTCGTGGTCCAGTGGTTAAGACTTTGCCTTCAGTGCAGAGAGTGTGGGTTTAAGTCCTGGTCAGGGAGCTAAGACCCCACATGGCGCTCTAAAGAATCAAAGCATGAAACAGAAGCAGTATGGTAACAAATATAATAAAGATTTGTCTTAAGAAAAGAAATTGAATCCTTTACAGAAGGAAAAACTAACCATGTCTCCCTGAAGAATGTGAACCAGAACAGTCCTAAGCTCTCCATCAGGGGCACATGGACAATCCCTATTGGGTAGTACCATCAGACTCGGCTTCCACCAGGTCTAATCTTATCAGTCCACTTATGACTAAAATTCCTTGTGGAGAAACAGCGAAACGGCCATCTTAGACCTGTGCTGATCTCCCTTGGCCAGAAGAAAGCCCCACCAGGATCTCGTGGAATAGAAGGAAGTCATTCCTCAAAGGTAAGGAGGACCACACTTTGGGGTTTGCCCTACACAATCCCAGGGTGTACCTGTTTTTCAGGAATAACTATAAATAGCATCACTTTCGCTCACAAATATGTGTAAGTTTGGATAAGAAATTGCATGATTACTCCACACAAAGGAAAAACAAGGCATTGTTAACCAAAGGGGGAGAAGCAGTGCTGAGCTGGTGAAGATAGCCACCATCCCAATCAGACCCTTAGAGGAGGCCGACACAAAGAGTTTTGCACCCAATCTCTCAGGTCAAAGAATCACAGTCAGAAGTCTTTGTCAGTCTTCAGCTTTCGACTCCAATATGAAAATAACATTTCTGTACTCACCCCCTATGTTTTGAATTATTATGACTTTGACCCAATAATTCTACTCCCTTGTCTTCCTATGTCCTTCTGCTAAACTCCTAACTGTTAAAATGTTATCTTTTTACTGCTGCTTTTTTAGCTTAATTTGTGCTCTCCTGCTTTCCAAAATAGAATGTTAACATCCATTCAACCAGCTGGAGGGTCAGGGTGATACCAGAGTCGATACTCCCCAAAGCATGTGTAGGATAGCTGCTGTACCCCTCTTGCTGACTAATAATGAATCAAATAGCGCCTTTTCATTCTGATTTCCTCTGAGAGACTGTTCTACAAGCATGGGGTCAACTTAAAGGAACACGGTTTTTGTTTAAAAATTTCTCCTTTCATTAGTGCACTTAAATTACTTTCTTGCAAACTCTGCTTGTTACCTAAATGTACTAGCACTTTTGTTACCTAATTAGCTTTCTTATCAGAATTCCAACCAAAAATAACAAGAAATGTAATAATGATAAGGTGTCCTGCCCCCTCCAAACAGATTTCCTTTCGCGCTTTATCTCTAGGTACTGTTCTGGCTTGTTTTAATTAAAGTATCAGAAATTATTAGACTCAAATTATTTCTTGATCTAGTGCTCAAATTCTCCTGAAAAACTGCTTCTTCTGCCTCCGTATTTAAACCTTTATCAGTGTGAGGCAGATGAGTTTCCACATGTATGAAACTGGATTCATGTAATTCAGTATAAATTTTAGAGGAAAAGCCTAATTTAGCCTCTAAGTAATTAGACAAACAAATCGGATTTGGCCACACTGAGCTACTATGGTTTAAATACTCATGTCTCTTCTCAGGTTCTCTTGGATCATCAAAATGAACATTAAGGTGCAAAAAAAGCCTTATGAAATTTAGCATGGAGTTGTGAAATTCAAAGCAAAGATCTTATTTATTTTTTCGTAAGAGAGATGGGGGCAAAAATCACCAAGTTCAAACCACTAACTTAAGTAGTATTCAAGGAGGGTAGTCATGTCTGTTACAGGCTTTAAAAACACCGATGAGAGGGTGCCTTTAAATCCCAGCATTGAGAAGGAGAAAACCATAAGACATATTGGTTATTTGTTTTCCTCATACTCTGTGAAAAAAATTCAGGTTGGAATCTGTTTACTTCTAGTAGAGCTGTGTGAGAGGTTCACTTTATTTGAAGTCGTCTGCAATACCATTCCCTTCTGTACTGTCAAGCTTGGTTATGGCAATTACCAGGCCGCCATTTTGAACTTGTGTCTTATTGGAGCGTCAATCCTTACCCGGGTGTTTGCAGGTTGGCTTGCTGATGTCTGCCTAGGAAGAAACAAGCTGGTCCATATTTGCTTATTTCTGCATTTTCTAGGTGAGTGTCCACTTCTGACTGGATTGTTTTACAACTTATTTTAGTGGATTTTTATTAGAATGTTTGATTTACATTATTCCCACCTTGTTTTTAGCATAAAGTGTAATAAATGAGCCTAGAATGTTGTTTCAATTTATTTTATTCTCTGTATAATTTGAGGGATACTAGTAAGTGTGTATGTATGTATGTGTGTCTCTGTGTGTTAGAAGTTGCTTTGATACCTTTATCATTGCATTGATTATATTTTATATTAATTATCTCTTCAAATGTCTGTCTTCTGTAGAATGCCCTCCTTTTCCCCCTTCCTATCACAAGCCCAAATTTGTGACAAATTCTATGTGAAATGTGATGTTTATTTGCTTCACAATTAAAATGAAATGTGCTAAAAAGGTGTTTTGAAGTTCATGTAGAATAACTGAGAAACATTTTCATGAAAAAAATGATCTTTTAATTAGTCATATAGTAATTAAGATTGCATTTGATACATGATTTCCATGTTATGAGCTATGGTTACCTGCTAAAAAAATGAGTGAATTTAACACTATCCTGGGCTACTTTACATAACAAAAAAAGAAATATATCCTTAAAATTTTGGGAGCAAAGTGATTGTAAGCAATATTGGTAAAATATCAAGTTTGTTTGATAAGGTATAGAGACCAAGTTGATGAACAGTTTAGAAATTTAGACTGTGAAGTTCAACATGGTCTTCTAGACACAAAGGAGTTACTGAAGATGAGATGAACACGTTTGGGAAATCTTCCAATAAACAATCACAGTGAGAGGTTAGAGAAAACAGAAAATCTCTGGATGCTGGTCTAGTTGATGGAGAAGTATCAATTCAGGAAAGAGCATAAAACAACAACAACAAAAAACCTCATCGACTAAATAAGAGCACAAATATGAGGGAAGGACAGAAATTAACTCCAAGTTCTGAGCTGAGAAACTTAGGAAGGTACTTCATCAAAACCAACCAGTGCAGCAGAAATGCAGTTTTGGGTGAGAGGGAAGATGATGAGGAAGTGATGGGTAGCAGATACTCAGCCTATGTACATTTATATCAGATGGCCAAGTACCATTCACTAAATCGATCAGCGTGTGATTCAAACTTGTAAACTGCTTCAGTTCTGTGAAACATAAACTAAGTCACTGCATGGCAAATATTCATTCACCATTCCACAAATGTTTCTCATTGACTACTAGGCATTGTTCCAGATTCTGGAATGTAATAGAGAAGAAGGCAGTCTCTTTTCTTATGAAGCTAACTTTCTCAAATGGGACACGAGAAAATCAAGAAATAGCTATTTTGTTGGGTGGTAATGCACAATGATGAAAAATAAAGCTGGGGGAGTGGACAGGACAGACTAGATAGTGACAAGGCTGCTCTTCTGTATCAGGGAATATTTTCTGATGAGGAGGCATTTAAGCATGATTTACTCTTTTTTACTTGGTAACAGACTACATAGCAGTATACATATACATCAGTGCCAATCACCTTTGCAGATAAGATCATCTATATCATTTTTCTAGATTCCACATGTATGTATTGATATACGGTATTTGTTTCTCTCTTTCTGACTTACTTCACCCTGTATGATAGTCTCTAGGTTCATATGTGCCTCTACAAATGACCCAACTTAATTCCTTTTTATGGCTGAGTAATACTTCATTGTATATTGTGTACCACATGTTCTTTATCCATTCCTCTGTTGATGGACATCAGGAAATTAAAAAAAACAGGGGATATATGTATATGTATGTGTAGATGTAGAGCTGATTCACTTTGCTATACAGTGGAAACTAACACAATATTGTAAAGTAACTATACTCCAACAAAAAATTTAAAAAAGAAAAATATAAGCAATTCACGTTAAAAAAAAAAACCAAAAGTTTTCTTTAACAGGCTTCTGAGTTGCTTAAGATCATAGCGTTTTCTGTCTCTATTGATTAAGAACAAATAACCGTTGTGAAAGATGGTTTTCTCTGAGGGGTGGGAGTGCAGACATCTTTAATATCTCACATCAGGTGTTTCTGAATTGTTTTAATTTTGTTTAAATGGACTTGATTTGTTCTCCCCCAAACCCTTCTCCCATATGGACTACCACATAACACTGAGCAGAGTTGCATGTGCCGTACAATAGGTCCTTGTTGATTATCTGTTTTAAACATAGCAGTGTGTGTATATGTATGGCTGAGTCCCTTTGCTACTCACCTAAAACTATCAGAACATTGTTAATCGGTTATACTCCAATACAAAATAAAAAGTTCCTCCCAAATGGACATGATTTGTTTATATATTCTGAGAGGTGGTTTGAGTTTGAGGGAAAAATAAACTAGGACTCTGGATTCATTAAAAACACATATTGAGGGAAATATTTACTTTTAGGAAAATTATATTGCCTCCAGAATTGCCATGATTAATATTTTAATAAGACTATCACAAGACGAGGCTACATTCAGAAGAAAAACTTTATTTCTGGTGTGCTTTGGTGAGTCAGTGGTCTATGCATATTTATTTCTCTTTTTCTCCATCTACAGGCACTGCTTTATTATCTGTGGCTGCCTTTCCCTTGGAGGATTTCTACATGGGCACTCACCATCTGATTAACAACGTACCCAAAAAAGAGCAGACAAGGCTGTTTCACGTAGCACTGTTGACCGTCTGCCTCGGCACAGGAGGAATCAGAGCTGTAGTCTGTCCATTGGGTGCTTACAGCCTTCAGGAGTGTGGATCCCAGAAACAAACATCCCTTTTTAACTGGTAAGTAGAGCTAGCTAGGAGAGAAAACAGGCTTATAACATCCTTTTCCCTTTGTGCATTTCTCATTGTTTGCTCTCTGGGTCCATTTTAATGGCAGTCATTCAGCCTTTGCCATTGATTGGGCTGGGTGACAGTGAGATAAGACCTGTGACAGTGATTAAGCCAGTAGTCCCAGGAGCCTATGAGTCAGGTATAGACCAATACAGCTTAATGGCACCTTCTTGAAACACATCGATGAATTTGTCCTCCACATAAACAAGTGTGAGATGGTGTGTCGTATTGAATAGAAGATGGTTTTGGAGCCAAACAGGCCTTGGTGGAAATCTCAGGTCTACACAATTGCCTGATCTTAGTAATGTCATTTATTCTTTATGAGTTTAACCATTTCTGAAGGGTTATCATAATACCTCTTCTTGGATTTTCTTAGAAGTAATAATATGTATATTGCTGGTAGAGAACATGGCATATAGCAGTAATCAATAACTTGTTTTTCTTAGTTATGTCTACATTGTAATAGACTAATTCGGCAGGGATTATAAATTCAGCAAGAAGATGAGAAGGATGGAAGAATTTTACTTCTTAAATATCCATTAAAGCATCAACCAACATCTCTATTTCACATTCACTCCACCCCCAGCACCTGACAGAATTTCTAGTCCATAGAAATCAAACCACATTTCTATGAGTCTTTCTCTCCCAGTGAGTTCTTTTACAGTGTTATGTGTTTCTAAAGAACCAATTTTAATTATCAAATGCAAATTCAAGAAAAAAATTGAAATTTTGATCTTAAGAAAATGTAGTTCAACACTTAGTAGAGAACTTTGTTGTTATTGTCATTCATTAATGGATATCAGATATATCTGAGATATGTTGTCTTTCTTCCTCTTCTCTGTGAAATGAGTTAGCAACATTTTTCTAAAATATTGCGTTTTCCACCAGTGTTAGCAATAGATAAAAGCAAAGCAGAAATAGGATCAGACAAAATGTCTAAAGAGAACTCATATTTAAAGCATTAAATGAAAAAATTATAATAAATATTATTTAGGTATTATTACATGTAGTTATCTGAGACATTTCCTTTTTTCTTTCTGTCTTTCTTTCTTCCTTCCTTTTCTTTTCCCCACCCTCCTGCCATATTATATTAATATTACAAAGCACTCAGGCCTATTTTGGATTAAGTCCAGACGAAAGAGAATAATGCTATTTTACCAAAGGTGGAAGGAACTCTACTTCTTACAGCAAATTCTGCCTCCTTGACCTGCCCAAAGGAGAAAGAAAAATCTTTCTTTTTTATTCTATTCGGAGGTTTTAATCCTTAATTAGCAGCATCATTTTGATTAAATAAGACTCTGGAGGATTAAGACTAGAGAGCAATCAGTTGTTCTGAAAGATAGCTCTGGAGAATTTATTGTACTGTGGTCTTAGTCATTCAGAATTGTGTTTAATCAAAGTGACATTTCTCAGCGTTGATTACAAAGGAGACATTATATGAATGAAATATTTCCTCGGGGAAACGGAGGGGACACCCAATGGGTTTGTGCTTTAGGACATTGGAAAGGGGGATGAGGAATAGGGTGAAAATGAATTTCTGGAGCCAGGCCACATTTAAGATGAACACCTTTAGATTGGGTTACTTATTATTTTCTGATTTCATTAAAATCTCCAATAAAGGGATAATGCAACATTTTTTTTAAATTAAGGGTTCTGAGAAAGGGATATAAAGAATCAGAATGTTATTCTTTAACATGATGAAAGACTGTAGAAATAATAAGCTCCTTGAAGGCTGAAGATGGTTGTTTTTTCTTTCTCAGTTCAAATACTAAACTATGGAAAAACTTTTATGAACAGCTGCTTGTTGCAGTTTATAGAAATGAATGTTCATTCTATTCTTGTACATACTGCAGGGGTTGGTGGCAAGATGGATAGAACCCCTGCTGGGCAGCCAGGCAGCTGGCGGGAACCCGGCTGTGTCACTTAGGTGTCTTAGGTTTTCAGCAAGTTTCTTCACCTCTCAAAGCCCCGGGTCCCTCAGCCACAGAATGTGGATGCTTTGGAGGGCTGTTGTGGAGTTTTTATGCAACGTACCAGGGCACATTATAGGTTTTCAAATCAGGGTAGCTATGACCAATGTTATTCAATGACGAGTAAGTCATCAGCTAAAGTCATTGTCCAACTTCTGGGAAAGAGGAAGGCCATTTAGGAGAAGGTCATCTTTAAAATGAGCCGTTCCTTGATTTATCATCTATTTCTTCAAGTCAAAAATGCCCCTAGAAATGACAAGCGTAGTTAATATAATGAATTTCAGTAGTGGCTTTTGAAAAAGCAACATACCACTTGAATCCATAACCACTTGAAGGTTGCATCCAGTTCCGGTTTCAGCACAGATGTCAGATGTTCATAGTTACGGGACCCTTAATGAGATGTGTCATTGCATCTCTACCACCTAACGATCATGTGAAATAGTGTAGACTGGAAGTCTCAGGCACTGAAAGCACCACTTCCGAGTGGAGCTGCCAAATGTAGGTGAGAAAACCTCTCCCAGCCAACATCACCATCTGGTACTGGATTATCCTCAAATATGTACCTCATTGAAAGAATAAAGCTAAGCTCCCTGAAATCAAGAGGCACAGTAATCTGCCAACTTCTGCTCGTGCCATCACCCAGAACTGAACCTGGCTCTTTCAGTATTTTCCAAACGCTGAGGTGTACAATTAAGAGTTACCATACTGGAGATCATATGAGTAAATACACCTGTGCAGAATCTTTTCCGGAAGCAAACTGAATGGTGAATAATTAAGTCTGTTCATGACCGTAATTTTAAATCCTACCACAGTTAAACTTAAATCTTGCTCCCTCACGTCTCTACTTTGGGTTTCCCTGGTGGCTCAGATGGTACAGAATCTGTCCACAATGCAAGAGACCTAGGTTCTATCTCTGGGTTGGGAAGATCCCCTGGAGAAGGGAATAGCAGCCCACTCCAGTATTCTTGCCTGGATAATTCCATGGACAGAGAAGCCTGGTGGGCTACAGTTTATGAGATCGCAAAGAGTCGGACATGACTGAGCGACTAACACTCACTCATATTTTTGCTTACTTCACGTGATAATTTGCATCCCGTCTGCATATCATAGCCTGTTGTGAACCAGTTGCCAGAGTGAATTCTACATGCTGTAAAGGCTCAAATAGGATATTGGTAAATTTCTTGTAAAAGTCTAGAGACTGAATTATTCCATCCCTGAAATTTTGATTATCTGGTACTCAGTTTGACTCTACATAATATATGTCTCCTACTAAACTGTTCTGATTTAAAATACTTGCTCAAATTTAATATTTTTTATCTTAGGAAAATACTAGAGGTAAAAATCATTATCCCACAGCCTTTTTTTTCAAACCTGTTGTAATATTTTACTAAAGTATTGTCTGAGAGAAAGTGAAAGTTAGTCACTTAGTTGTGTCTGACTCTTTGTAACCCCATGGACTGTAGCCCACCAGACTCTTCTGTCCATGGGATTCTCCAGGCAAGAATACTGGAGTGGGTTGCCATTCCCTTCTCCAGGGCATCTTCCCAACCCAGGGATCAAACCTGGGTCTCCTGCATTTCAGGTGGATTCTTTACCAGCTAAGCCACCAGGGAGTATTAGAGTATTGTCTGAAAGAAGTGATTCTCAAACCCAGATGTCCAGGAAAGCTTAAAAATACTGATGCCTGGATCCTGCCACCAGAAATTCTGATCATGTTAATTTGAGGTGGGAACCAGAGGCTTTTTTTTAAAGCTGCCTAAGTAGTCAGGTTTGAGAACCACTGCTCTCAAGCAGTGTTGCCTGATTTTAAGAATCATTTGAGGATTTTGTTAAAAAATGTTCCCCATAACTCTACTTAATGCAGTGTGATGACTTGAATGGAAAGGAAATTCAAAAGGGAGAGGGTATATGTATGTGTATGGTTGATTCATTTTGCAGAACAGTAGTAATTAACACAACATTGTAAAGTAATGATATGCCAATAAAAATTAATTAAAAAACAAAACAAACAAACAGAAAACACTGCCCATGTCCCGACCTCCAACTTCTCAGATCAGAATTTCCTGGGAGCATAGCTGGGGAATGTGCATTTTTACCAAGTGCTTCAGAATTTTGAAAACAGTTCGAGAGACGTAAGAAAAGAGAATTCCACACATGGTCTGGATTTTTGAAAAGAAATAGAGCTAAACACTAATGGAAGCACTTATTTTGTACGAAGATGCTTCAGAAAATTTTGGTGATTCATGACAGTTTTTCTTTACCACTCCAGAAATCTACCTGATTGAGAAAGCCTACCTAATCCTTTAGGAGAAAAACAAAATATGAAATTACACAATTCTGCAATGGTAAAATCATAATTTACAAGATACATTTCAGCTAACAAAATCAAAACAGTTCTTGGCATAGTCTTATTAGAACTCATTTCTTTTTTTTTTTTTTTCTCTAATTTTATTTTATTTTTAAACTTTACATAATTGTATTAGTTTTGCCAAATATCAAAATGAATCCGCCACAGGTATACATGTGTTCCCCATCCCGAACCCTCCTCCCTCCTCCCTCCCCATACCATCCCTCTGGGCCGTCCCAGTGCACCAGCCCCAAGCATCCAGCATCATGCATCGAACCTGGACTGGCAACTCGTTTCCTACATGATATTTTACATGTTTCATTGCCATTCTCCCAAATCTTCCCACCCTCTCCCTCTCCCACAGAGTCCATAAGACTGTTCTATACATCAGTGTCTCTTTTGCTGTCTCATACACCGGGTTATTGTTACCATCTTTCTAAATTCCATATACATGCGTTAGTATACTGTATTGATGTTTTTCCTTCTGAACTCATTTCTTATTAGTACTCACTAACATGGACATAACTCTTTTTATTGCTTTGCTTTATTGTGCTTCACAGGGAATAGAATTTTTAAGTTCATAAATTTATAAATTTTTATGAATTGTAAATTTCGTAAAATTTACAAATTGCAAGTTAATGACAGCCTTGTGTGTAGCAAGTCTATTGGTGCCGTTTTTTCCAACAGCCTTTGCTGACTTTGTGTCTCTGAAGCATCTGATAATTCTCACAGTATGTAAACTTCATTATTATTATTTTATTTATTATGGTGATCTGTGATCAGTGATCCTTGATGTTACTACCACCATGCACTCAAGGCTCAGATGATGGTTAGTATTATTTAGCAATAAAATATTTTTAAATTAAGGTAAGCATATTATTTTTTTAGGCATAATGCTATAGCACATTCAACGCATTATAGCGCAGTATAAACATAACTTTTATATACACTGGAAAACCAAAAAGTTTTTGCAACTTCATGCCCCCTGTTATATCTTGGTGGTCTGAAACCAGACCCATAGTATTGATATCTTCAAGGTATGCTTGCACTCAGAATATCTTCTAAGTTGAATACTGAGGAATAGCTTGTAAACTATTAAACTATTAAAAAACCACTAGACCTTCCAAAATTCTATTTGCCTGGGCTCCAGCCAAGTTTAACAAATGTGCCCACTCAACGTAGTAACAACAGGCACCTCCTCTGTTATCTTTGCCAAAATTGTCAGCATTCAGAAAACACTCAGAATTTCTCTCTGACATACAATGATAAACTAAAAAATATTGAGAAAAAAAAAAAAAAAAGAAATTTCTTACATTTCTTACTGATCCTGCAGCCTCCCGCTTTTTCTTAAGGCCTGTATGGTGGCTTTTAACCTGTAGGTGCGTCAATAGTGACTTACTATCATCAATAAACATGCAGTGGTTCAAAGATCTTAAACTCAGAAAATGAGAAAATGATACACCTTTTTTTAAAAAAAGCAACAGAGTAAATTTGAAGACCTAGTGGGCTTTATCAGGTCATTCATGAATTGGGGAGCATCTCTTCTAACAACCAGAATGGTGCTTTGAGGGGTTGTACGAAATGGAAGCCTTTTGTAGGAAGAAGGATAGGGCATGGGAACTATTAGAAAAAGAAAATAAAGCATTATTTTTGGGTCAGGATATCTTCTTTTGGGAGTGGGTATTGGGAAGGGAATGGCAACGGTTGCACCACATAGATTGCTGCTTTTTCTCCTGAGGGATGGAGAGGTTCACAAGACAGATGACTTCATTGATGCTGACCAGAAAATTCCAGACTGGTTGATTACATTTCTGGGGAGGCTCAAAACTTCAAGTAAGTCATGTATCTAAGTCTAGGTTTGGTATCATGGACTTTAGCCCAAGTGACATTATTTTGGGCCTGGTTTTCTCTTCAACAGCATTAACAACTGTTAAAATTGGGATGTTGACAGAAGAAAGGGAAATAAAGACAGAAAGGGAATGAGAGCAAGTTAGAAGAGTGAGAGGCAGGGAGAGCAAAGAAAGAGAATGAAGCAGTCCCCTGAATTTCTTAATTAAAAATAAACCTTTTATTTAAATTTTGCTGCCTGTCCACCAAAATTAATGATCTTCTTTTATTAAGCTGTCTTTTCTTTAATAGCATTGTTGAAAAATACTTATAGATGAAAAGTAGGAAAAATTATATAAATGAATTTATTTACAAAACAAAAACAGACTCACTAATTTTGGAAACAAACTTATGGTTAAAGAGAAGAAACTTAGCAGGGAGGGATAAATTAGGAGCTTGGGATGAACACACAGATACTACTATATTACTATTGTTTAATTGTTCAGTCGTGTCCTATTCTTCTGCAATCCCATGGACTGTAGCCCTCCAGGCTCCTCTGTTCATGGGATTTCCCAAGCAAGAATACTGGAGCGGGTTGCCATTTCCTTCTCCAGGGGATCTCCCTGACCCAAGGCTTGAATCTGGATCCTGCATTGGCAGGTGGGTTCTTTAACACTGAGCCACCTGGGAAGCCCACAGAACTATATTTATATAATAGATAATCAACAAGGACCTATTGTACAGCATGGGGAACTCTACTCAGTATTCTGTAATAACCCAATGTGGGAAAAGAATCTGAAAAAGAATGAATATATGTACTATTTAACTGATTCACTATGCTGTATACTTGAAACCAACACAAACATTGTTAATCAACTATACTCCAATAATTTTAAGTAGAAACTGCAAAACTTCCTCTGGTCTCTCTTTCTCCAAGTTCATGTCAGCTAGGTTATTCTTTGAAGTATTTCAGTGGGCCAGTGGTCATGCTAAAAGAAGCAGTGGCTGACAACAGCTGCTGCTGCTGCTAAGTCACTTCAGTTGTGTCCAACTCTGTGTGACCCCATAGACGGCAGCCCACCAGGCTGCACCATCCCTGGGATTCTCCAGACAAGAACACTGGAGTGGGTTGCCATTTCCTTCTCCAATGCATGAAAGTGAAAAGTGAAAGGGAAGTCGCTCAGTCATGTCCAACTCTTCACGACCCCATGGACTGCAGCCCACCAGGCTCCTCCGCCCATGGGCTTTGCCAGGCAAGAGTACTGGCATGGGGTGCCATCGCTTTCTCTGATTGACAACAGCATCCACTATGAAATCAGCGCCCCACTGTTACATTGACTCTTCTAAACAGTTCAATTTTAACCCATTGAAGAGCCACAAATCCAGGTGAAGAGCCACCATAATCCTGGTGAATTATCTCAGTATCATTCCATGAAGAATAACATATTCTCTCTGAACTCTTAAAATTATCCACTAAGACTTGGGAGACCTGGAAGTTTTCCTCCCCTCTTTCATTATGTTCTCAAGTAGGATGGAAAGCCCATTTCAAACTGTTTCTCTTATAATCACTTAAAATAAGTCTGAAGCATGTCAAAATTGGTCAGTCTAAAAAATGACAAAACATTTGAGTGACTTTAAAAATTATTACTAAATATGTTTGTTAGCCATCTGTATGTCTTCTTTGGAGAAATGTCTATTTAGTTCTTTGGCCCATTTTTTGATTGGGTCATTTATTTTTCTGGAGTTGAGCTGTAGGAGTTGCTTGTATATTTTTGAGATTAGTTGTTTGTCAGTTGCTTCATTTGCTATTATTTTCTCCCATTCTGAAGGCTGTCTTTTCACCTTGCTGATAGTTTCCTTTGATGTGCAGAAGCTTTTAAGGTTAATTAGGTCCCATTTGTTTATTTTTGCTTTTATTTCCGATATTCTGGGAGGTGGGTCATAGAGGATCCTGCTGTGATGTATGTCAGAGAGTGTTTTGCCTATGTTCTCCTCTAGGAGTTTTATAGTTTCTGGTCTTATGTTTAGATCTTTAATCCATTTTGAGTTTATTTTTGTGTATGGTGTTAGAAAGTGTTCTAGTTTCATTCTTTTATAAGTGGTTGACCAGTTTTCCCAGCACCACTTGTTAAAGAGATTGTCTTTAATCCATTGTATATTCTTGCCTCCTTTGTCAAAGATAAGGTGTCCATATGTGCGTGGATTTATCTCTGGGCTTTCTATAGATCTATATTTCTGTCTTTGTGCCAATACCATGCTGTCTTGATAACTGTGGCTTTGTAGTAGAGCCTGAAGTCAGGTAGGTTGATTCCTCCAGTTCCACTCTTCTTTCTCAAGATCGCTTTGGTTATTCGAGGTTAGATGGCTAACAAACACATGAAAAGATGCTCAACATCACTCATTATCAGAGAAATGCAAATCAAGACCACTATGAGGTACCATTTCACACCAGTCAGAATGGCTGCGATCCAAAAGTCTACAAATAATAAATGTTGGAGAGGGTGTGGAGAAAAGGGAACCCTCTTACACTGTTGGTGGGAATGCAAACTAGTACAGCCACTATGGAGAACAGTGTGGAGATTCCTTAAAAAAACTGGAAATAGAACTGCCTTATGACC
Source organism: Bos mutus (assembly GCF_027580195.1). Classification (NCBI taxonomy): domain Eukaryota; kingdom Metazoa; phylum Chordata; class Mammalia; order Artiodactyla; family Bovidae; genus Bos; species Bos mutus. The sequence continues at coordinate 81,185,380 of NC_091621.1, read as the reverse complement.
CAGCAATCCCACTGCTGGGCATAAACACTGAGGAAACCAGAAGGGAAAGAGACACGTGTACCCCAATGTTCATCGCAGCACTGTTTATAATAGCCAGGACATGGAAGCACCCTAGATGTCCATCAGCAGATGAATGGATAAGAAAGCTGTGGTACATATACACAATGGAGTATTACTCAGCCATTAAAAAGAATTCATTTGAATCAGTTCTAATGAGGTGGATGAAACTGGAGCCTATTATACAGAGTGAAGTAAGCCAGAAGGAAAAACACCAATACAGTATACTAACGCATATATATGGAATTTAGAAAGATGATAACAATAACCCTGTGTATGAGACAGCAAAAGAGACACTGATGTATGGAACAGTCTTATGGACTCTGTGGGAGAGGGAGAGGGTGGGAAGATTTGGGAGAATGGCATTGAAACATGTAAAATATCATGTATGAAACGAGATGCCAGTCCAGGTTCAATGCATGATACTGGATGCTTGGGGCTAGTGCACTGGGATGACCCAGAGGGATGGTATGGGGAGGGAGGAAGAAGGAGGGTTCAGGATGGGGAGCACATGTATACCTGTGATGGATTCATTTTGATATTTGGCAAAACTAATACAATTATGTAAAGTTTAAAAATAAAATAAAATAAATTTAAAAAATTAAAATTATTACTAAATAAATTATGGCTAATTTTAAAAATTATTAATCCCAAAAGGTTTGCTAAATTTTGCAGCGATAAGGTTTTTCCCCTTTATTTGTATTCAACACTGTGGAATCATGAAGACCAAAAAAAAAATTACCATTTATATATACTCCCAATTATTTGCAGTTCCCAGTCTGTGTTTAAAAGTAGACTAAAGAAACATATTTTTACTGCTGCTTTCAATTTTCCTTAATCACTAGTATTTATTTTGCTTTAGTGCTTTGCTCTCTGACTTTCTGTGCGAGAGGTGCTTTATATATTCAATTTGCTAGTGAGCTATGAGATGAAAGGAGTCTTAATGGTGAGTTTGAAGACTGTGGATTTTTATTTCTTTTATTTTTTTTACAGTTGATACATATATAATTTTACCCTTAATTATCTATGGCTTGTCCTGTCCATGGATCAACAAAGACATATATAAAACGTGATTGTACTGGGCAATTCTTTTAGAAAATTACACAATCAAATAGGTCGGGTGACATTTGTTAAAATACACTTAGTACTTTATGTGAAATCTCTTCCTATACAGAGATATTCAGCACTATAATTCTTTGGTTTATAACTATATTTCACAAGATGTAAGTCTTGGAAGAATTGTAATTTTCCTTGACCCTCTTTAAAGTAATTCCGTTTACATTCCCCAGTGGTGTACTGAAGAGTCTCAGGGAGTCCTCATGGATTTCTCTGCAATACTTAGCATTTGAAACAGTGTTTCTTAAAAATTAAAAGGACTATAACATTGCTTGCAGCTCCAGCTTCTCTTTGTTATTACCAGCCACAGTTCAAGTGTCCGGCTTGAAGAAGCATTAAAGATGACCTGAGGTAGAGCCAAGGGACTCTATCCCATTGTCCTAGAAAATTCTAACTTTGTACCTCCCCTGCATGGTGGTACATAAATCACTATTAGTAGATTATAGTCAGTCAGCTTGCTGGGCATGACCATGCTTGACATTTGATTACTTTTCCAGGTCAGTTATGGAGAGTAGATGTTCAAGATTTTGAATGGGGTGGTCATTTCATGGGTGCATACATATTCAAAACTTAATTTGACAAGATGACATTGGTCAGACCACCATATGACCAATTTTAAGATGACTCTCAGACTCAGTGTACTGTTTCTATATGTACCCCTCTTCTTCTGCCAATAAAAGCTCTTGACCACTGATTGTCAGTGGAGGGGAGTCAGCCTTTGGACAGGAGTCTGCTCTCCCCCTTCCCTGGTTGTCGTGTCCGGGGTCTTTGTGACCCCATGGACTTAGCCTGCCAGACTCCTCTGTCTATGGGAATTCCCAGGCAAGAATACTGGAGTGGGTTGCCGTTTCCATCTCCAGGTAATCTTCCCTACCCAGGGATCAAACCCAGGTCTTCTGCACTGCAGGCAGATTCTTTACCAACTGAGCCAGCAGGGAAGCCCCCTGCCCTAGTTGCTGGCACCCAAAACAAAGCAATTTTTCCTTTCTACCAACTTTGCCTCTTTATTGGCTTTTGAGCAGTAAGCAACCAGACCCTGCTTAATAAGTATGTACTTAATAAGAAAGCTAATAAACAAAGATGCAGATGGCCAACAGGCATATGAAAAGATGCTCAACATATCTAATCATCAAGGAAATGCAAATCAAAACCACAATGAGATATTAATATTACTTCACACCCATCAGAACATCTATCATCAAACAGAACACAAATAACAAATGTTGGTAGGGATGTGGAAGAAAGGGAACCCTTGTGCACTATGGGTGGGAATGTAAATTGGTACAGCCACTGTGGAAAACAGCATGGAGGTTTCTCAAAAAATCACAAATAGAACTACCATATAACCCAGCAATTCCACTTCTGGGTAGATATATCTGAAAAAAAAAAAAAAAAAACCAAACCACTAATTTTGAAAAGAATCATGCACCCCAATATTCATAGAAACATTATTTACAGTTTCCAAGTTATGGAAACAGCCTGTGTCCATCAACAGATGAATGAATAAAGGAGATGTGGCATATACATACAATGGAATACTACTTGGCATAAAAAAGAAAGAAATTTTGCCTTTTGCAGCAACATGGATGGAATACCCTCCAGGGTATTTTGTCAAGTGAAATAAGTCAGATAGAGAAAGACAAATACTGTATGATTTCACTTATATATAGAATCTAAAAAATGCAACAAACTAGTGAATATGACAAAAGAGAAGCAGACTCACAGATGCAGAGAATGAACTAGTGGTTATGGGGCGGGGGAATATAGAGGCTGGGGGAGTGGGACATACAGACTGTTGTATGTAAGATAGCCTACAAGGATGTATTTATACAACATGGGGAATAGAGCCACTGTTTTGTAACAACTATAGATGGAGAATAACCTTGAAAATTTTTATAAAAATTTAAAAAATGGAATTTGAAAAAAGAAAGCTAATAAACAATATTTGCAAAATCTAGCTTGCCTCATATGCTACTACTTTATAGCTTATGTTTATTAAAAGAATTAGCAATTATTATATGAAGTTACTCAATGGCAATTTTATTTTTGTTTTTGATTCCCACGTTTTATTGAATCATGAACCTGAATGCAACTGTGGTCTTTCTGGGAATATCTTATATCCAATACTCAGAGGCCTGGGCCCTGGTTTTACTTATTCCTTTTATGTCTACACTTATGGCTCTGATAACTCTTTATATGATGCACTATAACCTGATTTACCAGCCAGAAAAATGTAAGTAAATCTCACTTTGCATTTTTTTGTTTGTTTGTTTTTATGGTTTTCTTGATGCATCTTCTTCCTCTTAGGTTCCCTATAATTTCACTTTCAACTCACAGAATTTATAGAGTCTGTCACTTACTTCATAAACAAAAGTAGAAAAAAATCATATATGATCCCTTCTATCTAGCTCTCAGCTTCAACAATTCTCAGTTCATTTCTACTCACTTTTTCCCCATCCCTATTGGTAGTTCTGAAGCAAGAACTAAATATCACAGTGCTTCATATGTGTGTATATAAAAAGAAGCTATTTATATGCTCAATACTTTAAAAATATAATCACAATGTCATTAACGCACACAGAGAATTTCTTAAGATGATCAAGTATCTGTTAAAAAATGTTTCCCTTTTAAAATCTGTTTATTTTGTTTTGTTTTATAATTTATTCAAATGAAATCCAAATAAGGCCCATATATTCCAAATGGCAGCTATGTCCCTTAAACCATATATATTCCCCCTTCATCTCTATTTCTCTCCTTTCTATATTTTTTTCCTTAAGAAATCTGAACATTTCACATAATCTGAATTTTGCTGATTTCATCCATTTAATGTCATCCAAAAGGTTTTCCCTTTTTATTTCCCCTAAAATGTCTGACAGACATAGATCCTTGATCAGATTCAGATCTGATCTGAATTCCTTCACAGATGATGTTAGGTACCTCACACTGTCTCATTATCTGCTTTTGCAGGGTCAATACCCATTGTTAATTTTTGTCTAAATCTATGATCCCACTGGGGGTTGCAGGTTGGTGATATTTTATATTTCTTCCTCTTTTATTAGCTGAAATATATTCTCAATAACTATTTCATTACACAGAAGTAGTTTGTGTAAGGAAAAAAAGATAAATGTCTAATTCTTTCCCTTTAATTTTAGATTTTCAAATTAATGAGGTGAACTTCAGTGTCTTCCAAAGATGATCTATTAGTTGTTTTTAACCTATTGTTAAAAACAACTAACAGGTCATCTATTAGTGACCCTGTGGACTGGACTGTAGCCCACCAGTCTTCTCTGTCCACAGGATTCACCCAGCAAGAATACTGGAGTGGGTTGCCATGCCCTCCTCCAGGGGATCCTCCCAACCCAGGAACTGAACCCGCATCTCCTATGTCTCCTGAATTGGCAAGGTGGGTTCTTTACCACTAGTGTCACCTGGGAAGCCCATAGATTCCATATATATGCATTACTATATAATATTTCTGTCTTACTTCACTCTTTATAATAGGCTTCAGGTTCATCCACTGCATTAGAACTGACTCAAATTCATATCTTCTTGTAGCTGAGTAATAGTCCACTTTATATATGTACTACAGTTTCTTCATCCATTCATGTGTCGATGGACATCTAGGTTGCTTCCATGGTCTACTGCTGTAAATAGTGCTGTGATGAACAGCACTACAAGGTTGCTGTTGTTCAGTTGCTAAGTCATGTCTGACTCTTTGTGACCCTGTGGACTGTAGCCCACCAGGCTCCTCTGTCCATGGGATTTCCCAGGCAAGAATACTAGAGTGAGTTGCCATTTCCTTCTCCAGGAGATCGTCCCAACCCAGGGATTGAACCCACACCTCCTGCATTTCAGGTGGATTCTTTGCCCTTGAGCCACTGGTAGAGCCCTTCCACGCACAAGACTTTTGTCTTTTTGCTTTGTCTTTTGCATAGTTTATGTTTGAAATAAAATTTACCTATCTTCTTTATGTTTCTAGATTTTGAACTTTGGTGAAAAAGTTTTCCTCACTCCCAGATTATAAAAGAATTCATTCATATTTCTTTTGGCATATATATATATATATATATTTACCTTTATATTTGTGACCCATTTGGAAATTGTATTAGAATAAGTTTTAAGAGTGAACTCAATTTTATCTTTTTCCATATGACTGTCATATTATCCGGCCTCTTATTAAAAAGTGTATTTTTCCCACTGCTTTGAGATGCCACCTTCCTGTATACCACCACTTGCATTTCTGTAATTTCTGTTCTCTTCCTTTTATCAGTCACTCTCTTCATATTATCTCTCTTGTTTAAAAAAACTCTGATCTTAATTTCTAACATATTTTACTTTCAGTGGTACCTTCACTGTTACCCCTACTTATACCCCTTATCTATACAACTACCACTAATAGCAATGCAAGAAGTTATATTTTTAAAAATTAAGCACATTCACCACTGGTACTTCCTTTCACCCCATATCAGTGAAGTGGGCAAGAAGGGCACAGGGTTTCCTTTTACAGACTATACTCCACGGACTTTGTTTCTGCTCTTGCACCATCCCGAGCTTTACTTTTCCACCTAGCACGTTGTGTTGAAATGATCTATTTCTGAATACAGTTAAAAATTCATGTGTCAGTTTGGCAGAAACCAACACAATACTGTAAAGCAATTTTCCTTCAATTAAAAATCAGTGAAAGTCGCTCAGTCGTGTCCGACTCTGTGAACCCATGGACTATACAGTCTATGGAACTCTCCAGGCCAGAATACTGGAGTGGGTAGCCTTTTCCTTTCCCAAGGGATCTTCCCAACCCAGGGATCAAACCCAGGTCTCCGGCACTTCAGGCAGATTCTTTACCAGGTGAACCACAAGGGAAGCCCTCAATTAAAAATAAATACATTTAATTATAAAAGAAAATTCCTGTGTCGTATACATACTTGGAATATAGTAAATGTTCAGCATTTATTATTGTTAAACTGAGTGCAGAAGATGAGACATAATTGAATTTAATGAGTTGCCAAGACGTCACAGGCAATGGCTGATGTGGAACCAGAACCCAGATCTTACTTTTCTCAGGCTAGAGCTTGTTTTTTTTACACTACGTACTGAGGCAGTGAGACAGGGGAAACATTACCCTGGAAGTCTCTGCCTTGTTTCTCAGAGCTCTGTGTTCTGTCAGTCACAGCTGGGCAGTATACAGCCTCCTGCCAGTCTGTGGAATGGGTTCATTATGCAAAAAGATGTCTGAGAGATCCTCTCAGCCCCAAAAGGCAAAAAAGAGGAAAATGTAAAGGAAGTATAAACTTTTGTCAAAAGACCACTTTGGCATATTCTGGAGTATGTAACTGTCAAGTAATTCTGCTTTTGTGAATGTGTTAGTCACTCAGTCGAGTCTGACTGTTTGCAACACATGGACTGCAGCCTACCAGGCTCTTATGTCCATGGAATTTTCCAGGCAAGAATACTGGAGCAGGTTGCCATTTCCTACTCCAGGGCTTCTTCCCAAGCCAAGGATCAAACCTGGGTCTCCTGCATTGCAGGCAGATTCTTTACTTACTAAGCCAACAGGGAAGCTTATACATAATTTTTACATTCAGATTTTCTAAATAACTATTCAGCATCCAACCATTTGCTTCCTAATCTCCTATTGGAAAGTATATATTTATCTGAATAAAGAACTACAATTCTTCATGTAATACAAATTTAATCAGCTCGGTTTACTGCCAGACTACTGTAGTTCATATGCTATATATTTTAACATGTGATAAGGTAACCTTTCTTTGGCCAGTTACAAGAAAAAATTGTATTCGTTGCAGGTAAAGTTACAAAATGTTCACCAGCGGTTTACTTTACATAATACTCTATAAAATGAATATTTTGGAGTTGTTTTGCTTTGTTTTGTTTTATTTTTCAAAGTTATATAATCACCCAACTATGGTGAAGTAAAACTCTGTCTTCCCTTTAGAAAAGTATATCATCCTTATTTTGGCTTCTTCCTCTCTGATGACTAAATTGGAACTTCCTCAAAGCTGTAATTCAAAGCCATAGGTGACCTTAAAGAAATGATTTTTTATATGCTACCTTTTATTTTAAGGTAACTTTTCAAATGTGGACCATGCATTCCATTATGTTTAGCTGTCAAGCACAGTCTTCATTTGCATTTCTTCCCACTGCTGTAATTTTGAGAACTGGCAGGTGACCAAAGAAGAAGAAGAAGGAAAAAAAGTGCATCTACCATCTAGAGTGCAATGTAGGATTTTTTATTATAATTAAGTAGCATAGATATTCATGATTAGATCAAGGTCAGAGGAGCAGACCATCAGAGCCAAGGACTTAAAGGTACAAAGAATTAAAAAATTGCTTTCTAAAGTTTTTTTTTTTTTTTTTAATAGTAATGGTTACCATCTTTTAAGTTTGGCAATAAGCATTTAAAATAGCTCATCTGTTTTATTTTAAAATGTGCACACTGGTGTGTTTGCCATGCACATTTAAACTGGAGCTTGAAGTTTCAGTTGCATTTTCATTTCAGGTTTTTTTTCCAGCTTCCCGTTTCTGCTCCTGGTGTAGAAAAGCAATTTGAGGATTATAATGACAATGGATTTTTCTAAAGGCTGAGTCTACACGACACACAATATTATTTGTACAGAAGGCTTGAGTTTCCTATTAAGCCTAATAGATTAATCCAAGAATGTGGTATGATGTTTAGGTACAGATGTTTTCAGTGGGACTTCCCTCCTGACACTCAGGGATAGTTACAGTTTAAATGGATAATGGATGCTCCCTCTGCATAGACAGATGACAGCATAGTTCCTTTTTCTGCCTCCTTACTGGCTCCCTCTCAGTCCACCTTATCAATTAGGTTTATTATTTCCTCTTTCCTCTGACTAACAGTCCATCTAGTTCATTGTCCACTCTTTCTCCTTGGCCACCTTTTCTCATTCTTATAGTCTCCTAATGGAGTTGTTGTTGTTCGGTCACTCAGTTATGTCCAACTCTTTTTAACCCCATGGACTGCAGCATTCCAGGTTTCCCTGTCCTTTACTATCTCTCAAAGTTTGCTCAAACTTATGTCCATGGATGCCATCCAACCATCTCGTCCTCTGTTGTCCCCTTCTCTTCCTGCCCTCAGTCTTTCCCAGCATCAGGGTCTTGAGTCAGCTCCTCACATCAGATGGCCAAAGTATTGGAACAGAGCCCTGGAATTTATTCCAGGACCCCATTCTTCTCTCTTTACCCTCTTTCCTTAAGTGACCCACACCAAACACTCCATCTCATTTAACCTCTCCTCATCTTGAAACTCACATTCCTGACTTCCTATTCACCATTTTCATTTGGTTATCTAGGGGTCATCTCAAATTTAAGGTGACCAAACCTCAACTCTTAATTCATCCAACTGCAAATGTGCTTGCCTTTTCCATCTTCATGTAAGGGGAATAGAAGTAGAATCTTCAAATCTTCTCATTTCTTCACCCTCTCCCCATGTCAAAATATCCTGTTGATTCTTCAAAAACACTTCTCATTCTTTTTTTAACTTTTTATTTTATATTGAAGTATAGGTGATTAGGTGATAGGTAATTAACAATGTTGTGTTACAGATGTACAGTGAAGTGATTTAGTTGTACATATATCTATTCTTTTTCAAATTCTTTTCCCAGTCCCTGGTTCGGTCCCGGGTTTCGGCACCAAAAAAAAAAAAAATTCTTTTCCCATTTAGGTAGTTATACAATATTGAGTAGAGTTCCCTGTGCTGTACAGTAGGTCTTTTTGGTTATCCACTTTAAATATAGCAGTGTGTACATTATATGTGATGAAAACTCAGCCATTAAGAAGACTGAAATAATGCCATTTATGGCAGCATGGATGGCCTTAGTGATTGTCAGTATATACTGAGTGAAATAAATCAGAAGAGAAAGACAAATATCATAATGGTATCACCTATATGAATCTAAAAAAAGATACAAATGAACTTATTTATAAAACTGAAACAGACTAATAAACTTAGAGAGTGAATTTATGGTTCCCAGGGAGGCAGGATTGAGGAGGGGCATAGTTAGGGGTTTGGCATTAATAAAACTGAAACAGATTTATAAACTTAGTGAATTTATGGTTCCCAGGGAGGTAGGATTGGGGAGGGGCATAGTTAGGGGTTTGGCATTGACATGTAAACACATCCCATTCGGTTCACTTCTCTTCTTCCTGGTCTCTGGTCAAGTCATCACTACCTGTTAACCGTCTTCCATCTTTGTCTCTTGTTCCGTAAAATCCATTATGCATGCAACTATCAGAGCTCCAGAGTAACTTTTTTAAAACCTACATCATATCTTATGTCCACTCTGTGTAAAATTTCTTAAAGGTTTCTCATAACATGAAAAATAAACTCCAGGTTCCTTACTTTGGCCTGTAAAATCTGACCCTGACCGGTTCTTAGACCTTATTTCCTTCCATCATTCTGAACTACAGCTTCATTGACCTTTACTGTTTCTGAGCTTCTCCCAGCTAATTTCTACTTCATGACATGCTTGGTATATGCTTCCTCTGGGTCATTTTGCCTATTTCCAATCTATTCAACTCTCAATTCAAATTTCAACTCTTTAGGTGTTGTCTACACCCTACCCCAGGCTTCCCAGGTAGAGCAGTGGTATAGAATCCACTTGTCAATGGAAGAGACACTGGAGATGAAGGTTTGACTCTTGGGTTGAAAAGATGTCCTGGGGTAGGAAATGGCAAATCACTCCAGTATTCTTGCCTAGGAAATGCCATGAATGGAAGAGCCTGGTGGTCCACAGTCATGGGATCACGAAGAGTCTGACATGACTGAGCATGGACACGCACACCTTATTTCTACAGTCTCTATCTTATCACTTCACTTTGTTTTCATCATTGAACTCACCTAATATTTCCCAGCTTGTTTAGTGTCTTCTCAGGGACCTATAGATCTTCTTCACTACTATATTCTTAAGGACCATAAAAGTTACTGGAACATAGTAGGTATGTAATAAAATATGTTGAATGAATGAATGAATGTTGGCATTCATATTTGTTGGGCATCACTTATGCACAATCACTGCAGATAGTGATTGCAGCCATGAAATTAAAAGACGCTTACTCCTTGGAAGGAAAGTTATGACCAACCTAGATAGCATATTCAAAAGCAGAGACATTACTTTGCCAACAAAGGTCTGTCTAGTCAAGGCTATGGTTTTTCCAGTGGTCATGTATGGATGTGAGAGTTGGACTGTGAAGAAAGCTGAGAGCCGAAAATTGATGCTTTTGAACTGTGGTGTCAGAAAAGACTCTTGAGAGTCCCTTGGACTGCAAGGAGATCCAACCAGTCCATCCTAAAGGAGATTAGCCCTGGGTGTTCTTTGGAAGGAATGATGCTGAAGCTGAAACTCCAGTACTTTGGCCACCTGATGAGAAGAGTTGACTCATTGGAAAAGACTCTGATGCTGGGAGGGATTAGGGGCAGGAGGAAAAGGGGACAACAGAGGATGAGATGGCTGGATGGCATCACCGACTTGATGGACATGAGTTTGAGTGAACTCTGGGAGTTGGTAATGGACAGCGAGGCCTGGCATGCTGCAATTCATGGGGTCGCAAAGAGTAGGACACGACTAAGTGACTGAACTGAACTGATGCACGCTTGAAGAGCTAGCTAAAATTTTAGATCTTGTTCATACTTAATCATTTCTTGTTCTTAATCATTTTGTTTTCATTGTTACATATCACCATACAGATACACTTTTACTTGTCTAAATATATTCATTTTTCAAAGTGTGTATTTAAGGTAGGCTACTGAAAACTTGGTCCATCAAGCAATGCTTATCATAAATTGTTACTAGGGTGTAGCAAAGAAAATAAAGTCACTGGGAGAAAACACAGTAGAAGTATTATGGAAAGTTACATCATATATCTGTTGAATTTAATCATCAGATGATCAGGTTTTATATTTTGTATCTTTGTTTTTATGTTATTTCTTAGGTATTTCATTTTATCATACTTCACAAATATATTGACTATTATAGTTGAGAAATTTTTTTTAAACTTTTATCTTTTAACACAGCTAATTTCAGAAGCACTAATTCAAACTCCCTTTCTTTAGAAATAATAAGATAGCAATATTAATTATTTAATAAGATTGGAGATATCAATTTATCACACATAAAAGCAGATCCCAATTTTCCTTGAGACATAGTGATTTGTTTATGTGAAGAAGAAATAGTGAGTTTAAAACATTATATTCAATAAAGTCCTGAATTTAAAACATAGGAAGGAAATTAGGGAAGATACCTCTGGAAATAATCTTTTATCCTTCAAACAGTTATCATTTAATAATAAAGCCTATTTGAAAGCACAGAGTAAGTTGGATCAATGCCAGTAATGACCCTTCTGACTACTTGGTACTGTTTCACGAGTTGAGCAGAGAACAGGTTGATGAGCAACTGAAGCAGGATCAGAAGGAAATGTCAGGAAGTTAAGTCTCCAAGCCCAGACCTGTTCAAATTCAGTCTCTAGACTGTTCATCAAGACATTTTTAGTTCTCATCTTACTAAAACCTTAAGTAAACTAATTGAAATAGCTGAGAAAGTTTCCTAATAGAGCAGTTCTTTGTCCAATAGTAAAGAGATGTCCCAATTATTTGGTTTTTAAGGGACACAAATCTTGTCTCCTTTGGACTTCTCAGTTCTGGGGACCTTTCATCCAAGTCTGGCCACAGTGACTACAAGGCATGAGTGACAGTAGATATGAGCCTGTCTCCTGTCAGCAATTATCCCGACATACTTCCACTTGACCTCAACACACTTCACAGAGGCAGCCAAAGAGCCTCTGCTGTAATCATTCTTGGTCACTAACAATTTGGGCTGGATTTGATTCAGTGACTTAGAGGTGAAAGGCTCCATATTCAATTACCAGGCCCCCAGCTTCCTCAATTAATCAAAGACTGACATAATAGGTCTATTACAACTCTTAAAGAAAAGACCAGATCCAATCAATATCATCACTCTATAACCATAAAAAGAAATTAATATTCTTTATTTAAATCTGAAAACCAACGCTGTGGCATTTAAATGAACTTGGTTACAATCAATGCATTTCGTCTAGAATTTTATTATGGGAAACTTGAACATATTTAAAATGATGATCAAACTGTATACTCTGAGTTTCTAAAGCAGCCTTCTTTGGAGAAACTCAAGCATGTTCCTATCTATTTCACTGTTTATCCTGCAACCATGGTTTGGTGTCTTTGTAATTTGAGGCAGGGTTTATCTGGTCTAAGGGAGTGCTATGAAACATTGTAACATTCATGATGGCACCTCTGAACTGCTAACTAAACCAGGATCTCTTATCTGTCATTGGATTAGGAAGTCCTAATAGAGTCAATGGAGAAGGCAATGGCACCCCACTCCAGTACTCTTGCCTGGAAAAACCCATGGACGGAAGAGCCTGGTAGGCTGCAGTCTATGGGGTCCCTCAGAGTCGGACACGACTGAGCGACTTCACTTTCACTTTTCACTTTCATGCATTGGAGAAGGAAATGGCAACCCACTCCAGTGTTCTTGCCTGGAGAATCCCAGGGATGGGGGAGCCTGGTGGGCTGCCATCTATGGGTCGCACAGAGTTGGACACGACTGAAGCAATTTAGCAGTAGCAGCAGCAATGGAGTCAATGAAAAGGTGAAATTTGGAAGATTATAAAAGAAGCAACAATGAGGTTGCAAATCACTAGCAGTTAAGTGATTGCAAATATCTAAAACAATAAAATGCTTCTGATGCTAAGCAACAGCCATATAAATCCAGAGGAAACTACTGGAAAAGTCGAAAGCCAGCTAATCTAATCTGAACTTTTGGTGACACTATTAACATATATAAAGTCATTTGAAGAGTTCAAAGTTTAACCTTATGTCTGAAATTCAAGGATAAAGCCAAAGCAGAGAATATATTTCCTTTCATCTACATGTCAAAATAAGAAACCACCTTCTACCTGACAAGGAAAGTGAGGATTATTTATATGGCAATTTATATTAAAAAAAAAAAAATAGTACCAGTTCTTTGTGTTAAGGCTGTAAAAGAAAGTTCAGGTTGTCTCATTCATTAATGTGTTAAAGTTAGAGGCTTCTGAGAGATTCTGAAATCTTTTACTTTGGTGCTATATTTTGTCATCTTTCTTCCCTTTTTAATATGCTCCCGTTGATCTTACCTTTTTCATTTTTCACATCGGCTGTCAGGCACCACCTTGGGCTGGTCACCAGGATGCCAGAACCCTCGTCAGAAGCTTGTTCCTTTGAATTCAGCCCCTTGGGTGCTAAAATCTTCTCACTTTACTGCCCTTCATCTTTACCATTGTTATCTTTCTGATAGATATTTTGGAAAACTGAAAAATATTCCTTTACTAAATACATAATATTTCCAATTATTTGCAGGTTGCTCCCGCTGACAACATTTAGGGTGTTTGTTAATGTACTGAAAACATGTTGTCTGCAGTATTGCCACCTTGGTGGAGGTGTGACAAGCTGGTTGGACCATGCCAAGGACAAAAATGGCGGTCGCTGCAGAGAGCTCCTTGTGGAAGACGTAAAATTTTTCTCCAACCTTCTGCCATTCTTTATTTTTCAGCTCCTCTACAAAATGTGCATTATACAGGTGAGGAAAGATAACTAATACTACCCACAGAAACAGTAAAATGATTGCATGATAACATTACAAGTAGACATTTCTTTTCACCCCAACAAGTGCTTCCCATATATTTCTTTAGGATGTTAACCTATAAATGCTTCTAATCATTACAGGTTCTAGCTTTTAAGGACTAAGTGGAGTCAGGTATAAGCATTCCAGAGGAGGATCTGAGTGTGGCATTTTTCCTGTAGAACTGCAAGTGTCTTTCAGTAGGTGCAGACATGGCAGACAATACTTTACAGAATTTCCAAGGCGTGTGAGTAACTCAGAAAAATATGAGATCTGTGGGCAATTATGGGCTTCTCAGGTGGTGCTGCTGCTAAGTCACTTCAGTCGTGTCCGACTCTTAGCGACCCCATGGTCTGCAGCCTACCAGCCTCCTCCATCCAAGGGATTTTCTAGGCAAGAGTACTGGAGTGGGGTGCCATTGCCTTCTCTGCAGGTGGTGCTATTGGTAAAGAATTCACCTGCCAGTGTGGGAGATGTAAGAGATAAAGAGTTCGATCCCTGGATCAGGAAGTTCCCCTGGAGAAGGACATGGCCTCCCTCCCCAGTATTCTTGCCTGGAGAATCCCATGGACAGAGGAGCCTGGTGGGCTATATAGTCCATGGGGTCACAAAGAGTCAGACATGACTGAGCATCTGAGCAACAAAATTGGGGATAAATTAACTTTGCTTTCCTCCTTGACCAAGCCTTTAAAAATTGGTATTAACAAGTAGCTAAATTGGCTGATTCAGTTATGAAGAAATATAAATGATTATAAAAATCTTTGAAGAAATTTAAAACTCTTCATTGCTAACATCTAACTTGGAATTAGATGGCTAACGAGTGAGTTAAATCATAGAATAGTAGATTCTATGATCTATAGGTCTAGAAAAAAATCTTAGAGATTAAAATACTCAATTCCTTCATTTGTTGAAGAGGAAACTGAGACTTGAAAAAAATTAAGTGATTTGGGGTAAGTAGGTCAAACAGTGAGTAGTAGTGAAAGAAAAGGCAGAATCTTATCTTCTGGCTCTTAGTACAACGCTTGCTCTAAACCAGGGGTCAGCAAATTACTACCTGCAAACCAAATCCAGCCCACTGCCTTTTTCACATATCCTGTAAGGTAAGAAGGTTTTTGCATTTTCATATGATTTTTAAAAATAAAAAAAAGAATAATATTTTGCAGCACATTATAATTATAATTGGGTGCACAATTATAATTATAAATTGTATGAAATTAAAAATGAGGTGTCCATAGAAAACAAACAACAAATTTATGATTACCAAAGGGAAAGGGCAGTAAGGATAAATTAGGAGCTTGGGATTAACATACACACTCTACTGGGTGGCGCTAGTGGTAAAGAACCTGCCTGCCAGTGCAGGAGATGTAAGAGACACTGGTTCAATCCCTGGCTCAGGGAGATCTCCTACAGGAGAGCATGGCAACCCACTCAAGTATTCTTACCTGGGAAATCCCATGGACAGAGGAGCCAGGCAGGGTACAGTCCATAGGGTCACACAGAGTCAGACACTGCTGAAGTGACTTAGCATGCATGCAGTACTATAGATAACCGACAAGGTCTTATCTAACACAAGGAACTACATTCAGTATTTTGTAATTACCTATAAGAGAAAAGAATCTGAACAAGTGTTGGGTTGGCCAAAAAGTTCATTTGGGTTTTTTATAACATCTTATGGGAAAACCTGAATGAACTTTGGCTAATCTTATATATACATAGAGAGAGAGAGAGAGAGAGAGAGGATGAAGTGAAGTGAAAGTTCCTCAGTCATGTCTGACTCTTTGCAACCCCATGGACCATATAGTCCATGGCATTCTCCAGGCCAGAATACTGGAGTGGGTAGCCTTTCCCTTCTCCACAAGATCTTCCCAACCCAGGGATCAAACCCAGATCCCCCGTATTACAGGCAGATTCTTTACCTGCTGAGCCACAAGAGAAGCCCAAGAATACTGGAGTGGGTAGCCTATCCCTTCTCAGCGTATCTTCCTGACCCAGGAATCGAACTGAGGTCTCCTGCATTGCAGGCAGATTCCTTACCAACTGAGCTATCAGAGGGCCCCCATATGTTGAGTGTACATATATTGAATCACTTTGCTGTATACATGAAAGTAGCACAATGCTATAAATCAACTCTACTTCGATTAAAAAAAAAGAAAGTACAATTGTTAGGAAAGAATAAGTATAGGAGTTCTCCTTGTTTAGAAGGATGCTGCCAGCAACTAGAATAAAAGCCTCTTCTTTTAAAAGAAAAAAAAATTCAGTGTTCATAAATACAGTTTTATTGGAACACAGTCTTATGTTTGTTTGTAATAGTATGTCTGTTTATGCATGCACACAGCAGAGTTGAGTAGTTGCAACAGAATCCACACGTGGAAATATTGTCTATCTGGCCTTTTACAGAAAAGCTTGCTGACCCTTGTTCTAAACAATGCATGAAAACTAGGCTGATTTAGTAGATTTAACCTCTCTCTTGACTCCACAATAATAGATGGTGCAAAAATACAAAAATACCACCTCTATATATGAACATTAATATTATAAAAAATCTTAGAATGAAGAAATTAATCTTGACTACAAAATTGCTAACTGACCCATGGGCGGCCTTGAACCTTCTGTGCAAATAGCACAAATTTTTGATTCTTACCCTCATAATGTAGTGACTCCTACTATTTCTTCTGACTAAATTCAGCCCTTTTCTGCAAACTGTCATATATTTTAAAATTTGACATAAATTATAATAAACTTTGATAAACTAATTTTTAAGCATATCACCAAATCTAGATGCCTACTCTGTTGCAAAGAACAAACACTAATATCATTGATCACCTGTATGTGGCATAGTCTCTAAAGGATGACTTCACAGTGTCTTAAGTCAACCCCCACAGCATGCCTCAGGACTGATTTTGTTATCCTAAATCTGAGTCTCAGAGACATTAAGTGACTTGCAATTTGCTCTTGGTTGCCCTACTAGCAATATGGCAGCATGGCTGTCCCAACCCAGGGCGGGTATCAGTGCCCCCACTTTGCTGTTACCAACTATGCCTCTCTTGCATCTGGGTTAAAAACCCTTATACAGGCTTTCCCTGATGGTTCAGTAGTGAAGAATCTGCCTGCCAATGCAGGAGACAAGGATTCGACCTCTGATCAGGGAAGATCCCACATGCCTCAGGGCAACTAAGCCCATGCACCACAACTATTGAGCCTGTTCTCTAGAGCCCGGGAGCCACAGCTACTGAGCCCATGTGCCTCAGCTGCTGAAGCCTGGGCGCCTTAGAGCCCATGCTCCACAAGAGAAGCCACTGCAATGATAAGCCCGAGCACCGCAACTAGAGAGTAGCCCCTGCTAGTGGCAACTAGAGAAAAGCAACAAAGCAACAAAGACCCAGAGCAGCCAAAAATATAATAAGTAAATAGATAAAATTATATTTTTAAAAATCCCTGTACAATGAACTCCCTGGGCAGTCCAGTGGTTAAGACTCTGTGCTTCAACTGCAGAAGTCATGGGTTTGATTCCTGGTCAAGGAACTAAGATTCTGTATGCCAGGCGGTGCAGCCAAAAATTAATTAAAAAAAAAAAACTCTCTACAGACTATACAGGTTCCAAAATCATATACAGTAATGTTATACCAGAAACTCCAGAGAAAATAGTTAGAATATACTTCTCAAGGGAGGCAGGTGGAACTTCCGCTGGGATAGGCTGGTGCTAGATTTTTGCCTCCAGATGAAATAATCACCAGTATAAAGGAGATCAAAGCACCAAGAATAAAACATCATAGCATGCCATATTTTAAATTTAGTAGCAATTATTGACCTTCAGTTCCAAGACATACATTTAAAATATGTTGATATTAAAGCCGATGATGTTGCCATTTGACATTACTGGCCATTCAGAGGTGAAAATGAATCTCTATTGACAGCAATTATTCCTGAATACTCAGAGGCTTGTATGAAATAAGAGTATTTAAAATTTTAAAAGGAGATGATTTCAGAACTTGAGGCAGAAGCAGAAATGATTTCAAGCTTTCAAGACATCGGAGCCTTTTCTTAGATTAGGCAATATATGAATATTGCTTCACTAAAGATTAATCATACATTCGCCACATTATTAAGTTAACAGGTTTCTGTGTCTGTGATTCATGCTGATAATAACTTTATTCCTATTAACAATAATTCTCATTTGAAATCAGTAACAGAAACTTCCAAGTTGTGCTGTGAGCCTCTCAGTCTTAGAGGAGCTCTGCTGCCAGCACTTTTTCTTAAAAAAAAATCATTCATTTTCCTCTGATTAAGGAAGGAACTTAATATTTTGATGGAACTAGGGCAGAACTAGCTAATGTTCCCTTCTCTCTTGCTGTCTTTAACCAACTATAACAATCCTGTTTACTAACCCAAGGGTCAAATCCAAGATCGGAAGATAAATTATCACCAGGACACATTTTATATAGATTAAAAAAAAATCTCAGTGAAAATGTAGTCCATCCCTGGATGGAGGCAGTTAACAGAGCAAAAGGCTCATTTTATAATCGGTGGACTTGTTAGCAACTGTACTGACTTATGACTGCTTCTCCTTATCCTTCTCAAGTTGCACACCTGATAATTAGAGAAGGAGATAGTGAAGGTTTCAAACAAGAAGTTATCATCTGGATGTTTGAGCCAGGTTGCTCTCCCAGGATGGGGGTAAAGCAGGAATCCTAATGAAGTTCACACACTGTAAGAAAAAAAAAAAAAAATATATATATATATATATGTATATGGAGACTCCATCCCTTAAGGACAAAACTTGGATTGACTTTCTGACCAAGCCAATTAGTAGCTTTGTGTGCCACTGGGAACTAAAGAAATACCCTGTGCTGCTAATGATAATGACAAAGATGTGATTATTGCAACAAAGCTCATGAACTATAAAAGTGAGAAGATACACCTTTCCTCTGACACTGAGCTTTAGTTCTGACCTAACAGTTATAACCTAACAAAAGGTTTGGAGCACATGAAGAGACTCCAGGTTAATGTCAGAGTTTTAGTTAGTATTAGGATTTATTTTAAAAATGAAATTCTGACACTATGTTGAGGGTTTGCAGTGAGGCAGAGGTATTGTTAGTTGTTGTAGGTTTTTTTGTATGTTTGTTTTTAATTTCTTCTACTTTATTGTGCAACGTTTTTCATGGAATTCCCTTTTTGGTCCTCTAGTGCTTCACAATTAGTTTAAAAGGAGAGTACAGACACAAGTCTGTTTTCTCTCTTTTTTTTTCTCATTTTACTTGACATATTAAAAATGAGACCAATCCAGGGAGCCTATAAATATAGCCTACATCAAGTAATGCGTTTCTACACTGGGCCCCTCTTCTTAGGGAAAAATCATTCTTACTTACTTTGCTACCAAACTCAATGTTATTTAAAGGATATACTAGCCACAATCTATTGTTTACGAGTGAAAAGAAAGTCTTAATACTTTCTGCTGGCTTTTGCTTTATTGTTGGGAAAAACAAAAACTTTACTTGCTGATATGCAATATTTGTTACCTGATTTCTTATGTGTCATCTGAAGCACAAAATTAGGGTCTTTGTTACTTTTCCAAGGAAAATTAAGAAGGAAGGCTAGATGACAAAAGATTCATCATAAAGGATCAATAGCATTGTCGGTAGACTAAACAGAGCTCCTACTGACCTTTGTCAGCTCATAATCATGACCTCAAAGACATGGGGAATGTCCAACTTATCTGTCACAGAGTACAGGCAAGGGACAAGGCATCTGCCACAGGAATCTTCCTCTAAAGTTAAACTACTGTCTTTTTTTTCTTTTTTGAAATCATTTTATTTATTTATTCATTTATTTTGACCTCACCATGGGGCACGTGGGATCCTAGCTCCCCAACCAGAGACCAAGCCTGCACACACCCCCTGCACTGGAAGCTCAGAGTAGTAACCACTGGACCACCAGGGAAGTCTTAAACCACTGTCTTAATGCCTGGCTCTTTCCCTGTTGAAAAGCAGATTCCTTCAGGATATTGTCTGCAGACCGTGAATTCCAGTCTTAATCTGCGTGGATCGCTTCTGCCAGTTTCAGTCATGAATGTCATCAGTATCCTACCGTTACTCATTCTGGCTCCTTTTATGGAATATTTCAGCACCTGCCTGCTTCCCTCTAAGAGAGATGGCTCTTTTCTGTCAGCATGCATTCGTAAGTACAACTTACCATTTCTAGTAAGTGGTTTGTAACTTTTTTTTAATTGGAGGGTAATTACTTTACAATATTGTGCTGATTTCTGCCATACATCATCATGAATCAGCTACAGGTATACATATGTCTCCTCCCTCTTAATCCTCCTTGCCACCTTCCACACCACTGTAGGTGGTCACAGAGCACTGGGTTGAACTCCCTGTGTCACACAGCAAATTCCCACTGGCTGTCTGTTTTACGTACGGTAAAGTGTATGTTTCCATGCTACTCTCTCAATTCATCCCACCCTCTCCATCCCATACTAAAATAAGAAACACTGTACAAGACTCTAAGTTAGCTATGTGCTCTGGAGTAGAGTCTGATTTTGACAAATTAGGAAGAAGGTACATTCAAGAGTATTGATGTCCAGTTTCTCAAGTCTCTACATGGACATCAGTGTTCCATTTTCTTCCTATCTTTTTATGCTTCTCAGAAGACACACCTGATATAAAGACTAGGCGAAATTTTCAGTGCCACCAAATAGCCTCTCCTTCTTCATGTAAAACAGTCTCTACTCCTAAGTTGATGCTGAGAATGTTTTAAAAAATTAACACAGGTAAGCAATAATACTTGGGAGGAATTAACTTCTGAACCAGCAAAAAAAAAAATTATTACAAGTTAGTACTGTGATTCAGTTTCAGCACAGTATTTCTTCCAATAGTAAGGTGCGCAACAATAATTTTCAAACAATTTTTCCACCTTGAAATATAATTGACATTGTTGTTCAGTTGCTAAGTCATGTCCAACTCTTTGGGATTTCATGGACTACAGCACACCAAGCTTCCCTGTCCTTCATTTAAAATTTTAATTTTTTAAAAATCATAATAGTTTCATGGATCTAAAATTTCATGTACAAATAAGAAAGAAAGTGAAGTCACTCAGTCGTGTCCGACTATTTGTGACCCCATGGACTGTAGCCTACCAGGCTCCTCAGTCCATGGGATTTTCCAGGCAAGAATACTGGAGTGGGTTGCCATTTCCTTCTCCAGGGGATCTTCCCGACCCAGGGATCAAACCCAGGTCTCCCGAATTGTAGGCAGACGCTTTACCATCTGAGCTACCAGGAAACCCATGTACAAATAAGGTCTACTTATATTTGTATATTCTCTGTATTCCTTTGGGTGTCTATTTACATATTCTTAAAGAATTATCCTTCCATTTTTAAAATAAAGATTCAGTCTCTCAGTCGTGTACGACTCTTTGCAAGCCCATAGACTGGAGCACACCAGGCTTCCCTGTCCTTCACTATATTCCAGAGTTTGCTCAAACTCATGTCTATTGAATCGGCCATGTTATCCAACCATCTCATCTTCTGTCATCCCTTCTCCTCCTGCTCTCCGTCTCTCCCAGCATCAGGGTCTTCTCCAATCAGTTGGCTCTTCACATCGGGAGGCCAAAGTATTGAGCTTTGGCTTCAGAATCAGTCTCTACAGTGAATATTGAGGGTTGATTTCCTTTAGGATTGACTGGTTTGATCTCCTTGCTGTGCAAGGGACTCTCAAGAGTCTTCTCCAGCACCATAATTCAAAAGCATCAAATGTGTGAGTTTAAGGTACACAGTGTTATAAATTGATACTATTCTATATTGCAAAATATTTATGACAATAAGGTTGGTTAACACATCCTTGACCTCATATAATTGCTACTTTGCTGTTGTTATGGTCCCCTCTTAATTTTTAAAGTGAAAAAAATGTAGGACATCTTACACAGATTCCATCCCTGGATCAGGCAGATACCCTGGAGAGGAAATGGCAACCCACTACAGCATTCTTGCCTGGAAAATTCCATGGACAAAGGAGCCTGGTGGGCTACAGTTCATAGGGCGGCAAAGAGTTGGACACGACTGAACACTGACCTCATATTATTACCATGTTGTTGTTGTTGATATGGTCTACTCTCAATTTTTTAAAGTGAAAACAATGTAGGACTTCTTACTCAGAACACAATCTATAGAGGGTAAAGTAAAATTTCTGCCAATGAAATGGGAGAGGAGGAGCATTCTGGTGACATTCTCCTCTGCCTTGCTGTGGTCCCCCAGGCACTGCCATGGAACAAGAAGATAAGAAATAGGAAAACCAAGCTCATCTGATGACCAGAGACTGGGGTCTCAGCCCCTGCTCTGCTGCTGAGCTGTTCCTGGGTGACTTGGGAAAGCCACTTAATTTTGTCTTCTAGTTCACTTTTTTAATTGAGGGCCATACCGAGATAAATGTTAGAACCCTTTGTTCTGTAAAACTTTTGAAATCATTCAAGGTGATAATAGCGCCTAGAGCACAGTTGGGGCACAGTGTGGAAGCTCTACAAATATTAGCTAATACTAAGTCATAGTTTGCAGAGGCAGGTCTAATTGTTTGGTGAGGATAAACAGAAAGCTGAGGAAGTTTGAAACTCTTAAGAAATAGCATGCAATGGCAACATTATGTCTTATCATCTACTTGAGAAATAATTTCAATGAGAGTCAAGGCCAGGCATCTGGAAGTTTCTTTTCTCTTGGTTCAGTTCAGTTCATTTCAGTTGCTCAGTGTCCCACTCTTTGCAACCCCATGAACTACAGCACGCCAGGCCTCCCTGTCCATCACCAACTCCTGGAGTTCACCCAAACCCATGTCCATTGAGTCGGCGATGCCATCCAACCATCTCATCCTCCGTTGTCCCCTTCTCCTCCTGCCTTCAATCTTTCCCAGCATCAGGGTCTTTTCAAATGAGTCATCTCTTTGAATCAGCTTCAAGATCAGTCCTTCCAATGAACACCCAGGACTGATCTCCTTTAGGATGGACTGGTTGGATCTCCTTGCAGTTCAAGGGACTCTCAAGAGTCTTCTCCAACACCACAGTTCAAAAGCATCTATTCTTCGGCGCTCCTGTTGTTTTTCTTAAAACCTCCTTTGTAGAGATCTGTGAAGACAACACAATCTTCTGGCAACCCATTATTATATATATATATTTTTTTGCTATTTCTCTGTTTATAGAAGTTACATTTTAGCATATATGCCTCCTGTTATTTACCAGAGCCATCAACAAGATCACTCTAGACCACATCACAGAATAGATTTGTTTTTAGAAAGAACTCAAAGTGACTAAACTCAGTTTATCTTCGATTGTAGAGGTCTTCAGTACTAAATATTTTTTGATTTATTCTGTAAGCCAGTAGCCCTGACATTATTTATTGTTATAGGTTTAGACAAACTATAAAACTTAATAGGTTTTAACAATCCTTAAATCTTACAAACTGCTTTTTTTTTTTTTTCTGCTAATATAGAAATCCAAACCAGTATTTAGTGAATGTCCAGCACTATTTGAGGATACAAAAGAAAAGTAAGACTTTGTACATACCCTCAGCAAGTGTACTATTAAAATATAATGAATGCAGAACAACGTGGGGGTAAATTTATATTACAAAATGCCAAAACTCTTGGCAGTCCTGTACAAAATCATGAAAATTCAGTCTAAGCTTCTGAATTATGTTTTATTACTAAAAAAATTTTTAAATTGGGTTACTTTAGAGAAATATGGTATACAATATGGATGAAAGAACTACTTTTTAAAATCCTTCCTGTGAATTCCCTGGCAGTCCAATGGTTAGCTTTCACTAACGAGGGCCCAGGTGAGGACTCAGGTACATTCTCTGGTTGGGGAACTAAGACCTTACAAGCCACATGGCGTGGCCAAAAAAATAAAATAAAATCCTTCTTGAGTATAAGAAATCTTAAATTCACTTGAAATATGAGCACTTTCTCTTGGACAATTCTCCAGTCTCACCTATTTGAAAGCATGTCTATTCTTAAAGAAGTGTATGTGTTTTTCTGGAGGGAGGAAAGTTAGCTAGAATTATCTGATATATTATTTGATGTTAATGAACTAAATATTCCCTGTGAAGGTTGGTAACAGACTTAGTGGGCAGGAAGAAAAGGAAAAAAACTAGATTCATCTAAAACATCTGAGCTATATCCTTCTGAGTACAAATTACTGAATTCAATTGTTTCTAAGCCAGACTCCATTCATTTGTTCATTTACATACTTGCTCACTTATTTGCATAATATTTTGCTCTGGGGAAATAAAGAGGTGTGATGATATGTATCTTTTAAACTAGATGTTTGCTTAAGTTTTCCATATCCTGCTTGTGATTATGGAAGATTAATAAGTTTTATCAGGACATAGAAGCATAAACCTAGAGTACTTTTTGATAGTGATTTACATAACTGAATTAATCTAACATTAAAATTCACTTTCGCTTTGAACCTAAGTGCCTTGAAAATGTGAGTGAAGTATGTAAGTATATAAATTATGAACAAACAAATATTTATGAATTCCTCATTTGAACCTAGGCACCTTCCTATGCATATCCCACTTAATCTCATGATAAATCATCATTTACTAGGTCAAGGATCTCAAAAATAATGTCTTATTTGAATTCAGACCTTCTAATTGTAAGGCCATTGTTTTATTATTTGTTATTATTATTCCACTTACTAGCTATCTATAGTTCCTTTTAATTGGAGTATAATTGTTTTACAATGTTGTGTTAGTTTCAGCTGTACAATAACGTGAATCAGTCATATGTATACATATATACTCTCTCTCGAGTCTCCCTCCCATACCCCGATTCCTACCCTGATTCCACCCCTCTAGGTCATCACAGAGCACCAAGCTGAGCTCCCTGTGCTATATAGCAGCTTCCTACTAGATATCTGTTTCACACATGGTAGTGTATATATGGGAGAAGAAAATGGCAACCCACTCCAGTGTTCTTCCCTGGAGAATCCCAGGGATGAGGGAGCCTGGTGGGCTGCCATCTCTGGGGTCACACAGAGTTGGACATGACTGAAGCGACTTAGCAGCAGCAGCAGCAGCAGCAGGAGTGTATATATGTCGATGCCACTCTCTCAATTCATCACCCCCATTTCTTCCCCCACTGTGTCCACAAGTCTGTCTTCTACTTTTGTACCTCTATTCCTGCCCTGCAAATAGATTAATCAGAACCATTTTTCTAGATTCTATATATATACATTAATACACAATATTTGTTTTTTTCTTTCGCACTTACTTTACTGTGTATGACAGGCTCTAGGTTCATTCACATCACCACAACTGATTCAATTTCATTTGTTTTTATGGTTGAGTAGTATTCCATTGTTGGAGAAGGCGATGGCACCCCACTCCAGTACTCTTGCCTGGAAAATCCCATGGATGGAGGGGCCTGGTGGGCTGCAGTCCATGGGATCGCTAAGAGTCGGACACGACTGAGCGACTTCACTTTCACTTTTCACTTTCTTGCATTGGAGGAGGAAATGGCAACCCACTCCAGTGTTCTTGCCTGGAGAATCCCAGGGACGGGGGAGTCTGGGGGGCTGCTGTCTATTGGGTTGCACAGAGTCGGACACGACTGAAGTCGACTTAGCAGCAGCAGCAGCAGCAGCAGTATTCCATTGTATATATATACCATATGTTCTTTATCCATTCATCTGTCAATGGCCGTCTAGGTTGCTTCCATGTCCTGGCTGTTGTAAATAGTGCTGTTTTGAACATTTAAATTATAGACATTATCAGTGTTAATTTGGAATCCTTACTGCTATTTCTAATCAAGGCTATGAAGTAAATGAAAAATCCTTCTGCCATCACAATGAGTTGGTCTTTAAGGTTCCCCCACTCCCTTTCCAGAGAAGGCAATGTCACCCTACTCCAGGACTCTTGCCTGGAAAATCCCATGGATGGAGGAGCCTGGAAGGCTGCAGTCCATGGGGTCGCTGAGGGTCAGACACGACTGAGCGACTTCACTTTCACTTTTGACTTTCATGCATTGGAGAAGGAAATGGCAGCCCACTCCAGTGTTCTTGCCTGGAGAATCCCAGGGACAGGGGAGCCTGGTGGGCTGCCGTCTATGGGGTTGCACAGAGTCAGACACGACTGAAGTGACTTAGCAGCAGCTTAGCAGCAGCACTCCCTTTCACAGTCAGTCACTCCCTGTCCAAGGACTGTAATGTTTAAGGAGGCAGATGGTGCCAAAGCTGAGATGCCTAGGGTTTGACAAGGATAATAACAGCCCAGGCAAAGAGTGAGGGGTAGAGAAAACTCATTTGGTTGATCAAAGTAGAAATTTAACACAGGAAAAAAAAATGAGCTTGCTTTTCTTTATCTAGCTCATAACAATGCAAGGAAAGAGGGGGTTTCTGATTGAAGATAGGACATTCTTGAGTTTATCAGCTAAAGAAATTAACAAGTATATGACCGTACCAATGATAAAAAAAAATCTCCAAATCTTTTAGAACTTGGACGACAAAGGTTTGATACACACAGAGTGTTTCATCAAGACTGTATTTTCCTAACATTACATGAGACAGATGTATCTATTTAAAAGTCAGCCTTAATACACCAAAAATCTAGAATCAGTGATATTATGATGTATCCTGTGTCATAGTTTGATATACTTTGTTTTAGCTTTTTTCAGTTCAAAAATGTTTACACCATGAGTATTTCCTCTCCTACCATTAGTTAAAATCCAGTATGTGACATTTAGTAGCTAGTGCTGACACACACCAGTATTAATCTGACTAAAATTAGCCTAATTTAGATTGTTATTAAGCCTTATACAAAGCAGAAGTGCACAACGCAGTAGGTAGCTGTTATCTTGGCTTTTAAGTAACATTGATATTGAAATGCAGATGAAGTATATCCAAATATCTTCCAGGCCTTCCTCTTTAAAATAAAATTTGAAAATTCAAATCCTAATTCAAAGTTCTTTATGATTCAGGTACAACCAAGGTGCTGGTCGCTTTTTATATATATACCTTCTACTAGTTTATATATAGTTTATATGTAGTACCTTCTACTAGTTCTAATAATTGACAGAGTTTCTTTTTGGTTGGAATCAAAGTGCTTGATAAATTAAAAACCAAGCCAGGGATCCAGTTACCTTCATTGAAAGTAGGATTATTTCATCAAAACTACTTTTTCTCTAGTATAGTTTTCAGAACTGTGACACCAAGAAACATCATGGTGTATACCTTCTGCAAAATACCTGGCAGGAAGTTTTGTAAACACTAAAAAAAGTAACATGCAAATATCTAGCCTGAATAACTCATTCATTCAGTTATTAATTTGTTTAATAAAAGCACATCAATGTTTTTAGGTTCTTACTTTTAAAGTTGACATCAACACTGGAATTAAATTTGAGGTAAAGTAGACCAGAAGGAAAATAGTTTTTTTCCAGGGAAAATAATTTTTCCATGGGTTGGAGGGGGATGGTTTCCAAATGATTCAAGAGTGTTACATTTATTGTGCACTTTGTTTCTATTTTTGTTATATCAATTCCATCTCAGATCATCAGACATTAGATCTCTGAGGTTGGGGACCCCTAAATTAGACCATCTAGTAAGTCAACTGAAGCAATATTTTATGCCTTACAGATATGTTTGTGTAACTGATCTCCATGCAAATGAATGACCTGTTCCAGATTCAGAAGTTAAAACACAAACTGAAGCTGAACCTCCTGAAATGAGTTCCCAGTGGTCTAAAGAGAAACAAAAGACAGAATATGGATAGCTCAATTCAAACACAGGAACATACCACTAACAGGAGAAACAGCAAAAAACATATGCCAAGTAGCAGGTGAGAAAGATCTTCCCCAAAGGCAGAAATATATACAATGATAAAATCATAGCTATCTTTATAAGAGTGTTTTATGGACATCAGTGTGTTCTTACATTAGCCAGTTTCCTGTTTTTGGAATTTGCCAAAATCATGGATCTGAGGACAATTTCTCAAGGACTCAGTAGAGTTTCATCCTTTCAGTTGTGTTACATATCAGAGACTCATACGTTAAATGACACATTAAAAAAAAATCCATAGTTTTCTCAGTGAGGCAAATTTATCCAATGTTTGAATCATCTTTACATATTTATATTGTAGTGTTAGATTTTGCTTCAACAGGAAACGGCAAGTACAACCAAAATGTTTGAATAAATTCTGACTTAAAAAATTCATTGTGGTCTCATTTGAAAAATTATCACATGGTGGGATAATAGAATAAACTCTAAGCGATTTAATACTTTTAGAGAGTTGTCTACAACCATGTGTGTGTTCAGCCTCTTCAGTCATGTCCAAATCTTTGCGATCCTATGGACTATAGCCCACCAGGCTCCTTTGTCCATGGGATTCTCCAGGCAAGAATACTGGGGTGGGTTGCCGGTCCCTCCACCAGGGGATCTTCCCGACACAGGGTCAGACCCAGGTTTCCCGCATTGCAGGCAGATTCTTTATCATTTGAGCCACCAGTGAAGCCCCTACAATGACATAGCCAATATTAAAGCATACATTATTTATCTGAATATAAGATCTCCTTTGGAACCGTGTGCTTTATCTTGTAAATACAGATCTGCTAGAGGTTTAAAATGTGTACTTTCTGATGAACTACACTCTGCTTTGGACAAGTTATGATCTCATAGGTGTTAAGAATAAAATTGGAGCAGATTTAATTTAGGTTGGAATGCAGCTTTGTTTTGAATTTTTTAAAAAGCCATTTTTCATCTGCGCCAGAGTGCAGTAGCAAATAAAAAGCAAATGCAGTTAGTTTGATGTTTCAGTTAAAATATGCTTTGCCCTAAAATATCTAGGTAGATGAACTAAATATTTGTGCTTTGCTTGAAATTGTTTGGAGAACTGTCTTTCGTTGGATTTTCCTAGAACAGGTCTCAGAGCTTCTTGGATCTGGTTGAATGTAGGTCTGATCAAACCTTCTAGGATGGAGCTTGAAATTCTGTCTAGCAAGCTGCCAGGTGATTCCTATGCTGTTGATCAAAGACTAGACTTTAAGTTTCAAGGACAGAGCAAAAAGCCAAGAGACTGCTCTCTCACATTTCATGCTTGTATACTGCCAGCAGAGGCTTAGGTAAAAAAATGCTACAATTTCTCATCAGGTCAGAGCTAAAATTCAGCAGTAGGCAATAAAAGCTGACAAGTCAACCAAAATTTGGCCAACCACTACACTCATGGGCCAAATCTGGCCTGCCATTTGCTTTTGCAGTATCTGCAAGCTAAAAGTTGTTTTCACTGATGAACATTTGCAATTGATTTGATAAGAAATGATAACTTTGAATACCAATTAAGTGAAATTACATTATACCCTCAAAAAAGCATTATTAGTTTGAATCTGATCAATAAAAAATTTGTAGAAAATGTATTCTATTTCTTGTTATATAATACTTACATAGCTTCAAAATGTTGCCTTTTGTCACATAAAACCAAAAATACTTACCGCTGGTTTTTTACAAAAAATATTTGCCCATCTCTTGTCTAATCTATTGCCTCTAAAGCTATAAAATTTCCTGGATAAAATACAATATAAGCCTTTTTATATACAACAGGTGATAACAAAAAAAAGGTGGTGGGGGGGAGTGGACATGATATCTTTGTCTAAATTATACTAAATTAGAATGAGACGTACTGTAGAAGATACACAGAGAATTCAAATTCTAAAATAAGAAAGCCAAGAAAATTTAAAAATCTATTCTATCTACTTCGATCCTTTCTTTGAGGTTCATGGGAATATCTTACAATTTAATTGCACAATATTTGAACAACTTAATTTTTTGCATAAAGGATCTTAGTTCCCTAACCAGGGATTGAACCCATGCCCCCTGCATTGGGGAGCTCCGAGTCTTAACCACTGGACTGCCAAGGAAATTCTTGAACAATTTAATTTTCACGTAATACCTGAACATACTTGTAATCAGTTGGCTAGTGCTACCAGAACAAGATATCATACACTAGGTGGCTTTAACAACAAGTTTATTTCTTACAGTTCTGGAGGCTAGAAACCCAAGATGAAGGTGTTAGCAGGTTTAATTTCCCCTAAGTCCTCTATCCTTGGATTGTAGATGGCCAATTTCTTGCTGTCTTCACCCTTCCTTTCCTTTGTGTCTGTATAGACATGGTATCTTTTCTTCTTCTTACAAAGATAACAGTCATACAGAGCTTCCCTGGTGGCTCAGGCAGTAAAGAATTTGCCGGCCAGTGTAGGAGACCCAGGTTCGATTGCTTGGTTGGGAAGATTCTCTGGAGAAGGAAATGACAACCCACTCCAGTATTCTTGCCTGGGAGATCCCATGGACAGGGGAGCCTGGCAGGCTTCAGTCCACCCTATTGCAAGTGTTGAACATGACTGAAGCAACTGAGCACCATATTAGGCTACTGTCCCACTCTTACGACCTCATTTAACCTCAATCGCCTCTTTAAAGGCTCTGTCTTCAAGTAATGACTTTGGAGGTTATGGCTTCAAATGTATGAATTTTGAAGGAACACAATTCAGTCCATTGTATGTGTGTGTGAAATTGGGTTGCATATTATGCTAGATTGGCAGCATTTTTTTCCTTTCTCAGTGGTATGAAAGAATGTTTCCTCATATAGCTAAGTTAATCTTAGATTCAGGGAAGCATGGTAGGTGAGAAAATCAATAGTTTTGAAAGTTTTTTAACAGTAAGTAACAGTCTCCAACTGTTGCTTTCTTTACATTCAGTCAGTCATAATTCCCAGAGGCAAATCATTTTTTTAAATCTTTAGGTGTCATTTGTCTAATATTGTTGAATAATATGATTATAAAAAACATTTTTAAACAATAATAATATGTATGTCATTGCAAAACCAAAGAAATAATTTATTTTTCTGTACTTAATAAATAGGTCGGTTTCTGTACAGTTGCTCAGTCATGTCCAACTCTTTGTGACCCCACAGACTGTAGCCCACCAGGCTCCTTTGTCCATGGAATTTTCCAGACAAGAATACTGGAGTGGGGTGCCATTTCCTTCTTCAGGGGATCCTCCCGACCCAGAGATCAAACCCACGACTGTCTCTTGCCTTAGAAGACGAATTCTTTACATCTCGTGCCACCTGGGAAGCCCGTACTTTAGCCTTTAACTTCCTAGCTATCTTCAGTATCACTCCCATTCTATCAACCAGCACCTGGCTCTTAGAGTTATCATCCTAAATGCCAATTCTAATCTTTTCACTTGTGTTTAATATCTTCAATGATTCCATTTTCTTCAGAGTAATTTGAAAATTCCTTAAAAATTTATGAAATGCCTCTTATGATCTGACCTCGATCTGTCTTCTCCCCTGACACCTAAATAACTTGTTTCTCACCATTCTGAAAATTTGTCTGATACTCTCATGACTGTGCTTTTGCTCAGGCCATTCATGCTGCCCTCACCTCTTCCTACTGAAACCCTTCTTTCTTTCTTTTTTTGTATTTATTTATTTATTGGCTGCACTTGGTCTTAATTGCTGCATGAAGGCTTTTTCTAGTTGCAGCAAGCAGGGGCTACTCTGGTTGCACTTTGAGGGCTTCTCATTTTGGTGGCTTCTCTTGTTACAGAGCACAGGCTCTATAGCGTGAGCTCAGTAGTTATGGAACATGGGCTTAGTTGCTCCGAGGCATGTGAGATTTTCCCTGACCAGGGATTGAACCATGTCTCCTGAATTGGCAGGAGGATTCTTAACCACTGGACCACCAAGGAAGTTCAGTCTTTCTTTCTTTAAATCATAGAAGGATTTCTCTCACTTTTCCAGCTGGAAGTAAATTCTTCTCCTTTTAGAATAGCATTATAAGTCTACAAAAACTGAGAACAATTTTTTTTTTAATCTTACCTCCCCAACTGCCCTAACAGACAACTTTATGTATAGCAGTAATAGAGTAAATATTAAATCAAATTGACATTTTAGGTCTCTTTCTAGTGAGTTTTAGTGTGCTAAGTATAGATAAATTCTGGGATGAATTTTATCTTCAAGGTGTATGCATGTTAGTCACTCAGTTGTGTCCAACTCTGCAACCCCATGGACTGTAGCCCTTCAGGCTCCTCCATCCATGGGATTTTCCAGGCAAGAATACTGAAGTGGGTTGCTATTC
The DNA here is from genome assembly GCF_027580195.1 of Bos mutus. Taxonomy (NCBI): domain Eukaryota; kingdom Metazoa; phylum Chordata; class Mammalia; order Artiodactyla; family Bovidae; genus Bos; species Bos mutus. The sequence goes on along the minus strand of NC_091621.1, from coordinate 81,153,429 downwards.
CCTTCTCCAGGGGATCTTTTGACCTAGGGATCAAACCCAGGTCTCCTGCATCAAAAGCTGATTCTTTACCCTCTGAGCCACCAGGGAAGTCATATCTTTAAGATAGGTAATATTAAAATTCCTTTTTTTTCAATCTGAGCTGTTAACAGAACCAAAATCTCTACTTCATTATGAACGGGCCCTCATGGAATCTAATTTAAAGTAATAATATATTTTAAAATTCCTTAAATTTTCTGTTATTCAGATTTCCTCCTTTTTTATACCTTCTGTTTTTTGAGGTCTCAGAAAGAGCAGACATTATGGATACATTTAAATGTTGAGATACAATCAAAAAATTTACCTACCAGTTTCTCTATCAACTAAAACAAACACTAAGCTATTTAAACACTAGATTGATTTTTCTGAATTGAAAGTTTGCTTATCTGAAATTTTATGCAAGTTAGCAAAAGGTGACTATCTCTAAATTTCAAGTAAATTCCATCAAGCTAAAGTTTGCCTCTGCTCTAACAATGGGATTAAGTCCAGCAATATGAATGATAACTTGAGAAATGAAATGGGTGCAGTAGATATCAGTTCAGTTCAGTCGCTCAGTTGTGTCCGACTCTTTGCGACCCCATGAATTGCAGCACACCAGGCCTCCCTGTCCAGCACCAACCCCCGGAGTTTACCCAAACTCGTCCATCGAGTCAGTGATGCCATCCAGCCATCTCATCCTCTGTCGTCCCCTTCTGCTCCTGCCCCCAATCCCTCCTAGCATCAGAGTCTTTTCCAATGAATCAACTCTTCACAGGAGGTGGCCAAAGTATTGGAGTTTCAGCTTTAGCATCAGTCCTTCCAAAGAACACCCAGGACTGATCTCCTTTAGAATGGACTGGTTGGATCTCCTTGCAGTCCAAGGGACTCTCAAGAGTCTTCTGCAACACCACAGTTCAAAAGCATCAATTCTTTGGCACTCAGCTTTCTTCACAGTCCAACTCTTACATCCATACATGACCACTGGAAAAACCATAGCCTTGACTAGATGGACCTTTGTTGAAAAAGTAATGTCTCTGCTTTTCAATATGCTATCTAGGTTGGTCATAACTTTCCTTCCAAGGAGTAAGTGTCTTTTAATTTCATGGCTGCAATCACCATCTGCAGTGATTTTTGAACCCCCAAAAAATAAAGTCTGACACTGTTTCCACTGTTTCCCCATCTATTTCCCATGAAGTGATGGGACCAGATGCCATGATCTTCGTTTTCTGAATGTTGAGCTTTAAGCCAACTTTTTCACTCTCCTCTTTCACTTTCACCAAGAGGCTTTTTAGTTCCTCTCCACTTTTTGCCATAAGGGTGGTGTCATCTGCATATCTGAGGTTATTGATATTTCTCCCGGCAATCTTGATTCCAGCTTGGGCTTCTTCCAGCCCAGCGTTTCTCATGATGTACTCTGCATATAGGTTAAATAAACAGGGTGACAATATACAGCCTTGACGTACTCCTTTTCCTGTTTGGAACCAGTCTGTTGTTCCATGTCCAGTTCTAACTGTTGCTTCCTGACCTGCATATAGGTTTCTCAAGAGCCAGGTCAAGTGGTCTGGTATTCCCATCTCTTTCAGAATTTTCCACAGTTTATTGTGATCCACACAGTCAAAGGCTTTGGCATAGTCAATAAAGCAGAAATAGATGTTTTTCTGGAATTCTCTTGCTTTTTCCATGATCCTGCGGATGTTGGCAATTTGATCTCTGGTCCCTCTGCCTTTTCTAAAACCAGCTTGAACATCAGGAAGTTCACGGTCCACGTATTGCTGAAGCCTGGCTTGGAGAATTTTGAGCATTACTTTACTAGTGTGTGAGATGAGTACAATTGTGTGGTAGTTTGAGCATTCTCTGGCATCGCCTTTCTTTGGGATTGGAATGAAAACTGACCTTTCCAGTCCTGTGGCCACTGCTGAGTTTTCCAAATTTGCTGGCATATTGAGTGCAGCACTTTCACAGTAGATATAAACTGTAACAAAATCTCTTCTCATTTTCAACCAAAATGTCCTAGGTAATTCCTTAAAAATAAGAGAAGAGTTGAACTGCTATCTGAATAATTTCTTCCATTTATACTCTCTACCCACTTAATTACATTTAATATTTTTTCCTAAGAAAAAGTTCCTAATCTTTAATTCTGTAATAGTTACTTTACTTTTTCTGCAAGGATTAGAGAAATGTCAGAAAACCAAGGACTGATAATGCTTACAGTTTGTTTCATAACCTTTTTTAAAATAGTAATTACAATCTTTTGAAGAGATCATTTATTTTAAATTTTCCCAGATCATTTTTTATTCAGACATAGATTTTAATTTTTTTCAGAATAATGTATTTTATCTCAGGATAAAAGCTCAAAATCATTGCCTTAGCTTCAACAATTGCTACTAGTTGCTACCAGGAAGTGTTACAATAATACTTGGGCATGCTCAGTCACTTCAGTTATGTCTAACTTTTTGCCACCGCATGGACTGTAGCCCACCAGGCTCCTCTGTACATGGGATTCTCTAGGCAAGAATACTGGAGTGGATTCCCATCCCCTTCTCCAGGGGATCTTCCCAACCCAAGGATTGAACCCACGTCACCTGCATCTTCTGCATTGCGGGTGGATTCTTTTCCTCTGAGCCACCAAGGAAGCCCAATATTACCTATATGTGATCTTATTTAAATCTCATAGGCATCCTACAAAATAACCACCTTTTAGTGTCAAGGAAGGGCTTCCCTGGTGGCTCAGATGGTAAAGAATGTGCCTGTAATGTGGGAGACCTGGGTTCAATCCTGGGTTGGGAGGATCCCCTGGAGCAGGGCATGGCAACCAACTCCAGTATTCTTGCCTGGAGAATCCCCATGGACAGGGGAGTCTGGTGGGCTACAGTCCATGGGTCGCAGAGTCAGACATGACTGAGAGACTAAGCACACACACACAGAGCCAAGGAAAATGATAGTGAGGTTAAATAACTTAGGCCATCTGGATAGTCAATCAGTAAGTTCAATTCAGTTCAGTTCAGTCGCTCAGTCGTGTCCGACTCTTTGCGACCCCATGAATTGTGGCATGCCAGGCCTCCCTGTCCATCACCAACTCCCAGAGTTCACCCAGATTCATGTCCATCAAGTCAGTGATGCCATCCAGCCATCTCATCCTCTGTCGTCCCCTTTTCCTTCTGCCCCCAATCCCTCCCAGCATCAGAGTCTTTTCCAATGAGTCAATTCTTTGCATGAGGTGGCCAAAGTACTGGAGTTTCAGCTTTAGCATCAGTCCTTCCAAAGAACACCCAGGACTGATCTCCTTTAGAATGGACTGGTTGGATCTCCTTGCAGTCCAAGGCACTCTCAAGAGTCTTCTCCAACACCACAGTTCAAAAGCATCAATTCTTCGGCACTCAGCTTTCTTCACAGTCCAACTCTCACATCCATACATGACCACTGGAAAAACCATGGCCTTGATTAGATGGACCTTTTTTGGCAAAGTGATGTCTCTGCTTTTGAATATGCTATCTAGGTTGGTCATAACTTTCCTTCCAAGGAGTAAGTGTCTTTTAATTTCATGGCTGCAATCACCATCTGCAGTGATTTTGGAACCCCAAAAAGTAAAGTCTGACACTGTTTCCACTATTTCACCATCTATTTCCCATGAAGTAACGGGACCAGATGCCATGATCTTGTGAATGTTGAGCTTTAAGCCAACTTTTTCACTCTCCTCTTTCACTTTCATCAAGAGGCTCTTTAGTTCTTTTTCACTTTCTGCCATAAGGATGGTGTCATCTGCATATCTGAGGTTATTGATATTTCTCCCAGCAATCTTGATTTCAGCTTGTGCTTCTTCCAGCCCAGCGTTTCTCATGATGTACTCTGCATATAGGTTAAATAAACAGGGTGACAATATACAGCCTTGACGTACTCCTTTTCCTGTTTGGAACCAGTCTGTTGTTCCATGTCCAGTTCTAACTGTTGCTTCCTGACCTGCATATAGGTTTCTCTAGAGGCAGGTCAGGTAGTCTGGTATTCCCATCTCTTGAAGAATTTTCCACAGTTTACTGTGATCCACACAGTCAAAGGCTTTGGCATAGTCAATAAAGCAGAAATAGATGTCTTTCTGGAACTCTCTTGCTTTTTCCATGATCCAGCGGATAATGGCAATTTGATCTCTGGTTCCTCTGCCTTTTCTAAAACCACCTTGAACAGTAAACAGGGAACTCTAGCAGCCATTTCTGAGAGACCAAAGCCTAAGCATAGGAAAATCACACAACACAGTCAGCTGACATCTGGACATCCCCAGAATAACAATAACAAAATGTTGAGGATACATCCTCTAGTGTCAGTGTGTAAGAAATATTACACTGATCTTGGGTGTTGACTGAAAAAATATGCTCACAACCTGAAAGTAGAGAGCTGTTCCATTCGATGAGAATTTTTAGGACTTCAAGCCAGGGAGGCAGCATCTCAAGTAGCCCTGAGAAACTGCTCTGAGAGGTGCGGGATGGAGTCAGATTATATAGAAGTTTGCAACAAAGGGAGAAGATAGTCTGAACATCGAAGATTACTGGTAGTTAAGGAAAACCAGATATCTCACGGTAAGAAATTTAGCTCTCTTCTATGTATGGGAGAAGAGGGCATGACAGCCCACTCCAGTATTCTTGCCTGGAGAATCCCATGGACAGAGGACCCTTGGCAGGCTACAGTCCATGGAGTTGCAAAAAGTCGGACATGACTGATGTGACTTAGCAGGCACACATGCATGTCTGGGAAGATGCAAGCATCTGGACTCACTGAATTCATTCCTTTCACATGCACCTCAGCTATCTGGGGCCAGTAATCCTGCATTTTCACATCCCCAGCTGCCCACTCCCTCATTCCTGTCTGTAAGGAATGTCGTGTCGGCAGCTATATCACAGGGATTGTTCTTTCTTTTGGGGGCCCTCCGGGTTGAGAAATTCCCATTTGGAGGGCCAGAATCATAGATGGCTGTGAAATCCTTGTTTATAGATATGGCAAGAGATATTCCATTTCACTGACTTTTAAAAAAATTTTTTTTTTCCTTTGCATTCTTCTTCAGTCGCTGGCAATCTTGGTGCTGCCTTGTCTGTGTTGGTAGCTGGCTTCTTTGAAATACACAGAAAGCATTTCCCTCCAGTGGAGCAACTTCTTTCAGGCAAGGCTGTCACCGTCTCCTCCATGGCCTGGTCCCACCTCGTTCTTCAATACGTTTTACTCAGAGTGGCTGAAACCCTGGTCAACCCAGCATGTGAGTAATAATTTATTTCACCTCCTGTTGGAACATACTGAGTCTTTACTCGGAGTTCATTGCCTCAGGTGGTTGGAAATCTGATCCTGCCCCAGAAATTTCCCACAATGCTTCACAACAAGCTTATGCATCATCCTCATTTAAAAAGAAATTACAGTTTCTCTTTGTTCTTTTACCACATACAGACAATGATTAATTCTACCTGAAGTTGATAGGATGGAATGGAAGATTTACTAATCTGGTTAAAGGTAGCAATCATTTGGTCAGAAACAGGAGAAAATTCTGCTAAAACTTAGAAGATAAGACCGATATGTAATCTTTCCTCTGATCTTCTCCCTGCCCTCTTCCCACCCTGTCCCTCTCATTCATAAACTCACTTATATACTCCCTCCAAAAATGACAATTGTAGTGTACGTTGAGAGTATCAGATCAGATCAGATCAGTCGCTCAGTCGTGTCCGACTCTTCGTGACCCCATGAATCGCAGCACGCCAGGCCTCCCTGTCCATCACCAACTCCCGGAGTTCACTCAGACTCACGTCCATCGAGTCAGTGATGCCATCCAGCCATCTCATCCTCTGTCGTCCCCTTCTCCTCTTGCCCCCAATCCCTCCCAGCATCAGAGTCTTTTCCAATGAGTCAACTCTTCGCATGAGGTGGCCAAAGTACTGGAGTTTCAGCCTCAGCATCATTCCTTCCAAAGAAATCCCAGGGCTGATCTCCTTCAGAATGGACTGGTTGGATCTCCTTGCAGTCCAAGGGACTCTCAAGAGTCTTCTCCAACACCACAGTTCAAAAGCATCATTCTTCGGTGCTCAGCCTTCTTCACAGTCCAACTGTCACATCCATACGTGACCACAGGAAAAACCATAGCCTTGACTAGACGAACCTTTGTTGGCAAAGTAATGTCTCTGCTTTTGAATATGCTATCTAGGTTGGTCATAACTTTCCTTCCAAGGAGTAAGTGTCTTTTAATTTCATGGTTGCAGTCACCATCTGCAGTGATTTTGGAGCCCAGAAACATAAAGTCTGACACTGTTTCCACTGTTTCACCATCTATTTCCCATGAAGTGATGGGACCGGATGCCATGATCTTTGTTTTCTGAATGTTGAGCTTTAAGCCAACTTTTTCACTCTCCTCTTTCACTTTCATCAAGAGTCTTTTTAGTTCCTCTTCACTTTCTGCCATAAGGGTGGTGTCATCTGCATATCTGAGGTTATTGAGATTTCTCCCAGCAATTTTGATTCCAGCTTGTGCTTCTTCCAGCCCAGCGTTTCTCATGATGTACTCTGCATATAGGTTAAATAAACAGGGTGACAATATACAGCCTTGATGTACTCCTTTTCCTATTTGGAACCAGTCTGTTGTTCCATATCCAGTTCTAACTGTTGCTTCCTGACCTGCATACACATTTCTCAAGAGGCAGATCAGGTGGTCTGGTATTCCCATCTCTTTTAGAATTTTCCACAGTTGATTGTGATCCACACAGTCAAAGGCTTTGGCATAGTCAATAAAGCAGAAATAGATTTTTTTCTGGAACTCTCTTGCTGTTTTCATGATCCAGCAGATGTTGGCAATTTGATCTCTGGTTCCTCTGCCTTTTCTAAAACCAGCTTGAACATCAGGAAGTTCACGGTTCACATATTGCTGAAGCCTGGCTTGGAGAAATTTGAGCATTACTTTACTAGCATGTGAGATGAGTGCAATTGTGTGGTAGTTTGAGGATTCTTTGGCATTGCCTTTCTTTGGGACTGGAATGAAAACTGACCTTTTCCAGTCCTGTGGCCACTGCTGAGTTTTCCAAATTTGCTGGCATATTGAGTGCAGTACTTTCACAGCATCATCTCTTAGGATTTGAAATAGCTCAACTGGAATTCCATCACCTGCACTAGCTTTGTTCATAGTAATGCTTTCTAAGGCCCACTTGACTTTACATTCCAGGATGCCTTGCTCTAGGTGAGTGATTACACCATGATGATTATCTGGGTCCTGAAGATCTTTTTTGTACAGTTCTTCTGTGTATTCTTGCCATCTCTTTTTAATATCTTCTTCTTCTGTTAGGTCCATACCATTTCTGTCCTTTATCAAGCCCATCTTTGCATGAAATGTTCCTTTGGTATCTCTGATTTTCTTGAAGAGATCTCTAGTCTTTCCCATTCTGTTGTTTTCCTCAATTTCTTTGCATTGATTACTGAAGAAGGCTTTCTTATCGCTTCTTGCTATTCTTTGGAACTCTGCATTCAGATGATTGTATCTTTCCTTTTCTCCTTTGCTTTTCGCTTCTCTTCTTTTTCATACGTTGAGAGTATATAAACATGCAAATGAAATGAAAGTTTAAGCCAGTTTTCCAGACAACTCAGTGTCTTTAAATTAAATGACACTAAATTAAGTGTGATCACTAATGTTTCATAAGACAGGTTCAAAATAACTTTATTAAGTATCAAGGGTTTTCTGTATCATCTAGATGCTGATATTAATTAAACTAGCCACTTCAAAATTCATCAAAGTATTTCAGTGACTTCTTACAAAACTGCAGTATGTATGTGTGAGTGTGTGTGTGTGTATACTTATCAGTGTGATCTACTGCATCTTATATTTCTGTCTGCCTTATAAGTTCGCCACACAGAGAATCCTGATTGTAACTCAAGCCAATTATACTTTACCAAAATTACTTTTACAACTTCCTGACTCTCTTCCTGCCTCTAATGTCTTTCCCATTCTATCTGCTCAACTCAACCTTTTGAGCAATATTCATAGATGACAATTCTAACTAATTCTCTTGTCTAAAACCTTCAATTATTCTATTATCTTCAATTATTCTTAAATTCCTCAAAGCAATATACATATATATATGTATTTAATATATATGCAAATATACATATATATGACATCAAGGTAATTCTTGTAAAAAAATCAAAATAAAATTAAATGTAATTACAGCCATATATGTATGTTAGACTTCTTTTTTCTAATTTTAAGTCATTTCATTCACATGGAATAAATAATTTTATGAGATTCTAAGATGTGACTATCACTGTTTGACACTAGAGGAAATACAAAAAAAGTATAAAAGAATGTCACCACACAAATGTTTGTGACTTCCCTGATGTTTCCAGAAAATTGTTGGAAGTAGTCAGCTGACATTTTATAGGTAATGAATGAAGGTGATGAGTGAATGCTCATGTGCTCAGTTGTTAAGTCATGTCCAGCTCTTTTGCGACCCAGTGGACTATAGCTTGCCAGGTTCCTCTGTCCATGGGGTTTTCCAAGCAAGAATACTGGAGTGGGTTGCTATTTCCTCCTCCAGGGAATCTTCTTGACCCAGGGATCAAACCCGAATCTCCTGTCTCCTGCAATGCAGTTGAACTCATTACTGCTTGAGTCATCAAGGAATCAATGAAGGTGATGAGTGAATACAGTTAGGAAATTCCCAGCCAGCTAAGCAACTGTGGTTCAACATTTGAAAGCCAGTGAGATACTTTTAACCAGAGAGTTAAAAAGGCAGATCATGTCATATTAAGCACTTAGTCCATCCATCCCTGATTTCCCATCTGAAAACTGAGGTCCAACTAAGTCCACTGACTTTTCCTCTATAGAGCTCATGGGACAGGGAGCAGAAGATTTCATTTTAATTTCCAGCCTTGTTATTAACTACACATGTGACCTTAAAAATCCACTTAACCACTAAGCTTCACCTTTTAGACCTTTAAAATGGAAATACTTATAATTCTTCCTCATATCACAGCATCAGTGTAACAGTCAATGGGAATGAAACCTACTCCTGAGAATTAAATGACATAAAATGTGAGAGGGTGTTTTGAACTATGAAATCAAGAATCATTCTTCTGGAAGGCAGTATGGCATAGTTGTTAATATCCATGAATCTTAAAGTCGGATGGAACTGAATTCAAACCCAGTTCAGCCACTGACTTAGTTGTGTGACCTTGGCAAAATTAGTCTGCATTTCTGAGCCTTTCTCATCATCTGTAAAGTGAGGAAGGGATGTTGTAAGGACTAAGTGAAGTATTTCATGTAAAGGAAAAAGCAGTATGTACACAGACAATATATAGGATAGACCACACTCACCATTAACAATTGTATAGCTTCCCTGGTGGCTCAGACAGGTAAGAATCTGCCTGCAGTGGGGGAGATCTGGATTTGATCCTTGGGTTGGGAAGATCCCCTGGTGGAGGGCATGGCAACTCACTCCAGTATTCTTGCTTGGAGAATTCCCAAGGACAGAGGAGCCTGGTGGGCTACAGTCCACGAGGTTGCAAAGAGTTGGACACGATTGAGTGACTAAGCACAGCACAGCACATGTGTGCTGTTATTATTGTTACTATGCTTCAGGGAAATTAATAGTCCAAGACTCAGGGCTCAAGCACAGATGTCCGGCTCACAGGTCATAGTAGAAAACCACACCTCCCACAACTTGAACACCAGGAGATTTGATAGTGGGAGCAGTATGGTGTCTTTGTCACCAGTCATCCAAAGTCCCTTTTTTCTTCTTACTTCTCACCTCCAATCCAACAGCAAGTCAGTCTTTACTCTGAAGTATAATTTAAATCTGGTCCTGTCTCATCTCTCCTTTTTCTATTCACCTGGTTTCTAATCCCAGTTCTTTTCTTCCCCATGTATACTTCTTATTTTTTAAAAATAAAAGATTTAATATTCCAGGGATATAGTGGACTTAAGTGTGAGCTGTTTAAAATATTTTTAATAAACATCACTGCTGGAAAAGTGGCATGTAAATGCACAGGTGGGAGTGTGTCTGGCAAGAAAATGCAAGGGGTCTCATGCAGTTGGAAGAATGAGGAAGAGATAAACTGGTCAAACTCTCAAACTTCTTTTTGCTCCAGGAGGGGCCCAGGTTCAATCATTTGTTTGGAAAACTAGATCCCACATGCCACAACTAAGAATTCACATGCGACAACTAAAAACTCCTGCATGCCACAACTGGAGAAGGAAATGGCAGCCTACTCCAGTATTCTTGCCTGGGAAATCCCGTGGACAGATGAGTCTGGCAGGCTACAGCCCTTGGGGTCGCAAAGAGTCAACACAACTTAGAGACTGAACCACCACCACTGTGCTGAAGCTGAGACCTGGCACAGCCAAATAAATAAATAAAATAAAATAAAATTTTTTAAAATGAATTGGTCAGCAGGGTTATGTGGTTTTCTCTAGCTACGTCAGACTTCGTGGATCTAGGAGCAGATAGTGAATTGTCTTGCCAGTCAATTTCCAGAAGGAAAGAGACAGGCAAAGAAATGAGGGAATGTGGAAGAATATGATTCTAATAGTTGACTGTGGAACTTAGCTTGGATAAAAAGAGTAGTGAGAACATGTAGGGCATGAAAGAGGTGAAAATAAGGAAAGGAGTAATGGAGTGGAATCCCTGAAGGAGGACAGGCATTTTGATGGTTGGGTCATTGAGAGTAAGCTGGGAAGATGGAAGGTGGTAGTCAGAGGCCAGTGCACAAAGTTGAGATTATAGATCAGTGACAATCACTACTCTGGGGCATGCGTTGACAAACTTTTTCTTAAAATTTTCAGATAGTAAGTGGTTTGGTTTTGCACTCATTTCTGGTGCAACTACTGAACTCTGTCATTGTGATGTATAAGCCGTCAGACAAGATATACAATGAATGGGCATGGCTGTGTCCCAATAAAACTTTATTTATAAATAGGTGGCAACTGGACCTTACCTGACGGTAGTTCACCAACCCCTGGTCTGAGGTACAAGATTCAGCATGTGTCCATAGGTGTGAGTGGCTAAGGTCAAGTCGGGGACAAGGATATTGGAAAGGGGGCCATGGAACTGAAAAACCAAGATATGACAGAATGGAAGGTTGGAAAGATGATCTATATGTATGTGTGTGTTAAAATTGCAGGGGACTTCTCTGGAGGTCCAGTGGTTAAGACGTCACTTTCCAATTCAGGAGGGTTGAGTTCACTGGGGGACTAAAATCCCACATGTATTGAGCCCCCAAAATAAAAATAAAACAGAAGCAATATTGTATAACAAATTCAATAAAGACAGAAATAGTACACATCAAAAAATATATATTTTTAAAAAACTGCCAAGAATTAAGGCAGAAGTGGAACCAGAGAGTGTAACCATGAGAGGGGAGCTGATGACTTTGAAAAATATAAGAAAATGTCACAGAGATTGGCAGCTCATAGCAAAGACAAGAAATATTAGGTGATCTAACCAGGTAACATGAAATTCAAAGTTGAAGATTTTATAGAGATGAGGGAGGAATAATGATCTGAAACTGTTAATAGCATAAAGTTCCATTTTCTAGTTCTGCCATACTTCTCCACATGTTCAAAACAAACCCCTCACCAAATGCAATAAACACATTTTAACTGTTTAAGAACAAGTGAAGTAAAAGAAATTTCCAAGAATGAGTCTCCAGTACCAGCTGCCTGAGGAAGGTAGTTATGGCTCTATAGTTTGTAGATTCCACATAAACTGTGATGGGGCATCTCTGCAAACACTACAGTCTCCACCTGGAGACACATTTCAACTTGCTCTTTGGCAACAAGACCAGCTTTCCCGTACACTGTATATTTTTTCACTATGTCTTCATAGTAAAATGATCTTCCCTGGTGGCTCAAGCAGTAAAAAATCTGCCTGCAATGCTGGTGACTCAGGTTCGATCCCTGGATCTGGAAGATCCCCTGGAGAAGGGAATGGCTACCTTTCCAAGTATTCTTGCCTGGAGAATTTCATGGACAGAGGAGCCTGTTGGGCTATAAAGTCCATGAGGTAGCAAAGAGTCAGACACGACTGAGCGACTAAAACTTTTCACAGTAAAATTAGGATTTTAGAATAGTGGCAGACTTGTTGATTACATCTATACTACAGTATGCTAAAAGAAATATCATGGAACCTAAAAAAATCAAGTCGATGGTCACCGAAGTCAAAAAAGATCAGAACACGCAAGTAGATGCCTGAAATTGGAGATCGGAGGACTTGAAAAGTGAAGTCCTATAAAAGGGAACCAGAGATTTTCAAAACGAGGAAAATGACACCAAAGAGAGATTAACCAGCAGGCAGAGAGCTGGCAAAGTGTGCTCATGAATTATATACCGCACCAGAAGTTCTAGCAAGAGAAAAGCACGGGATTAATAATTAACTAGCAAAGTAATAATGGGCCCGAATGTTCTGCTTTTTCTCACTGAAAGAAATCATCCTACTTCATCTTCCTGCCCATTGTTTGTCTCCTTGTATTTAGAAAGAGGAAAGTTCACCAGCCAAATCCTTTTTGTAACTGAGTCATTCCTGCCCAAAGCCTCTTCAGTGTTTCTCTTGCACTTTCCTTTGGCTCTTCCTGAGAAAACTTGCAAGCTTGGCCTCAAAGTCCTGCAGGTAATTTGCAGGGCACAAGACAGCTCTGGAACCCACGTCTCCTGCTGCCGATATTTGAAGCCTTTCTTCACAGCATTTTACTTCTCATCATCATTACCTTAATCTCCAATAACAATATTTGTGATGTTAAGCACCTGGTTAGTGCTGCCCTTAGTATTATGCATATCTCTGCTCTCTGCCCTCCCAGAGTTCAAAATCCAGGGAGGATGTACTGATACTTTCTCCCACCCTCAGCCTTAGCACTTCAGCACATCTGAAGCACAGAGATTCCTTTAAATGTTTATTGAATGATAAATAAAAACACATGGAGAACACAGAGAAAGCAAAATGAAAACGTTAAATAAATACAGGAAGGAATGCTATGCTATGCTATGCTAAGTCACTTCAGTCGTGTCCGACTCTGTGCTACCCCATAGACAGCAGCCCACCA